>NW_004567129.1:15849318-15937735 GCF_000260355.1 Condylura cristata
AAAAAAGAAAAAAAAGAAAAAAAAATTCTGAGACCGAAAGTATGAACCTACCTAATGGCATATATACTTAAATGCCCATATTTAATATCTTACTTTAATACCATACCAAAACATGGGCAAACAAAGTCAGTGTCTCATCTTATGTTCCAAACCTGAACAATGCTGTTAATATCAAGGAGTTGTAGTTAGGATCAAATGGGGTAATACAGTATAATATTTACTGGGAAACTGAGCAATACTCTACTTCTTAATGACTTAACTTTTGAGGAATTGAAAGCAGGGCTTAGGGATAATTAACCTAGTCTTCTTTTCCTCTTCTGTAACTGTCTACACACACGATGGATATATTTCAGACTGTTTGCTGCTGTTAGTAAGGTCATAGTTGCAGAAGGTTGCTCTGACTGGGTAGACAGATAAATTCTACTCACATTCAGGAAATTTACCATATACCAATCAAGGTTGCCAGGTTCTATTTCTAGAATGAGCTAAGTTAATTAAAGCCTTATAGGAAATCCCTGACCCTCTAGTCCATCATACACAGCTTCTGCATTGTCCCTTCTAACATTTTATTAAACTTGTTCTTGCCCAAACCCCTCAGGAACTGCCTCACAAGGAGTGTAACATCTGAAATTTAAAGTGTTCTAAAAGATTAATAGAAAATTACAAAAAACAAACAAACAAACAAAAACTACATACTTAATATCTCCATTATTTTTTTACTTACTACACAAAATTGGAGAAGAGGGCGTTTGCAGCGTCAAAGTGGATCCATCTTTCCTTGTGATATTAACTCGAAAAACCAATCTGGCGCGAGTGCTTTTCTTCTTGGAACCAGCAATTCCTATTCTGGCTTCAACATCAGCATTCCTCAACTTTAATATCCCTACACAATCCACCCTAAGAGAAGAAAATATATTGAGATTTTCCATTGTACAAAAAAGTTCATCATTCTTAACCAAACATACAATTATAATTCTCTAAATTCAAGAAGTATAGAAGGATAAATTCTGTATCTATTTTCATTTGAAAGAACAGTGGAAAACTAGTAAAGAAGTAAAATTACTACTTTAAAATCTTAACATAAATGGTTTACAAGAGATACTTTTACTATTAAGAAAAAATAATTTTGTCTCTTTTTTGCAGTCAATTGAGAAATTAGGAGTGGACTCTGTTAAAAAAAATGAGTAATCATCCCCAAAAGAACAGAATACTTTATAAGTCACTAGCTATACATACTGTATAGTCATTAAAAAAAAAAAAGGAATACTAAAGTCATTAAACATTTATTAAAGTCATTAAACATTTATGTTACAACAATACTTAATGTCAGGGAAACTGCTAATAATAAATGAAAAGCAGGTTATAAAACAGTACAAATGTATCTCAATTCTCCATTTTATCAAAAAACAAAGAAAGATAACACCTAAAAAGTATCTAAAATAACCAAGAAGTTGGGTTTTTAAGTTAATTGTTAACAATATTTTAAATTATTACTCCATGTTTTCAAAAGTTACAATAAATACTGCCTTTATAATCAGTAGCTTCTGTTCTGCTATATACATTATTTTTCTAATTTTCAAAAATTAAAAAATAAATCTTTAGTATTTTTCAAACTTTCCATTTACTACTCTTACCTATTCAAAGTGCTTTTCAAAAGGAAACTGAAAATCATATAGAGAAAAGTCTTTTGTTGTGCCACACTAATAATTACAACAAAGGTCTAATCATATTCATATGTTTGCTGCTATTTTGGTTCAATTTAAGAAAAAACTTTATTTTTCTAGATTTGTTTTATTTATTTATGCATAGAAGAGCTGGGATGGAGGCCAGAGGTACAGGGGGAGAGAGGATTCACCAGAGACAGAGTGGCAGCAGAACAGGCAGATCTACTGAAATATACTGCTGATAGGAGCATTGGGTGAGACAGGAGAGGTCTGCTGTACCATGTGAGTCAGCTCCCAGGCCAGACATCGAACTCTTGTAGCAATGGCTAGCCATAGCTTGATAGCACTGAGACTTTAATAACCCTTGTACCACAAAGGGAGGCCCCAAAACTTTAATTTTAAATTATACTTTTAACATTTTTAAGGCAGTAAAAATGCATTAAATGAAGAAAAAAAAAAGTCCTATACATTTATATGTAAATGAGGAATATAAAAATAGAAGGTGAAGGAAAAACCAGGCTCTTCATATCAAGATGAGCAAAAGCACTGTGAATTATGTCTGTCCAACATTTTCTAATGCAAACACTAAGAAAGGGGATGTAGGACAGCAAATTAAATTGTTTGTAATTTTAATTTTTACTGTAAAAAATATCAACAAGTAACTATTTCTGAAAAGCTAGCACTCATCTAGTTTTCATCAGGTAGATTCTCTAACAAAGAGCAAAGAAATTTTAATTTATCATCATTCTGTAATTACCTTCTTATTTGTAATTTTCTAAAAAAGATTTATTTATTGATGCATACAGAAGTGGGATACAGGCTAGAGGTGTAGTGGTGAAAGGATTCACCAGAAACAGAGCAGGAAGCAGAAGAGGCAGATCTACTGAAATACACTGCTGAGGGGAGCAGCGAGTCAGGTCAGGCGAGGTCTGCTGAGCTATGTGAGTCACCTCCCTGGTGGGGAATTGAACTTACGCTGCAGTAGCTGTGGATTGCTTCACAATACTATGCTTTAACCCACTGTGCCACCAGGGAGGGCCCTATTTGTAATTTTTAAAATAGTTCAATAAAATAATTAAGATCTTTCATACATTAGAAATTAAAATACTTCCCGGCCTACTGCAAAAGTGTAATATACAATGAAAAAATATTTACTAATTACTTACGCCAGTGTCATGTTGTTGCTCGGATCAAGGCCAACTTCTATAACAGTAGTGCCTTCAATGTCTACTTCTTTGCAGGGAGTTGTATTTCGCCCAGTTACTCTGCAGGCTTGATAAAATCCATGTGGCTTCACTCGACCAGAATCATTGCCCACAAACACTTGCAACACTACTGGCTCATTATGACCTTCCAGCTGAAGTCAGATAACATGGAGCATAAACACTAATCAGCATTTCCAATAAATCTAATTGCAAAATCAAACATTAAAAAAAGGTACCATATTTATAACTGTATTGTAATAAAGAAATAATTTAAATCCTCAAAAACAACAAAGGTAAAATATTTTTATGAAGGATTATTGGCTAAATTTCTGTAGAAAATTGTAAGTTTTAATTCTGCAATAATCCTATTGTAAAAAATTTAGATGTTAAATGATAAATTATCATATATAAATAACCATGCATCCAGATGAAAATGAATGCACTTTTGTACTGATAAATTTAAGGGCTGCCAAAGCAGCTTACTCAAGATTTACCAGCACCACTAATAGAAAAATTCATTAAACTATGTCATGGCATCATCATCATTATGATCATATCAAAACGCATATACTAAATTTTTATTCACTGAACTATTTGAGTAGAAAAACGTGAAGTATACGGAAGTGGAATATATATACAACATCATGAACTCGCAGGTCAAAACATTATGGTCTGAAAAACTGCTAATTTGACAGATATATTGATTATTACAAATCTAGAGCAAGCTTTCAATAGTTAAACTAAAACAGATTTCTGCAAGAATGAATAAAAGTGTTTTGAGCAAATGTTTCCAATGTTGATTCCTGATAAGGTACATAGTTTAACAGTGACACTACTTTCATAGAATGCAGAAAAATCACAGACCTATTTGTACAATGTACACCAAAGTGTACCTAAAATAAAAGGCAGTCTGTCTCGATACTGTTCAATATCCACATTTACACAAAATGTACTTAATAATCATTTACCATACAACTGGGAAAATGTCTCCCTACTTAGTAATTTGGAAAGAATAATAACATTAGTTAAATATCCCAGACTACTTGTTTGTTTTCAATGACAAACATTTTTTGTGAATGTACACTGGAAAAAAATGTCTCTTTAATAGATGATGCAGGGAAACTGGACTGTTACATACAAAAGAATGAAACTAGATTACTACCTCACATCATATGCAAAAACCAACTCAAAATGGATAAAAGATATTAAAGATCTACAAAGAGTTTACACAACTTAACAGCTTAACAAAGCAAACAACCCAGTCAAAAAATGGACAGAAGAACTAAAGATTACTTGTCAAGGAGGAAATGCAGCTGGCCAAGAAGTATATGAAAAAATGCTCAACATCCCTTATAATCAGAAAAATGCAAATCAAAATCACAATTAGATTCCACCTTACACCAATGAGAATGGCCCACATTAAAAAAACTGGCAACAACAAATGCTGGTGAGGATGCAGATAAAAAACAAAAAACAAGGCACCTTCTTATATGCTGATAGGAATGCAAACTGGTCCAACCAGTTTGGCAAACTATGTGGAGGTTCCCCAAATTACTAAAAATGGATCTATTATATGTTTCAGCAATTCTACTCTTAACATATATTCCAGCAATTCTAATTCTATCCAAAGGACACAAAAACATTAATTCGAAAGGACACCTGCCTCCTCATATTCACTGCAGCATTATTTACAATAGTTGAGCTATGGAAACAACCTAAATGCCCAAAAAAACATGAATGGATCAAGAAGATGTGGTCTGTATACAAAATAGAATACTACGCAGCAATCAAAAAAATAAACTCATGCCTTTTGCAGCAACATGGATGGAGCTAGAAGGGATTATGCTCTTGAAAAAGTCTGAAAGAAAAAAAAATTAGATGGTTACGGGGCATATAGGGAAAATGAACAAAGGGTCAAAAAAAAAAAGATAAAACTTGAAGGCAAACAATAGATCTGAAGCACAGAGCATAGGAGGAAGGGAGATAGATCAAAACAGGGAGGAACCCTGGCGATGGTTCACGTGTGATGTTCTGGTAGATTTATGGGGACTATACAAGAGGGGAGAAATCAAATACTGTACACAAAAATGAACAACAATATAAGAAAATAAGAAAGTTTAATTAAAAAAAAAAAAAAAACATGGTATTTCTCTTCAATGAGGAAAAGAAGAAACATTCTTAGTAACAAGGTATTATTCCAGGTGCTGAAATAAAGCTGTCCTTGAAAGAGGAAGAGAATCAACTGATACCTTATTTCTTTTTTTTTTATAACAGTTCATTTTTACATCATTTTGTACATTTTTTTTTCCATCTCAATTGTAATCCCTTCGGGTTTCCTATCACCATAATCCCGTGCACTTCCCTCCCCACCCCCATTTTTGACCCCATTCCCCACTCCACCCTGGTATATGGTTGTCCATTATTTTTGTTATTTTCTCGCCTGGTCCATTATACTCCTGCTATGAGTGAAACCATCCGGTATTTTTCTTTCTCTTTCTGGCTTATCTCACTAAGCATGATATTTTCCAGCTCCATCCAAGTTGCTGCAAAAGACATGTGCTTCTCTTTATTGGATGCTGAATAATATTCCATTGTATACATGTACCACATCTTTTTTATCCAGTCATCTACTTTTGGGCATTTGGGCTGCTTCCATGTTTTTCCAATTGTAAATAAAGCAGCAATAAACATGGGGGTGCAGGTGATACCTTATTTCTTAAAGATTTAAATTTCCCATCCATCAATTCCTTTTCAGTTGGTCTGAATTTTCTCTCAAAAAACGTATTTTTCAAGTCCTTAAAACAACTCTACATTATTTCTTTGAATTCATTTTATAATTTCTTCTAAAATAAAGTTTGGGAAGAATCTAGTATGTTTGCTCCCACTGTCCAATATAAGGGGGAAAATAAGCCATGATTTTCAGATATTTTACTTATCAGACCAATTTCATTGTTCCTCTTATTTAAACTAAAACCGAGATGATACCAAAGTACAATATTTGGCTTGTGGTTCAGTTGGACTTTTACTTTAATTTCGATTATATACAGGTAGTAATTCCTACCTTTATTTTAGGCAGCTTTTACACATTAATAACAAAATAAGTAAAACCGAAGAAAAATTTTCATATATTATGAAATAAAATAAATACCTTTACTGTAGGAAAGCCTTGCTGTGTTCTATCCTTTACTGAGCCACGGCTACCCTCAGTCAAGTACCGAGCTCGGTGCTGGGTCTCAGGCTGTACAACTATCTTCAGTTCCTTCCCCTCACTTTTAACAGGATACTGTCCACACAACATAGGGCTCTTCTTTACTCCAGTTCCTTTTTGGTTTTCCAAAGTTCTGAGAAATTTAAACACAACATTGAAAAAGTATCAGAAAGAGTTTTCTACAGAAGTCATTTTAGATTAAGGAGGAGACAGCACAGGCAGTAATAGTAAAAACAACTGGATTTTCTTACTGACAAAATAATAGTTTAAGGGAAAATACATCTCTCATAAGCAAAATATCTACAATTTTGTGATAAAATTTAACTTAAATGATGCAAAAATAAAAAAGAGTAAGTTCAATAGGGAAAAAAACATGTAAGTGTGGTAGGTAGAAGGAAGACAATTCAAGAAACTTAGACTAACAAGAGAGTAACTAATGCCAATAAAACCTTTCAAAATGCACTGCACTCCTAGTAAATTCTAAAAATGACATACATGTGTTAGTGTTTTATAAACACTATAAAACTATAAATGTTTTATAAACATTTGTTCTTCACCTGAAACTTTAACATTTATTTCAGTATAAAACTGTAAGAGTTAGTTGCCATTACTTTCCTATCAGGTATGCAAAGCAAAAGAAAATGAATTGCAGTAAAAGGAAACAAAAGACCTTTAAAAAATGAAGCTATAAGTAGCTCTATTATGGTCTTGCCTCAATTATCCCACATAAGGGAAAGGCTGTACACTCAATCTATCTAGAACTTTCAATAGATTAAAACTGACTAGTGGGAAAGAAAGGATGCACAGGAATGCAGTAGAGGTCAGCTGGAAAAGAGGAAGAGTTCTAAAAGGTAAATACTATGCTCAATCATCATGTCCCTGAACCTTATATAGCAGCTGAAGTAGCAGGTACTGAAAAAAATATTTGATAATGAAGGTGAGGGGAAAAAAGGAACAAAGAAAGAAAAGCAGAGGGAAGGCTCTATAATATCAAAATAAATAAAGCTCTGGTCAAGGTATGTCATTCATGTAAGTGTGTTGTAATTAAATCATTTTAAGGCCCTCGAACAATCTATGAATGAAAGTATCAAGTTGAAGCTGATAAAATGAGCACCAAATCCCAATTTTCTTTTTGTTATTCTATTCTGAATATAAGGTGTAGTGCTTTACATATGAAATATACTGTTTTTCTTCATTTACTGAAACTATGTAAAAACACCCCCCAAATATACATTAAAAGTAAATAAAATATAACAAAATGCTAAGAGCAGTTATACTGAGTGGCTGAATTATAGATTATTTGTTTTCTTCTATTTTTTCTGCATTTTTAAATGTTTGTGATAATTATCTAATAATTTAGGTAATAGAAAAGGAAACACTTAGATAGAAAGATAAGGAAAATTTAAATAGCAATTAACTTGGCAAGAATTTTATATTCACTTACCTAGCCAACCCAATTATTATGAGGATAAAAAGATATGAGTCTTACTATTTCAGTAAAACAAAGTATTTCTTTTGGGATAAAACTAATAAATGAGTTGACAAAGTATATTCAATATGGTTTACAACTAATTCTTGGAAAAGTGATCATTTGAATTGCTGATTTTTTAAGGTGCTAATGGCTTAAGAAAAAGTAAGTTATTCACGTGGAACTGTACTTTTAAATGACATCGAAAAGATAAATCTACTCTCTTGCCATATTTTATTCAAAAGTGTTAAAATATTATTTGAATTCTTCTGCATTACACATTCTGTTTTTCTTTGTCCCCAAAATAATATTCATTACAAAAGGCATAAAACAGGCTTTACTCCCAGTTGATATCATACTTAATGTATGTGACTAACTAGGAAAAATACACAGTTACTGATTCTAAGGATAGCTAAAGAAGTTAAGAATGCCATACTAGGAATGTTTAAATATTAAGCAGTTTTTTAAACATTATTTTCTTAATAAACTAATTTTATATAATATTTTTATTAAAATATGCTATTTCTATGTTGAAGAACAGTAAGTTGCTGTACAAACAAATTGGAGGAGCACATATTCTAAATATTTAGCATTATAAAATTGTAAATCTATACTTATATAACTCTAACGCTATATTCCTTGTTTCTTAAGACATTCCTAAATTTCTTGCATGATATTCTCTTAACTATTTTTAAAAGCTTATTTTTCTGTATATTTATATATGGTTTTATCTTTTTGTTAATATATTGTTATAAACTCAAATTTTAAATTTTCATCATTCTCATATATGCTAGTGTCAAATATTTATTCCATTACCTAAGAAGCTGGACATTTCTTCTGCTGCTGGATGAGTTTCTGATCCATGAATTATTGCATGAGAGATTTTTGTCTTGACAAATATTATTATACTTTCCCTGGGTAACCTCAAATCATTTCTAAGATACATCTATCATACAAAAGCAGAAGCAGAAAAGATGTAGGTCAAGTTATCTTTAATAGCAACTGCAAACCATGTGTGTTGACTATCCCTAAATCAAAATCTCATTTGTTCTTCATCTGAAACCTTAACGATTATTTCAGTAAAAAATGAAAATCTCTCCTAGAACACTCCATTGAAGCCCAAATAAACATACAACTGTATTTAATGATATATATATACATAAATCTTAAGAGATCTGTACTATGTTTAGTGCCTTTTTCTGTATCTAATGGTTCCTACAAATAATATGTTCTAGAATTCTTGACTCTGTTAATAGCAACATTTTAAGAAAGGTTATATTTTGTGTTCTTTAAGATAACTTTCTAACCTAGGTTTTCTAAAATGAAAAACACTTAAAGGTACACTTTTATTAAGCTACTCCAGAGGAGTTTTAAGAGTACAGAAGAAAGTAATATAATTACTACTTAGATTATAGCTATTATTAAAAAAAAATGTATTGAGGCAATATTTGAGGGTGTTTGATATACGTTAAGAATACGTCCTGTAATATTCAACCAAACCTTTAACTTAAAAGGTATGAAGTCATCAAGCAGTAAATCAATCTAAAGCTACTCTATCACTTTAGTGGCTGCCTGAAACTAAATGAAATCCTAGGCTAAGAAAAGAATCATTTCTTATCTCTTAAAACAGTAATCCCTCAAATCCAGTGAGGTGAGATTTAACAAATTATACTGACTATACTGTAGGTAAATCTAATAAAAAAATCTAGCAATTAAATATTACAATAAAAGTGATGAGAAATTAAAATGTTAAAAATAAATCATAGTATTCTGCGCTTTAGCACTGAATACTCTGTAATGTAGCTACTGAGATACATTGAATGGTAAGTGAACTGACAAGAGATGAAAGAAAATTCATGTGCCATAATCCTGTTCTGTCACTCTCCCAATAACCCCAAATCACTGAAGAAAAATTAGTGATATTTTTAAAATGATGAATCAAAACAATGTTACCCAAAATACACATCTAAATGATGAGACTAAAACCTCCAATACTTTCCTTGTTTTAATCAAAGAACAAAAAGTTTAAAATTCCTTTGTGACTGTTTTGAGTTTTAGCTAGTCTCATTACACTGGCAACTATTTCTATGAGTAAATATATTTTTAAATTCTTTTAAAATAAAAATTCATTTGAAATTTAAGTCATTTGAAAACAGACTTTCATTTACTACCATGTAGCTATATCCATGACATACCTATTACTAAATTCTATTGCTATTTTATTTTTTTCTAGAGTGAAACTTGGTAATTTTAATAAAATTTTTCATGTATTTCAGTGCTCACATCAATATCTTAGCTTTATATACAAACTTGAGCTGAGCAATTAAGAAAAGTGGGGAATGATTTATTTTTGTTTTGTTTTGTATTATGGAGATAGAACTTTAAAAAATGCAAATACCAACCCATTTCCTGCTTTTGAGTTGCCTTTGTTGTCCGTGGTAAGCTGAGAAAGCACATAGTGAGGTGCTTTGGCACTGTCGGCATCAAATATATCCATATTAGATTCTTCACAATCTCGTCGTTTGACCCCCGGCCTCTGCTTTGGATTTCGTTTTCGTGATTTACGAGGTACCTCAGTGTTATCATTGTAGGAACTGGTGCTCATGTTACTGAAGTTGGAGGGGGAATCCTCCATCCACATACTGCAGCTCTGCTCAGATTCCAATCCACACCCCTCATCCTGGCAGGACATCCGACTGTTATCCAGCAAGTCCTCAGGTGGTGGTGAGATGTACAAGACTGTGTGCCTCTTCGGTGTTGATGGATGCTGCTGAACTGTGTTACTGGTTAACTGCTTTTCACTTACCCCTCTGTTACTTACCCCCAAGGCTGAGGAGCAGCTCTCCACTTGCATAGCCTTGCTGTCGGTGACTGAGGTAGAATAAATGGTAGGGCTGGAAGAGGTGGTAAAGGAGCTGCAAGCACCGCCCATGGAGGAAGAGGAGGGAGCTGAAGAAGCATCTGCGGTGTACAATTTAAGAGTAAATACACTATACATGTTTTCACCTATGCTGGCTAGCAGTCCCATTGAAAATGTGATTTTGAACTGATTGTTTTTCCCCAAAATGAATAGTTGGAATTTGGTTAAGTTTTAGAATATAAATGCTTCAAGCAATACAAGTCCTAAGAAATGCAATTTTTTAAAATGCCCAAATAGCATTATGTTACTTGTGTTATAATTGACAGAGTTAAAAAATATAATTTAATATTTTAAATTGTAAAGTAGAATAAAGTTTTTATTGCCTCAGCCAGGTGTTCTGTTGAATTTTAATCATTTAAAATAATAAAGAAAACCCCAGTATGAAATATATGCTTGTGGTCCACATTCAATGCCAATTAAATAATTCATTATAGAATTTGAAAGTGGGACTGTGCTTAGCCACAAAATATTAAAATAAGTTTCTAACCTATGAAGCAGAGAACTACAGGTCATTTTTAATGCAGACACTCCCTGCTTCAGAGGCAAATCCTGGAATAAAAATATGAGAAAATAAATGAGAAAAGAGCTGCTGATTATTCCAGATATCAATTATAAAATGAGAAATAAATAGAAAAAATATATAATCAACTGAATTGGAGGCAAAATGGAACTGGTACCGTCACTATGATTATTGTAAATTCTAGAAGAATAAAAGTTAAAAAAGTTTGATTTGGTCATGCTGGGCTGTAGAAGATAAACAAGTAAACCATTGAGAATCTCCAGAAATTGTTAAGTGGCGGTAAAAACAAGGTCTCTTAGATAACTCCACCCTCATGGCAGAATATAAAGCAGAGAAAAGATTAATTATTGGTTGGATTTCTCTTATGAAGTACTTGACACACTCAGCAACTGATTACCACTGTCATTTCCTCTCTTTTGAAAGGACCAGCTTAATTTTAACTACTAAGGGAATTAACAGTAAATTTTATTGGCTGGAGTCTAACAAAAAGTAGTTAAGCAGGAAAAATAATCTCTGGAGAAAATCAGAATTAGCTCCTATAACGTTTTTTTAAAAAAACATTTATCTATTATGCTTTACAAATAAGATGCAAGTAGATCTTTTCAAAATGTGTAGCAACTGACAAAATAGTTCATTTAAATTTTACTTTAACTCTTAACAGCAAATCCTCAGGGGCACACTAGCATTGTTAAGGTTTGAAGTTGTCAGTTTTAAAATTTTAGAAATAACATTTTATCTGTTATAAGATATGGGAAGATTTACTATAATCATCATACACAAAAATAATAGGTAACATGTGACAACAAAAAGATGTGTTTAAATCTAAAATAATTTTATCTATAGCCAAGTAGGCCACGGCTTTAAAGTGGTATGATAAAACTTAACTTGTGATGTACAGTAACTGAAACTGAAACATTAATATCAATTATAAAGAATGAAATGTAGGAATGGCAATATTTAGATAATCAAATGAACTTTTTAGTGCCAAATATCTATCTTTAAAGTGGAAACATATACCAAAACACTTAAATCATTTGCAAGAATCAAAGTCATCCATAATTTTTCATTACTGTCAAGACTGAAGAGCACAGAAAATAAAATTAGCATCAACAATGTAATCTATATAATGTCACATGGTAAGATTTCCCAACTATCTTAATAAATCAAAGAATCTAGAGTAATTAGATGATACCAGTTCCATTTTCCAGTTTGTATCCTTGTCAAATGCAGTAGCTGAAATTGGAAAATTCAGTCACTTTAAACTGCATTCCAATTTAAAGAAAAATTTATCAATTTTGTATCATGCATTAATGCAATGTTTTCTTAGTAAATAAATGTTTTAAAGATTTGTAGAAACTACAAAATCTAGATGCTAATGTCAGTGACAGTTTAGGAGCTGATTTGTAGCCACTTTGGGTTTAAATATAAAGTGTTTTCCCATGCTTTTTTGAAAAAGTACCATAAAATTTACTTTAGAAAATAAAGAAAAGTTATCATTTCTAACATTCCTCCATCTGTTCCAACTATTGGCAAAACTGAAACTAAATTTTGTGTGTATGAGTCTATTTTTTCATTTTCAGAGAAATACAAGTATGCAGCATGCAGTATTTGCAGTGGAACACACAAAGCATGCGGCATGAATGCTGTTAACTTGTATTTCTATAAGCACCCCCCCACCTGCCCATTTTGAATCTAAGTACCATGCACATGAGAATGCAGAATATGAACATCTCAGGGATCCCTGTCCATGACAGATGAAAAGTACATGTGAAAAGCAATCATGAACTCAAGAGCAAGTTATATTGTATTTATTAATTCAAATTAAATTTAAACTCTAAGATACAACCTCACATTCTCTCTGAGGTACATAAAATTTTATCTTGTACATCTTATAAAAATAATCATGGTTATAAAATCCAATTGATATTAACATATTTAAGTGTCTGTTCTGGGACAGGTATGCCAAACTGTGATCTCATACCCTACATAAGTTAAAATATTCTACACATTTTCCTTGGACACCTAGTACAAAATTTTTATGTTTTACCTGAAGTTTCCTGGATATACTTACTAAATAAAAAAGTTCATTAGCGCAAAACTATGAAACTGAAAACATAAACTCTTTCAGAAGACAGCTGTAAGTCTCCTTTAATTACGAAATATTATGTTTTAAAAACTACCTCCATTTGATCCTAAATTATTATAAAGATGCTATACACTGTGGTTAGCAAGACATCACTTAAGTGCTTTAATAATACCAGGTGAGATGGCAAAGTGGAGAAAAAGAACTGTGGGCTCCTGAGAGGATGGATAATACCTGGCATGTACACTGAGTTACACTGCAGTTAAACTGGCAAATAAATTATCTATGTGTTCACCATTTGACATATTAGGCCCTTTTAAAAATAAATAAAGCATTTACTACTCAAAATGCTTAGAATATATATTCTTATAGTAGCATTATTTGACACAGAAAAGGACTTATAAGTAACTTAAGAGTTTAGAGATAATTGTTTGCTATTTCTACAAAGAATGTGCTAATAACATTTCTTGAGTCTATATATAAAGCAAATTACCTACTTGTGTAGTATTCTATAAAATTCTAGGGAAAAAAACCTTAGCATTATCCATCTAAAAATAAATACATTCAAGTAACACTAAAACATTTTGGGTTCCTGAATACTAATTAATTTTACCTTTCCAAGCACTAAAAAATATTCCTAGAAATATTGTAAATGTATTTAAAATATCTACAAGACCTTGCAGTTAATATAAAATTAAAAGACATTCCATAGAACTTATTTTTTTTTTTTTACTTATAAGTTCTTATAAATAAATTATGCTAGATCTACCTTTCCCCCTTGTTGAGTCTCCATTTTTATGTTAGGAATGCAGAGACTGTTTAATTGCTGCATATTAAAAACACAAAGATCTAATATATGAAGTTTCAGTAATTGTTTTTACTTTTATAACTTTATAATTTTATTTGCTCCTTAAATCCCTTACCAACACTTCCAAATCGGATGTTTTTAAAAAGTTCTTCTTAATTATGATTAAATTTTCAGTGATTTTTTTTTTCTTTTATGAAGGAATTACCTTCCAGTCTAGGAGAATTTTATTTTTCCATAGCATTTTTTGGGGATCATAGAGAGCGCAGCAACCAAAGGGAAAACGAAAAGATAATTTCTAAAAGTTACTAATGAAAACTTAGTATCTCAAAAGAAATGATAATTCTTAAACTTCTAAGTGAAGGGAAACATTACATAATGTTCTAAATCTCATGATTGTATTCTAAGTGGTAGCCAACTATTATACCAAATGTTAGCAATGATCATGAATTTAAATATGTATATTCACGGGTGTGTATTAAAGTTTTTCTTTTACATTAGTGGAACCATTAAGGTTTATTAGGAATATTCAAAGTCATTGGAACAAAAAGGGTGAAGACAATATCTACACGGATATCCCAGAATTCGCAGTACTATTGAGTTGCTGTCATACATCCTGTGCCTAACTATTTTAAAATTAAGAATTATTAGTTCTAGATTTGTGAACTAGAATTTTAACTACTCTCATTAGTGCTTAAAATACAATAAAAAGGTGTATTTTACATGAACTTTTTATAGAAAAGCTTTGAAATTAGTCTTTAAGAACCTCAAATGAAACAAATCCCTATTACAATTTAAAATGACATTTTAAGTAAGCTTCCAAGAAAAAGTGGTCCCTAGCATTTAAATATGCACATACTTTCCTAACATTTCAACACTGATGCAAAATACTGATTTTAAAATGCCATTAAAATAAAAGCAAGTGTGCTAAATAAAACCAATAGTGGAACGGAGAAGGAGTAAACTATTGACTTCCCAGAAAATAATAAAAAATAACAGAGGATATTGTTATTATTAACAGTGTTGGACACAATTTCCAGTCAGTCCAAAATACTGTTCAACCTTATTCTTTTTAAAGTATTTAATTTTTCTTACTTGTGATAATGATTTCAAATCTAAACATCTTGTTTGATAAGAGTCACCAGATACAAGGATATATTTTCAGATCAAAGAAGAAAGATATTCAGAGACAAAAAATTTAAGGCCAACATTCATGTTGCCAAGGGAATGAAAAATCTAGAACACACAAAGTGGCTGCAAACCTGCTTTGTCAACACCTTACATGCCAACCTTCATTTTCTACTTTTCTTCTTTTTTCTTCTTATAATATTAATGTAAAGTTTAAAACTTTACAGAGAATCTTAGTTTCAATCAGTATCAATCCACTATTTAGAAACAAAAAAAGGAAGGAAGGAAGGAAGGAAGGAAGAAAGAAAGAAAAAAAAGACTTATGAAGAAGTCTGAAAACGAGACCGACCTATACCCTGGGTGAGATTGGATGGGTTAAGTGTCTCTGGCACTATTTGTCTTCACTATTGACAGACACTGTCACACAACCCACCACACGATGCCTGTCTCTGAATGGCGAAGCTAGAATGCAAGTTAAGTGTATTAATAGAAAAAACAACTAGCATCCCAGCATATAAAATAAGCAATCCAGATTACTTTACAAAAAAAAGAAAAAGAAAAAAAAAAAGAAAAAAAAACCAAAAAGATAAAACAAAAACCAAAAATTGTAGGGTTGATCATTTATTTACATGTTTAAAACAGTTTCAATTTCCCATCTGTACTTTCCCCACCCAACATAAGTTTACATGCTACAATAAGCAATGTTCTAAAAACAAACTTTAAAAATTAAAATTACTAACACCCAGATAAATGCATGTGGGGAAATTTCTTATCCAAAATTTTATTCACTCATATTCACCAATTTGCTTTCCTACTTACCAATGCAATCTAATCCATAAACCAGAATGCTCTCTTTTAGGTGTTTTTAGGCTATGCCCTTACCCAAACTCCTTCAAAAAGTGGAAGAAAATATGTTCTAACTAGTATAGTCAAACAGCAAAAATAGCTGTATTTTAGCAGCAAAAGAATTTTTAATTTTTTAGCCAACTCTTACATACATTCTCATGCTTCCCCTGAAGAAAGTTACAATTTACACATTAAAGTTATACTGTGCATAAAATGTCTAATTCTACAGGCTATATTTTAAAAAGTAATTAGCATTATTGCGGAAGTTGAGAGATTGTTAATGATTTATTGGAGACTATCTTATCTGATCTACCAGACTACCATTCAGGGTTCTAATACCACATAATAATTACTCTTGGGTTTTTAATATGAAATCCTGTAAAGTAAGTTTTGTGTTGCCAGAGTGCTTACTAAAGAACATTTCCTGGAAAACAAAATTCTTATAAAATGTGTAAAAGTTCTGACATTAAGCAATGCGTTTTGTCACACAAAGTAAGTTCAGTATAGAATACATACTTTATAAGCATTATATAATTTGGTACTTAAATACATTCCCTTTGGAAGGTAATAATGCTTCCTAACATCTAAGATTTAAGTACCACTGGATAGCAGTAGTTAATATTGGGTGAAGAAAAACTCAGCTCTATCGCAAATCATTTAAAACACAAAGGGAAATTGACTGTACTACCTAATGCCTACATTAATTACACCATCAAAGATCCCCCCCAAAGAAAATACAGGTTAGTATTTAGAAAAGGACAACTACTATATCTCTGAAAAAAAAAAAAAAAAAGATAAAAGATATTAATTTAAATAAGAACTACATTAATTTAAATAAGAACTGGAGGGAAAAAAGTGATTGAGGGATGCTATTTTCTTTAATTTATATTTTAGATCATTGTTCATTTTTATAAAATGTATGCTTTCTCCTTTCCTACCACCAATTCACCCTTGAACCAGCTTTACCCCATCCTTGTAGAATGTCTGATTTATAGTTGCCTGCTAATTTTTAAAATTTTATTATTGTTATTTTTTCCTGATACCTTACTTTGTTCCCCTATATTCCTCCTATAAGTGAAAACATATTTTTCTTTTTCCTTCTGACTTACTTTGAAAGATGCAATTTTTAAGGTAATTTCAATGCTCTATCATAGTATATATTTTAATGTAGTTTAAATAATAAAGGTATCCCACCCCCCCCAAAGCTGCATTTCTACCATAAAAATCTTCTAATTTAATCAGGTTTTATATTGAGCCTAAATTAGAGTGTAGTACAGCTACTTGTCGATTAAAAAAAAAAAAGACAAAAGCAAGTAAGTCAAATTGCTGTATTTGAAATGTTGATAATTGATCATGCAACTGCCATTTCATTTAAAAACCTAGAAGGAACTTTTAAACAATCAGTTTTGCAAAATCATCCCTTCTGAAACTGTATTTTTTCTTAAATTCATTCTCTATATAAGTTTTTTGTATTTAGAAGGGTTCCTATTAAAACAGTATCATTGGAAAGGAAAATTCTGAAAGAATTTTGCAAGAGCAGCTAAAGCCTGACTGACATGCAAAACTTCAAAATAAACTAGGTGAGAATGAAAGAAAAAAAAAAGGAGTTAAAAAACTTAGTTTTAGGGCCTCCCCAGTGGCACAAGGGTTAAGAATAAGTCTCAGCTATCTGCAACCACTGCAGCGTGACTTTGCTTCCTGGCCAGGAAGCTGACCCACCTGACACAGCAGACCTCTCCTGTCTAACCCACTGTTCCCCTAAGCAGTTCACTCCCCACTCTGCCTCTAGTGAACCCTCTGAACCACGCCCCCCCATCTCTGACCTACACCCCAGTTTCTATATGCATAAGTTTTAAAAAACAATTTTATAAAAGTAAGACCTATTTTTAAACCTTAACCCTTAACAAAGAAAGGAGAAACACATGGGAGATGTTTACTGAATGTTCACTAATTGTAAAATGATATTAAGTATTTTGCATATTTATTTTTATAACAAACTTAAGAAAAAGATGGTATTATTGTCTAATTACAAGGGTTAAACTAGAAATTTATTTGTTACACAAAATACTGTATATAATAAAAATAAAATGATAGCAATCAGATTCAAATTAGTTCTTTGTAATTTCAATGTTCATGCTAATGTTATACTTTATATGTTGGGAAAAATATAAATAAATAAAACTATAATGTGTGCTTGTGTGCACATGGAAGAGAGGGAGAGAAAGGAAGAGACAGTGAGAGTGAAAGTGCTTGTGTGAGCTTGTACAAATGACAGAACTCATGTACAAGCTGTAGATTTTGGCTATATGGTCCTGGCATTTTAAAATGACTTCTTATTCACTTTCTGATTTATTTTAATTAACAATAATACCTTGATGAGTGAATGAAGAGAGAATGGGAAGAATGAATTTTACCCAAGTTGGATAAATACATACCACTAGTGGAAATATTCTTACAGTTACAAATGAAAAGTTAATATAACTTACCCATGCTTAAAATAAATTTATCAAGTATCTACTATATCCTATACCTCTGTAATTTTTAAAAGCCGGGTTTACTGGACATTTGACTACTTTTAATCATCTCTACCTCATGATTTTTAAAACTAATTTCTAAAACTAACACCCATGTACAATCTGCTCTTATTTAACAACTTCTAATTATTTACTATGTATAAATTCATTTTAAGAGGAAAAATGACTGAGAAAGGCGTAGTGTTTATTGTACCCTACCCTACCCTAATCCAGTCCTCTCATTCCTGCCCCAGATGCAGTTTCATACAATTTTATTAGTATTACCAATACAACTAATTGTTATATGGCCATTTGTTATAGCAATACTTCTTGTTTATAATACCATCAATCTTATTGGTAATATAAAAATATAAGCTCACATCTGTGCATTAATTTCTTAATGTAAAGTGTGCAACACAAAAAATAGAATTGTGTTTACATATGTGCTTGTCCTATGAATAATTAAGATTCTGAGCACTTTTTAAATGCCATATTATCATACAGTATTGTAAACCAATGTTACCACAATTTAAAAAATTAAAAAGTGGGCTCTCTCTGGTGGCGCAATGGGTCAAAGCACTGCATTATGAAGTTCTCCAAAGCCAATGCAGCACGAGTTTGATCCCTGGCCATGGAAATGACCCATATGGCATGGCAGACCTCTCCTGACCAGTCTGCTGCTCCCCTCAGCAGTGTATTTCAGTCGATCTGCCTGTTCTGCTCCCCACTCTGTCTCTGGTGAGTCCTCTCACCCACTATACTTCTGGCCTGTACGCCTGTTCTGTAAGCATAAATAAAATAAATCTTAAAAAGAAAATTAAAAGGTAGTAAACCAATATAAAATACTATTCTATATACTCAGCTAATATAAAATATTCTTATTCTTTCAGAAGTCAAGTAAATTGCAATATTTATATAAGTTGTTAAAATTAAGAGGAGAATAAAAAAAGGAAACATTTAAGGAATAAAGTAATTGATAGGCCTTGTATACATTTTGTTGATGATCATTTGTAATGCAGATAGCATGCTGAATTGGTAGTTGTTCTGAGTTAACTGTTATGGCCCCAAATTGTTTATGCTTTCAATTCTAATAATGCAAATATGAACATAAATCTACATGTACATATTTCTATATATATGTACATATTTATATTTACTTTGTAATTTCAGCAGAATGAGGAACAGAGTTTTTAAATCTATTTGCAACATGCTCACAAGCAAGAATGACCATATGGAATAACCAAGATCAACTTTATTTCAGCTTACATTAATACATAGGTCACATAAATGAATTATTTTTTCTGTTAATTGGTTTTGGGTTTAATGTTAGGGATGGTACACTAAATATAAATGGGCAACACTCTGAAACATGTTTACCTAGTTAACTGAGGAGAGAACTCAAAGACACAATTCAGTCAACTAAAGAAAATCCAAATTAGCTAACTATATATACTTTAAAACACTAATATAATAAATTGAATGAGCTATATAATTGTTCTTCGTCAATCACTTTTATTAAAAGTTGATAATCTTCTACAAATCATATTCCCATTTTATTGCTACTGAAACTTATAAATGAGATGGGATTTGACTTTTTCAACTCAATATTTCATATACTTTTACACACTTTTGTTCCCTTAATCAAAACACTCAATAATAAATTTCTAAAAGTACACTGGCAGGGAGAAAAGAACTGCTAACATAGGAAAGATCCTAGTAGTAAAGAGAGGTACCTTATGCCTAGAAGAACTGGGGTATACTGAAATGCAAATTGTCTTGTACAATTCCTACCATGTAGTAGGAACTAAAAACTGGTAACTTACATGTTCTTTAATTCAATTTTTGTATAGTTTTGTTGTTATGGGTAGTTTAGAAATTCCTATGATTTTATTGTATGTGATTAAGAGGCCTCAAAAAAACTAAACCACAACTGTTCTTTGATTTGTAGGATATAATTTAGTTCTGTAATATCCTGTCCTATAGTATAAATAGCACACAAATTCTTAAGTATAGAAAATACTTGTTAGGTACTTGAGATTTTTTAATTGTTAAGTACTTGAGACTTATAAACTGCTATGGCTGATAATTCAAATCACTATTTAATAAGTTTCTTCCAACAGAAAATTTATATTATGAATCACTTCCCATAGGTCATTAATTTTAATAACTTAATAAATGTGTTAACTTAAAGCACAGCCTTAAAAAGTTACAGTGATCCAACCATGGAGATATTCAACAGTAATTGCTACTGAATATACTTTAGGTTACATGTTAAAAATCATACACATTTAAAATCACTAGACTATGCTTATGTACTAAAACTATATTATTTCTAAAAAGATTATAATTACTAAAAGTAAAATAATAACTTTATGAAAACAAAAGAATTATTAAGTAGTTATTCTTAAGATTCTCTGGCTAATCCCAGAGGTATGGCCTCACATTAGAAAAAAATAATTCTTGGCCCTCCCTGATGGCACAACGAAACCGCAGCACTGAGAAGCTAGCCGCCGCCATTTCAGCATGGGTTCAAGTTTGATTCACCCGTAAAGAAGGTGACCCCCGTCTCCCCCACTGCTCCCCTCAGTAGTGTATTTCAGTCAGTCTGCTGTTCTGCTCCCCACTCTGTTGTTGATAAATACTCTCACTGCCCCTGCACCTCTGGCTTGTACCCCAATTTTGTATGCATAAATAAATAAATCTTAAAAAAAATGTATCTGGTTGATACATTAATTCACTATGTAACTCAAAGTTTTAATCTTAAAACAGTTTAGTGAAGTTGATAAAAGGTAAGTATAGGAAATAATTTTACTTTTTAATAATTTTTTATTAAGGCAATATTGGTTTACAAGACTATATGATTCATAAATAAATGACCTCACCTTTTCAGGTGAATGATATGATTTTAAAGTGAATAACAAAGTTTATTAATTCATTTCTATGAAAGACTTCCTATTTTAACTAAATTAAGTAAATATAAGAATAAACATACAAGCAATACTTGAATGGTTGTGAACTATACTTCCATACTTAGAGAAAAATACCTTCTACTACCGCTCTTCAAACACCCAATTCTGATGAAACTTTTCCTTCTCCTAAATGCTCTTACATTTTAGTTCTTTGTAACTTATACTGTACATTTCACTATGACAAAAAGAATCCTTTCATGATTTGCATTTTTTCTTGATCAACTCCTTAGTGTTCAAAATAAGTCATTCACATAACTTTCTTTAAGGAAAATAGCCTCTGTTTTAAGAACTTCGAACCTACAATACTACTTAGAAAATGTATTTCTAAAAATGTTATTTATTTACATACTGAACCTCAACTTCTTAATACCTTTCCAGTGGGACAAAAACAAGTCTTTTAAAAACAATTGGGAGAAGTGAAACTAGTGTTTCTCAGGTACAACTCCCAGATTTTGACACTTGGCCAATGGAGAGCAGCTGTGTAGGAAAAGCAAGTCCTCGTCACCCGAGCCCTAATATTGGCATTTACCATACAAAAAGATATAATTGTTGGGAGTATGTAAAAGTGAGAGTAGTGCAGAAGCAGAAAAAGAATTGAGAAACTCTTACGTAATATTCTGGATTGTGGATTAGCAGCATCATGTTCACTAATTCTCAGTAATTTATAAAGGGAAAAGTCTAGATTGGTGAATCTGAGAAATACATTTTTAATAAATAATAAGTAATGTATACATGAATACCTATATCCCCAGTCTCTAAATTTTAAATTGATTTAGAACTTGTGAAACACAAACCTTTATGGCAGAACTAGAAGTCTGTTCCCACCAGGCCCTCATACCTGATAGCAGCCAATCCGGCTCCTTCAAAACTCTGAAGAAATTAACTACATCAAGAGTCATCATATTTACGCGTTTCATATTTAAACAGCAAATGCTACAGATAAAAAAAAAACAACAACAACTCATGGAAATCTAAATTAATGTGCCTTTCCCCTAGACACTTTTGGTCAGGAAATACTGAATAACTGGTAATTTAAACATTTCTCTTTGACAGTTATGTCACCAGGATGTTAACATGCCAAATAAAGTGACTAACGACTAATGGTATATATACATATGATTTCCCTTTAGTAATTATTTTCTTATCTATAAAGGTATATGAAGACTCTAGTCTACCAATAACACATTAAAATCTTAGAATAAGACTGTTGGTTACTAACTGTAAAATGTTTAAAATGATTACAATGATTTGGTTTTAGATCATAGAAACTTTCAGGGTGTGAATCTAAGAAAACATGTCTCTACCATGTTTACAATGCAGTAACTTCTGCATCTAATAAGAATTTATTAATTTGGAATGCCTTCTCTGGTTAATTCTCTTATTTTCATATTTCAACTCAGAACTTTCCACCTACTTTATTGACAAGATTTTCTCAAATATATGGTGGATCAATATTCAAATAGCGACCCAAATTCAAGAACCTTCAATATTTACATATAACATCTTCTGAAATTGATATTATGTATTACTTAAAAGGAAATGTTCTTTTTCTAAACCTAGTCAACATTTTTTCAGCTTTTTAAAAGGAACTGGATCTACTATCAACAGATGTTAAAAAGCACAGAAGAAACAGACTTTTAGTTCTATACAGATTCAACAAGTCTTTTAAAAAATGTTTCATAAAAGATAAAAAAGAAATCAGTTAGTCAATTTCTACCTGTGGATTTAAAGTGAAATACTTTATTAAAAACTCTTTTTTTCTTATTTTATTATCTGGTACAATTTTTTAAATGGAGTTAAAATTTTAAATTCCAGAAAAAATATTCAGGGACCTCTTAAAATCCAGTGGCTATAAAGCGAATCCAGATCATCTTACAAATTTGATTATAAAATGTTCACAATTAAATCCACAGAATCTGTTAGAAAATGTCTGGCAACACATGAACAGTGAGCAGGGCTGGTAAGTTTCATTGACATTTATAAGGCTTCCCTACCCTCAACCAGGAAGGCTGCATATTGGACTACACAGGGAAAATTGGTCAATGGTATATTGTTTCACAAATAAAAGAGAAAAATATCTGAGGTTCTATTATAGCACCAATGATCTTATTTAAAACACAACCTTCCATTTCACTGTTTTGTTTTTAAAATGAAAATAATTTATAAGAAACAAATCTCTAATAGACTTTAAGTGCCATTTTAAAGGTGAGAGGTAACACATTAGATAAAAAAACCTCTAATTAGTAGGACAGATAAAACTTCAAAGTAAATATATTTCTTTTTAAAACCCAACACACTTAGCAGATATAAACTCACTAAAAAAAGAACTATAGTTGGGCAATTTAATATTACGAAAGCATTCTTACTAATTTATCAAGATTTTTCCATATTAGCTTATCTGTCAATCTATCATTGATTCAAAAATCAAAATTTGAACCAATTTTGTATAATTATAAAGTGCATGATTTGAGAGCTGAACAAAAAAAAAGAAAATTTAAAACATATTTCTACGTTTTTGATATAATATCTCAAAATAAGTATTACATTCAAACCTTCCACTGCTTTCAACTGAATTTAAAATAAATATATAGCTTACATGTTTTTAAATTAGGAAAAAGGTTACAGTAACATGTTATAGACAAGAGAAATTTGAGTCCATTTTCAGATTACACAAAATGAAAGCATTTTTTGATATTAAGCAAATTTTTTTAAACAACTGCTCAAGAGGGACTCAAAAATAGTTCTCTATAGTTTGGTATCAAACCTTTTTAATGTGCAGTCAATAAATGAACTTTAAACACAATTCCATCACTGAAGGAAAGGTTTATTCTAGGGCATGGTACTAAGATATGCACTAGGGTAAAATTTAAGAAATAAGAACGATATTAAGAAAAATTAGATTGAAAAAACTGAATGTTAAATATAGATATTTTAAAACCTCCTAAAACAAACCCTCAAATCACACTCTTTCTGAGATGAATGTTGCCAGCACTGTTCATGTTGGCCAGATGATACTCTAGTTTTCTTTAATAAAGTAAAATAAAATGCATACCAGCAGCAACTACAGCTGGAGGAGGCGAGCCTGCCTCACCACCACTTGTCTGACTCATTGATGCTACAGATGTTTCTCTAGATGGAGGTAACTGTAACTCCTTTGGGAGAAGATCATAGACAGATTCTGTGGGGAAGAAGAAGAAAACACTTTTTAAAAGAGTATAAGACAACAGACTAATAAATGAGCATGAAATTAATCCTTTTTTTTTTAAAGACTTATTTATTTGTGCATACAGAACTGGGGTACAGGCCAGAAGCTCAGGGGCGGTGAGAGGATTCACCAGAGACAGAGTGGGGAGCAGAACAGGCAGACTGACAAAGTACACTGTTGAGGGGAGCAGTAGGTGGGTCAGGAGAGGTCTGCCGCACCATGTGGTCACCTCCGGGGCAGGTGGGAATTGAACTCATGTGCAAGTGGCTTTAGCTTCTTAGTGCAGTGCTTTAACCCGCTGCGCCACCAGGGAGGGCCCAAAATTAATCCCTTTTTTAACTCACAAAGAAAACTATAGTATTTACATACCAAAAACAATCCCAATTCCATGCCATTACTCCATGCAAAGCAGTATCACCAAATTTTTTTTTCCCAGTGTATATATTACTACACTGAAGAACAAAATTTCCATTAGCACTGTCCCCTGTTTTTTTTTTCTTGGTTTTATGAATGAATGGATGGATGGATGCAAGTCAAGAATGGAAGAAATGTAGAACATCCCCAAACTGTCCAACATCTTCCTTTGCAATGTAAGAATGTAACATTAACATCCTCTCCTCCAGATACTAGTATATAACAGCTTTATTGTTTTTAATGGGATAACACTGGTTCTATCAATGAGTATTGGAAGTATTGGATCTCCCCCATCAGGTACTGTTTCCATACTGTACTTACGACGAAGACACCCATAGTAGACCTCGAAAGTCCCATTTGTTCCCCTCTCTCTCTTGTCCTGGCTCTTTTTCTTCCCTCTATCTCCCTGTTATCCTGTTATCTTCAAGTTGCTTTCTTCAATTAAACCACTAGTCTATGCCTACACTTTTTTCCCCAGCACCTCTTAACAAATATCTAATTTCCTCTCAAAATGTATTTTTGTCTTCTAAGTAAGCTAAAAAAGGAATGTCATGGCTCAAAGAAATACTTCTTTATGGCATCTCCAACTCTAGAAACATAAGTATAGAATACTCACAAATCAGAAAACATATAAAGCCTAAATTAGATTATGACTACCTTTTTATCACAGAATACTGTATCTTTTAAATTATTTTGTAATACTTTCAATTGTCCATAAAATTAAATTTATACCTACTACTTTAAAAGTTCATTTATATTTACTATTGTATGGTAATAACTCTCAAAAAATCCTCTAAAAGCAGCAGAATCAATGTTGGAAGGAGTTATAAAAGCCCAATTAGAATCATATGCCATTTTCAAAAGAACCAAGTCACAGAGTTTGGGACTTGCCTTTTAAGAAACCCAACATTCTAACAATTACAGAGAAGTATTAATTATATGCATAAAAGGTTAAAAAACAAAGAGCACTATAAGTAATTTTATCCTCAGCAATGATACTTTTAGTTAACTGATTACAGAATTCATAAATACTTTGATCCTACCAGTTAATCACTGAAGTACGTATCCTAGCTGTGAGGGAAAGCTAAAATCAGAAGGCATAATATTAAATGTCTTCATTCACAACAAAGCAATGAGTTAAAATTTTCATCTTCAAAAGCATTAAATTAGACACCTGTCTGAATATGGTATGCCCTGAGCTGGAAGCTTTCAAGCTTTTAAATGCTGTTAAAAGCTCTGAGTAAATTACTTCCATCTTTCAAATAACATATGGGGGAGAACAAAGAGATACAAGTGCTTATCATTAGGTACTAATTTTAATACAATTATCAGTCTCAACCTATGTTGAAAAACAAAAGCTCCTTATACATTTATACATAAGAGCATATATACACAAGCCCACTTTTTCTGTACAAGCTAACAGAAAATATGACAATAAAAATAAGCTTAGATGAAAGACAAAGGATTTATGTCAAGGAGAAAAACTTATCCTAGTAATACCCCATCACTAATGGCACCTGACTGGCCAGGATTATTTCTCTACTTCTCTAACTTAAAATAGATAAAGATAAACCCTAGTGGATTGACATTCTACCTTACTTAAAGAAGGGTTTATTATAGAGTCTACACCAGAGGTATAAAAGCAATGCTAACAACAAAAACAAAAAGAATGCTAATATATTATTTATTATATTTCAGCCTTCTTAAGCTAAAACCACTACCCCCAAGCAAAGCAACATATAAAGTGGAAGGTATAGAAAACATAGTTACATTTCCTCATTAAGGTATTTTGTGACGATTAACTGAAAGTGTTTGGAAAATTTACACAACTTAGAAATTTTATCGTGTTATCCTAGGGAAACTGCAGTTAATAAAGTCATTAACCAGCATAGGCTCAGATTTCTGGCAGAACTGGATTAGCCCTATTACTTTAAAAAAACTCTGTATGCCCTCAATCCTTATTTAAACTTTTTTTATATTCCTTTCAAGTTACACTGTACAACCTGACCACATACACTGGCCCTTCTCTTGAAGCTACTTCCCATTAAGATACAAAATGATTAAAGGAATATAAATTATGTTGTCGATATTATTGCTATTTAGTCCTAAATTCAATCAAAAGTAAACACTTTAACAAAGTCTTCACTAGCCAGTGAAATAACTCCTGAGCAAGTGCAATGGTGCTCTAAATCCTTGAAAACGGCAAATATTCCTAGGTAAATGCTGGCTACTTCATGTTACATGAAGATCTTCATTCACTGTTTTTTAAGTCAAATAGATAAAGGGAGAATGAAATTCTATCTAGAGATAGGATATTAGGAAAAAGAATGGGAATTTCACAATAGAAAGGCTGCTTCCTGAAGTTTCCTTACAAAACAAAAGGAACATCACATCTAATTTTTTAAATACAAAGGACAGCTACAAAGTTTCTTTGGGGATGAGAAAAATATCCTAAAATTAAATTATGGTGATGGTTACCAACACTGTAAATAACAGCAATCACTAAATCTGTACACTGTAAATGGGTATACTTTATAGCATTTAAGTATTGTATTTGGGCCTCCCTGGTGGCACAAGGGGTTAAGTCTCAGCACTATGAAGCTACCTGTAGCCACTACAGCCCAAGTCCAATCCCCTGCCAGGGAAATGAACCACATGGCACAGCAGACCTCTCCTGTCTTGCTAAGGTTCCCCTCAGCAGTGTATTTCTTGTCAATCTACCCATTCTGCTCTTTACTCTGTCTCTGGTGAAATCCTCTCACCTCCCACACCTCTGACTTATACTCCACTGCTCTTACATGCATAAATAAATAAATCTTAAAAAGAGTGACAGAGAGAGAAAGAGATACAGAATAAGCACAAGTGAGAATTGCACAAGAGCAAGATAGGAAACAATGTCCCTAAGTAAATTTCATAGACAAAAATTCCTCTTTACATAGCTTCTATTTGTGAAAATAGAAATTATGAAAGTCAACTTGCAAACTAATCTAACTTGCATTTTGAGAATCTTCTACTGAGGGATCAGGAAAATGACACTAAATTCAGTGAAGTATCTGCTTTTAAAAAACTTTAAAAGTACTAGCTCTCTCTGGTAGCGCAGCGGGTTAAAGCACAGCACTGAGAATCAAAAGCCACTTCCGCCTAAGTTTGATCCCTGCCTGACCCAGAGGTGATCCACATGGGGCAGCAGACCACTCCTGCCCTACCCGCTGCTCCCCTCAACAGTGCACTTCATGAATCTGCTGTTCTGCTCCCCACTGTTTCTGGTGAGTCCTCTCACGGCCCCTGCACCACTGGCCTGTGCCCTATTTCTGTATGCACAAATAAATAAATCTTTAAAATAAAACAGCCTTTAGTTATAGAAAAAATTTTTAAAGTACTTATGATTTTAAAAATCTTTAAACATACTTATGAGCAAGAAGAAATATAGACTTAATAAATGACTGCAAGCAACATGGGTTCTACCTGGAGGAAGGTGTATTAACAGATTAAACAAGATACTGAATTTGCAAACAACACATTTAAATGGGATATAGAATATGTCACAAATCATCACAGATCATGAAAGGCTAGAATATGTACCAAAGGAATAACATGAAATTTAGTAAGAAAAGTAAAAACTACTCCTGCACAATGTACTGAAAAAAGTACAATGTACTTTTTTTTCTTAAAAGCTAGGGATGATTTCGCTTTTCTTTTCTAAGGAATTCTTTCCAGGCCCCCAGGATTGGGCTGATATATTTTTGTCATCTTATTTTTTTCCATTAATGCTGCTAATGATTTGTGTGATGATACTATCTAATTAAGTCACTTACTAGTTAATTATGAATTACTAGTTGGACAAAATTTCAGTAAGTTCTTTTTTCTTATTCTCTTTTTGGTCTTCTTTCCCTATTGATTCCAAGCAAGTTCCCTTGACTAGCTTTGCTGGATAGAAGGCAGTGACAGTGGGCCTCTTGATCATCTATTCTTGCATGTCACTACATGGCAAGGCATTTGGCTACCTTAAGAACATTATAGTTACTCCAACTCTTTATTCACATTTCACTGAATTTCTTCACTTTGCTATTTAGAGCAATGGCAGAAAATCAGCTGTGGGACTTCCAGATAATAAATTCTTAAGTAACAATGTAGTAGAAAACTGGGGCAAATGTGATATAACAAGTAGCTCGTTAACATAAATATATGAAAAAAGAAATTAGGCAGACAGACTATCTTCTGTTGGTATAACAGCAAAGGGTCATTAGTGGGAGAGAAGAAATGAAGAATGAAATCATTTTCAAATATTGAAAGCAAACTAATATTTCCCAATGTTGGTTAGGAAGGTGAACATTGTAAAAATGAGCTGACGCCCTTGTTCACTTGGTTTTTTAGTAAACTCTAAATGATCTATTTATGACACTGATTATCGCTGGGTCAATTTCATTATACTTCATCAAGTTCAAAGTAGAGAGAAATCTTATCCTAAGGGTGCAAGGCAGTGAAAGAGAAAGGAAAAATTGGTAACTTAATTGTAAACTTTTATTCCTTTTCAGCTGGAAACTGTCCCATAAATACTGATTTCTTACTGGTGCTTTATTCTGCAAGTTGCTCAGTTTCAGGTAAAGATGAAAAGACTTCAACACTCATATTCTCATTTTTCCCCTGAAGAGTTCAGGGAGATAAAACAAACAGCTGAGAAAAAAAAAAAAAAAGATCTTTTTCTTCTTCTTCTCTCTTAGCAAAATAAAGACAGCTATAAAACAATTACAGCTACAGTTTTTATTGAGTTATGTGACAGGGAGATAGGCAATGTACATTTCCTCAACTTCAAAACAGTTCTGTGAGGTAGATTTTACTAATAAAGAATTTGAGGTTTACGTAATTAGTAAAAAATACATGTGGTAAAACACAATGAAGAGAATGATGGCTTAGGATAGGTTTCTTTTGATGGGAAGATGAGACAGAAAAGGATCTGAAATAAGGTGAGATTAAGAATGGACTTATAGATGTTCTTTTTTACTAAAATATGTAATAAATCAAATTAATACCTTCAATACAATTAAAATTACGGATGGGTTGCACACTGCCTCACAAATTTTGCTTTAAGACATAAAGATCTGTTAAAAATAATTCTAACAGGCCCTCCCTGGTGGTGCAGCAGGTTAAAGTGCAGCACTGAAAGTTGGCCACAGCCATATCAGTGCAACTTCAATCCCTGGCCCCAGAAGTGATCCATATGGAGCAGCAGACCTCTCCTGTCCTGCCCTCTGCTCCCCTCAGCAGTGTAGTTCCTAGATCTGCCTATCCTGCTCCCCACCCTCTCACTATCCCTGCACCTCTGGCCTATACCCCAGTTCTGTATGCATAAATAAATAAATCTTTAAAAAAGAAAATTATAATTCTAAGTTATTATTCCTCTTTTGGACCTTTTATACCCACCTCACCTTTCCTGATCTCATAGCTAGCATTCAATATTCAAGTGCTTTACAGTCAGAAAATTAAGACTAAATATGTGTGAAACCCATCTACTTTATGACTTTTCCAAAGATTGTCATATTTATTTTGAGGTAACAAAATGAATAAAGTTGTACCATCTAATACTACTGATAACGAATGCAGAGATGAACATAAAAAATGGGGGAAATGACTGTAAATAAAATGTTTTTGTTCAACTGTCAAGCCAAGTAGCTAGCCCAAAATATCTGTGGTAAAAAAAGATGGTACTTTAGGGTTGGGAATGTTTAAAATTTTTAACAAAAACCAAATTAATCCTCAGCACAGACACTAGTTATTCAAATAGTGAATGTTCCCTGATACCGGATACGAAGACTATAATCCAGACATATCTATTTGTAAACATCTGTTCCCTGTTTAAAAAACATGACTTAGTTTTTTTCCCCACTCTAAATACAAAGTTACATTAGTACCAAAAAAAAAGTTAAAATACTTTCAAAAAGTCCTTGCAAATGCTTGGGAACTAATTATCTGACTCCTTTAACGCTCTGTTAACTATCTCAATAATTTTCAATCCCAAAGCAATGGCTTCTCATTAGACATTCTAAAACAAAATGCCTGGCACATTTACTGTGGCAACACAGCTCTGCATTGAAGAGGACAGCATTCATTCTGTTAAAAACACTTCAAGCTTGACAGTCATCATACTTGGCATCTCCACTGGAAAAATGTACTGGCTGCAGGCCTTTTGGATATTTGGTTTCTAAAAGAATATTAAGTCCAAGAATAACTGGCACTGATGCTTAGTTTTAACAAATTTTTCTCAACTAAGTTTAAGTCAATTTACTGATTTGCTATTACATATCCATTTGATCATAACACTTCTTTGCGAATGTTAATGTTTTTATAAAATAACCTAGAGAATTTTAAGGTAATTTAAAATAATATATAGCAGTATAAATTGTATCAATATGGGGAATAAGAAAATTAATGTGAGCTCTACAGTCACTTAATAAAGCACAACCTATTTTTTTCTAGTACGTATTTTCACTTAAAAACTCCAGAATTGGGCCCTCCCTGGTGGCGCAGCGGGTTAGAGCACAGCACTGAGAATCTAAAGCCGCTTCCTCATGAGTTCGATTCCCACCTGCCCCGGAGGTGACCGCATGGCGTGGCAGACCTCTCCTGACCTGCCCGCTGCTCCCCTCAGCAGTGTATTTCGTTGATCTGCCTGTTCTGCACTCCACTCTGTCTCTGGTGAATTCTCTCACCCTCCACATCTCTGGCCTGTATCCCAGTTCTGTATGCACAAATAAAAAATAAAAAAATAAATAAATAAAATAAAAACTCCAGAATTATTGGGCCTGCCTTGTTGGCGTAGAAGTTAGTCTCAGCGCTACCACCTTCTTAGCGTGAGTTCAATCATCATAGCCAGGGAGCTGACCCACATATGGAGCAGCAGACCTCTCTTGTCATACCCACTGCTCCCGTTAGCAGTGTATTTCAGTAAATCCACCTGCTCTTTTCTCCACTCTATCTTGGGTGAATCCTCTCTCCCCCTGCACCCCATCTCTTCTTGGATATATAAATAAATAAAAATGAAAAAATATTTTTAAAATTATATATATATATATATTTATATCTTTCTTCATTTTGTACTTTTTTTCATCTCATTTGTAATCAAAATAAAAAGACACCCCACTGATGGGTAGAAAAATTTTGCACACAATGCTAACGATAAAGGACTAATCACAAAGAAACACAAAGAGCTGGCAAAACACAACAAAAATAAAGTGAACAAACCCATCAAAAAATAGGCAGAAGAGTTACAAAGACACTTCTCCAAAGCGGAAATGCAGACAGCCAACAGGCATAGGAAAAAAAGTGGTCACCATCACTTGTAATAAAGGGAAATGCAAATCAAAACCACATTAAGATACCACCTTACACCAGTGAGAATGGCACATATTTAAAAAACAAGCAACAATAAATGTTGGCAAGTGAGTAGAGAAAAAGGAACTCTCCCAACACTGCTGGTGGCAATGCAAACTGGTCCAACTACTATGGAAAGCTGTTTGGAGGTTTCTATAGTATTTCTTACACCAAATATCCTCTTGCCCACATGACATCTTCCAACTTTTACCCACTGTCACTTAGACCAGCATTTATAAATGAACCAACAAAATTATTTTTCATGTTTTGGAGTCTTCATTTTCAGTGAATTTTAAAGTTATTCCTTAGCTTCTATTCTACTCAAGAATAGATGAATTCCTTTCCTCCTTCAAATCAATACCGATAGAAATCAACAAGGTTCACTTTGTCTTTCTAGTTTACTGAATGAAGATGCTGAGGTTCCTATCACAGATCTACTGAATAAGGATTTACAGAATGAAGGATCATTTAATATATATTGTTTTTAAGAAGTATTTATTTATGCATACAAGAAATGGGGCATAGGCCAGAGGTGCTGAGGATAAAAGGATTCACCAGAGTGGAGAACAGAACAGGCGGACTGACTGAAATACACTGCTGAGGGGAGCAGTGGGTGACACAGGAGAGGATCTTGAGCCATCTTTGTGTCCCTATAACAATCCCACTTGATTATGGTGCATACTCCGTTTGATATAATGCTACATTGATTGCTAAGATTTTATTGATGATTTTATATCTATATTATGGAGGATGGGTTGTAGTTTTTTTTGTCCTGTCTTTGGTTTTGGTATTACTGTGATGTTGGATTTGTAAAATACATTTGGTAGTAGTTTTTCTTCTCAAGTTTTTATGGGAGAGTCATTAATCCATCTTTGAGCATTTGGTAGAACTCTCTTGTGAAACCATCTGGTCCTAGTTTTTATTTTTGTTTTAAGATTTATTTATTTATGCATACAAGAACTGGGGTGTAGGTCAGAGGTGCAGGAGTTGAAAGGATTCACCAAGAGACAGAATGGGGAGCAGAAGAGGCAGATATACTGAAGAACACTGCTGAAGTGAGCAGCAGACGAGAGAAAAGATGTGTACTACACCATGTGGATTAGTTCCTTGGCCAGCTGGGGATCGAACTTATGCTGCAGTGGCCAGCAATAGTTTGACAGTGTTGTCTTTAACCTCTGTGCCACCAGGGAAGCCCTAGGTTTTGTTTTCTTAAAAGTGTTTTGGTTACTGTTTCACTTTCATTGTTTATAGAAATTACTAAACTTTAATAGACACTACTAAGCAATTTTTCGAAGTGGCGGTATCAATATATATTCTTGCCATCAGCATGCAAAATATCTGGTTGCTCCATAGCTCTATAATACAAAAATCTTTTAAAAATATTTTTATAAGCCATCTGGTAGAGATGGAGTGATTTCACATTGTGTTTTTAATTTCCCTTTTCCTGATAACTAACAATTTTGAGAACTTTTTCTTATAATTAATGTCCACAGGGTTATCTTCTTTCCTGGTGATGACTCCTTTACCCATTTTTAAAATTGGGCTGTCCTTTTCTTTTCTTTTTAATTAATTTTTAGGGGTTATAAATTCTAAATACAAATCTTATGTCAGATATACATACTGTAAATGTCTTCTCCTGTATGTGACTTGCTTCTCCACTCCTTCAGAGTGTCTTTAATAAACAGTTTTAAATTTTTTTTTTTTAAAGATTTGCTTATTTATGCATACAAGAACTGGGGTATAGGCTAGAGGTGCAGGGTATGAGCAGATTTCCCAGAAACAGTGGGGAGCAGAACAGGTGGATCTAATGAAATACAATGCTGAGGGGAATAGCAGGCAAGACAGGATAGGCCTGCTGCACCATACTTGGGTCAGCTTTCTGGCAGGGGATCAAATTCCGGCTGCAGTTGCTACACATTGTTTCATAGTGCTGAGACTTAACCCTTTGCACCACCAAGGAGGTCCACAGTTTTAAATTTTAAAGATGTTCATCTATCAATCTTTTGATTTATTATTAGTGACTTGTGTGTCTGTTCAAGAAAGTTTTAATATGAGAGGGCTTCAGTATTATTATTAAACAAAAGTGTTAAAGATGGTGAAGAAGTACAGACTAGGGCCCTCCCTAGTGGCACAAGGAGGTAAAGCACAACACTATCAAACTATATGAAGCCACTGCAGCCGAAGTTCAATCCCCTTCGCTGGCCAGGGAGGTGACCCATATTGCAGGGCAGACCTCTCCTGACCAGCCTGCTAATACCCTCAGCAGTGTATTTCAGTCAGTCCCTCTGTTCTGTTCTCCACTCTGTCTTTGGTGAATCCTCTCACACACACATACCCACCTTCACACCTCTGGCCTTTACCCCAGTTCTTGTATATACAAATAAGTAAGTCTTAAAAAAAAAAAAAGTAGTTCAAATTAATATAGCAATTAGGATTATAATAAATACAATACAACAATTTTCTAGGCCATGGTCACAGAATTATCTACTATAAGAAATTCATTATCTTATTTTCTTAAATATAATTTGTTTAGAAATATTGTCATGTACAGAGGCACCTACTTAGAAAACACAGTTAAACATACTGACAAACAGTGACACAAGGAAGCAAAATCATGGAGGAGAATAATGAAAAAGAAGTGTTAGAAAACATAAAAAATGGGCCCTCCTTGGTGGCATGATGGCTTAAAGAGCAGGACTATGCAGCTATCCGCAGACACTGCAACACAAGTTTGATCCCCGGCCAGGGAGGTGACATACATGGCGTCGCAGAACACTCCTGACCAGTCTGCTGCTCCCCTCAGCAGAGTATTTCAGTAAATCTGCTTGTTCCACTCCCCACTTTGTCCTCTACCCACCCCTCTCCCCGTACCTCTGGCCTTTATGCATAAATAAATCATTTTGGAAAAAAAATAAAACATAAAAAAGGAAGTAGACTATATCATGTGATCAAGTCAAGGCAATTAAGGGCACCCTAGAAAAACACTGCATATTTCTTCTGTTGAGATAGAGTAAAAGAAAGTAGAAAATGAAGAGCCCCAAACAAACTTTTGTTTGGGATGAAGAGGTAAAAAGTTGAGGGATTCAATGTGCTGTAGAAGAGAATTCAATTATTTCAATTTGCCAGCAGCTATGTTCTAGAAGCAGCTACTTAAGAAGCATGTAAGAGAGCCCTCCCTGGTGGCCCAGTGGGTTAAAGCACAGCACTAAGAAGCTTAAAACCACTTCCGCATGAGTTTGATCCCCACCTGCCCCGAGGTGATAAACATGGCGCAGACCTCTCCTGACCCACCTGCTACTCCCCTCAGCAGTGTACTTCATCGATCTGCCTGTTCTGCTCCCCACTCTGTCTCTGGTGGGTTCTCTCACCCTCCGCATCTCTGGCCTGTACCCCAGATCCATATGAATAAATAAATCCTTTTTTTTTTAAAGCATGTTAAGAAATCCTTCTATACCTATCAATGTTTAAAATACAACTATATCATATGGACAATTAAAGGATTAAGACTTGGGGATAAAAGTTTTAATATGAGAGGGTGTCAATATTATTATTAAGCAAAAGTGCACAAATTCTCATTTGTCTTATCAGAAAGACAAAATCTATACTAGAAACAGCAGGCAATTAATAGGCATTTCAAAAATTATTGCAATCTTTCATCAATAAAGGAAAATAAGGAGAAAGGACAAAGACACAACATTCCTTAGAGGTGTTACAATCATTATACAAAGCAGTACAATCTTGTCAGGATACCAATATTTTAAACATATCATAATAAAAGAGAAGGGTAGTAAGAACTAGGCTTTCATTATAACTCTATCATTTGTTTTGTGTGACTTAGGGCATATTACCTCATTGTCTCAGTTGTCTCAATTACAATATGACAGTAATTTCTATCTAACTTGCAGAGTTGTGAAAACTAACAACAATGAATCAACATTTCTAGAGTGCACAGACCAGCATAGTTAGGCATGGAAAATGATTATTATGTTGATAATTAACTCATTTATTCAAAATAATTTACTGCCAAGAAAGGATACAAAATTGAATATGACAAAAAGGAACCTTGAAAATTTTTCTATAATGAAAGAAACAGAAAAAACAATTTTAAAACTTCAAAGGGGCATAATGCCTTGAATAAACAAATAATCTGTAAAAAAGAAAATATGGGGCCCTCCTTAGTGGCTCAACAAGGCAAAGCACTATGAGGCTATCCCCAGCCACTGAAATAGGAATTCATTCCCCTACCAGGGAGGGAGCTGACCCACACAGCACAGCAGACCCCTACCGGCCCACCCACTGCTCTCTTCAGCAGTGTACTTCAATATGTCTCTTCTGCTTCTTACAATGTCTCTGATGAATCCTCTCACTTACCCCCACCGGACCTCGCACCTCTGGTCTGTACCCCAGTTCTTGTATACATAAATAAATAAATCCTTTTAAAAAATGTGGGAACTACTTAAATAGAAGATAGTCAAGGAAGGCTTCTCTAAGAAGGTCCTAAGGATAAGAAAGAATCAGTAACTCAATAAACAGAGAATAACAGAATCTGAGGAAACTACATTGTGCAAAAGTTCATAAGCAGGAAAAGACATGACATAGTTGAGTAACTAAAAGGTGTACAGTGTGCTTAAAATGTTTTATCAAGATGTTATACTTGCTATTTGCTAGCATTAGATAAGGTTAGTGGGGGTGGTAGAGGGCAGATCTTGTAGGGTCCTGGCATTTCTAGTAAGTTCAATATGTTTATTGAAATGGATGGGTGAATAATGCATGACATAAAATTCAAAGTTCATACCAAAGGACTCAGAAGAGAGTGTCTAATGGACATGGCCAGCAACTTAAAAACAAAAAAGCAACAAACTTCTATTTATTCAAATTAGCTCACTTTTTAGTAAAGAAAGCAAAGTGAAAAATATAGGAATAACTTTTTTCCTACTGAAATTACAGATACAATGGTAAATAAGAGCTAACTAAACACACATTAACAGTACTGAAGCTACTGCCCAACCTAAAATATGCTAACAATGTATACATAAACTGGTTATAATCTGTGATTGGCTTCCATAAGCCTCTGTTATGAATGGGGCCTACATATTTTAAATTATATGGATTCACTGTAGGGTTATCTGGTACCACTGAGTTGAAGAGACATTTATGTATCATTACTAATGTAAATGAAAGCCATGATTCCTGACTTCAAAAAGGTATGCAATGTGGAGGTGTTTTTGAGATAGCCTAAGTGCATTATTTCTTTTATTCCAATGATAATCAAGTGAATAGTTCAAGCTCATTCCTAAAACACAGCTTTTCTTTCTACATATCTGTACTTTATTATATATCTGAACTGCAGAAGTATCGTTAGTACTAAATCATGTTCTAAAACATTTTGAATTAGTTGTCAACATCAAATAATGGAATTTTACATAAAAAACAGATTTTAGCTTGTCTTGGTGAATCATAATACCTGGCAAAATTAAGAATTTCCCCAAAAAGAAAACTTCAGCTACCTCTTTTAGTGTGCTTTCCACAACCATCCAGCCAGTATCACACTCATTTACATTGTCTAAATCCTATAGGAATCTTGAGTCTTCAATCTCTACACTGGATTATGAAATGGGAAAGACAGAAGATCAATCTTTACTGAAGAAACTTTACACAGCTAAAAGCCTAACACAATGGTCTCAACTTTCTTGATCATAAAAATTAGTTTCTTGATCTTGTCCCAGAGGCAAATTTAATGAGAAAGAACTGCATGTAATTGTCAAGAACTGGTAAGTACCTAATCTTTCAGACGATGAAATAAGGATGTAATACACAAACACTTCCTATTTTAAAAAAGGTACAAAGAGGGGCTCCCTGTTGGCACAGGACTCAGGACTAAGTCTCAGGACTATGAAGCTATCCACAGCCACTGCAGCATGAGTTCGATCCCCAGCCAGGGAGCTGGCCCACATGGTGAGGCAGGCCTCTCCTGTTTTGCCTGCTCCTCCCCTCAGTTGTGTATTTCAGTCAATCTGCCTGTTTTGGTCCTCACTCTCTTTCTGGTGAATCCTCTCACCCCCTTCCAACCTACACTCCAGGTCTTACATGTATAAATAAGAAAATACATATTAAAAAAAAAAAAGTGTAGACAGTCACAGAACTTAATCAAAATTTTAGTTTACTTCTCTATTATGTCTGCCATATCAGAGATTTGCTATGAGCAAAATACAAATTAGAAAAGTTTCTCAAAAACTAACAGCTAGATTTTAGTATTTACTAAGTAATATGTGCACAGTTCTATACAAGATGATATATGAATATGCACATAGTAGTTTATATTTTTCCCATTTTTTTAGTTAATATTCTTACAGAATTTTAAAGAGTCCAATAAAGCCATTAAACACACACACACACACATACACTCACACACACATAAATAACATGGTATCTTCTGGGACAAAATGACTGAACTTCGAGGTGATTATATTAAGTGAAACAAAGTTAAAGACAGACATTGGATGGTTTCACTCATCTGTGGAATTAATAACTAAAAAACATACATGGCAAAATACAACAGCAATAAATCTTAGACCTAATGTAAGAATTTAATGGCTATCAGGAAACAGAGAGGTTGGAAGAGAGGATGGAGAGAGGTGGGAAGCAGATGGGATATTGGCATCAGTGGTTTGGTAGAGAACAAGCGGAACACATGCACATATGGAGGAGTACAAATGTAATCCTAATTAAAAAAAAAAAACTTAATTCCTATTTTCAAAAGAACTGAAAGCTAGTATTCAAATATGTGTACATGCCTGCTCACAGCTTATAATTATCACACTATTCACAACAGTGAAAGGGTGGAAACAACCCAAAGGTCCATCAAGAAAATCAATAGGTAAGTAAACTGTGTTATCTATACAATGAAACAGCATTTACTCATAAAAATAAATTAAATGCTAATAAGACAATGAGGTAGATAAATATCAAAATCAATATGCTACATGAAAGAAAACAAACACAGAAGGTCACACACTGTATGATTCCACTTGAATAGGTAAATTTACAGAGAAGGAACACAGATTGTTTATTACTAAATGGAGCACAAGGAAACAGTATTTCCTTTTGGGGTGCTGAAAATGCTTTTGAACTCTATAGATAGAGGAGGTAAATGAATAACACTGCAAATTGTTAACTTAAAAATGGTTAACTGATGTAACTATGTAAATTTACCTCAATTGAAAAAAAGCTAAGAATAATTCCTTATTTGACCACGCAGTCGAATATGCCACCGAATTTAAAGCACTTGTTCTTTGGCATACCTATTAAGTACAACATGCAGGGTCAGATGTTTACACATTTATTTCAACAAATCTCACACAGAACCAGTACAGAAAACTATTAAGGGGGCAATGGGAAGACTGTTCTTATATAAAATTGAGTCCTTGCAGCACTGCAAGCTGGCCACAGCCACTTCAGTGTGAGTTCAATTCCAAGCCCGGAGGTGATCCACATGGTGTGGTAGACCTCTTCTGACCCGCCCACAGCTCCCCTCAGCAGTGAGAACTTCATCAGTCTGCCTGTTCTGCGCCCTACTCTGTCTCTGGTGAATCTCTCACCCCTGCACCTCTGACCTATACCCCAGTTCTGTATGCATACAACAAATAAATCTTTAAAAAATAAAATAAAATAAAATTGAGTCCTTTTGGTAACATATGAAGTTCAGCTCTAGAGCTTGCTGTTATGTCTTATTTTCCTCTCTGTAAAATGGGAGCAATGACACCACCAATACTCAAAAGTTGTTCTAAGGTTAAATGTGATAATGCAAGACTCAAATGACCCAGGATCTTAGAAAAAATTTAAACTAATTTTAATTATTAACATTAATTACATAATTACCATTAATATGATATAGTTAATGTTATTAGTATTTGTAAATGATTCATATTTCCATCACCAAGAGTTGCTTCTATCTGATAGTGCTGACAAGTTAATTGTTAAGCCTTCAAGAAGTTCTTTCAGGGCCCTCCCTGGTGGCGCAGGAGTTTGAAGTGCAATTCTATGGGCTGTCCGCAGCCCCTGAGGCATGAGTTTGATTCCCAAACATGAATGTGGCCCACATGGCACAGCAGACCTCTCCTGTCCTACCCACTGCTCCCCTCAGCAGTATATTTCAGTCACTCTGCCTGTTTTGTTCCCCACTCTGTCTCTGGTGGATTCTCTCACCTCCTGCACCTCTGGCCTATACCCTTGTTCTCACATGCATAAATAAATTAGTTTAATCTTAAAAAAAAAAACCCAAAAAGTTCTTTCATTTAGAATATATGATGAAAATGATAATCATAGAATTATATACATCACAAAAGCAGACTGAGAAATATGTTCTACTTTAAGTCTGCAATGAGAATTTTTTTTTTTAAGATTTATTTATTTATTCATACTGAACTGGGGTACAGGCCAGAGATGCCGAGGGTGAGAGGCTTCACCAGAGACAGAGTGGGGAGCAGAACAGGCAGATGGACAAAGTACACTGCTGAGGGGAGCAGTGGGTGGGTCAGGAGAGGTCTGCCACACCATGTGGATCTCCTCCAGGGCAGGCGGGGATCGAACTCATGCGGAAGTGGCTTAAGCCTCTTAGTGCTGTGCTTTAACCCACTGTGCCACCAAGGAGTGACTGCAATGAGAAATTTTAAGAGCACTTTCAGAGATGCAATAACACTGAAAAAATCTGAGAAATACAAAATGATAACAAAAGTATCAAGAGTTAATTATAATGTTCTCATACATGATTATTATTTTAACAAAGAAAACATCATTATGGAAAATGTGGATACATTTTTTAATTATAAAGGTAAAAATAAAAATAACCTCAAGTCCTAGGTCTCAAGGACCTATTTTCTACCAGTCTAGTATATTTCCTACTAGTCCTTTTCAAATAAGACATGGGTCATAGTTTCATGTCTTCCTTTTTAAAAAGTTAACATTTAATCATGGACATTTTATTTCTATTTTTTTAGTGCATGTTTTATAAAGATATCACAGATTTGACTTATGAACCATTATTAAACAAAAGATGTTAACCAAGTTTCCTTTACCTTTTCTTAACCTAGCAAAAGAAAGTAACATTAAAATAGGGCATGAAGGATTTTAGCTAAATACAAATTTTAGTAATTAGTACATCATCATAGTTATAAAATTCTCTCAATGAAGAAAGGTCTTATGTTTCACTGTGTTAATAAACTAGGAAGCTTAAGTTTAGAGTCCAATAACTAAGGCACATAACAAAAAAAGAACCTGATTCCAGATATGTCCTGACTTCTACACACTTAACCACAACTATACATATATTATAGAGTGGTTTGGACATGATCTTGTTTTAGAACATGCAGGTTATCTTACTGAGTTACTACATTATCAAGATGCAAGTCTGAAGAATTCTACTTGCAACAGCAAAAGAAATTTAGAAATAAAAGAGAAATGCTTAGAACAGTGCTCATCATAGAAAAGTGATACATATTAGCTATTATTACTTACAGGAGAAAAAAAAAAGTATTTACTGTATCACAGAGATATTTAACCAGTGAAAAATAAGGTCTAGGGCCGTCCCTGGCAGTGCAACAGATTAAAGCAAAGCACTGTGAAGCTGTCCGTAGCCAATGTAGCAAGAGTTCGATCCCCAGCCAGGGAGGTGACCCACATGGCTTGGCAGACCTCTCCTGTATGCCAGCTGCTTCCTCAGCGGTGTATTTCAGTCATTCTGCCTGCTGTGTTCCCTACTCTATCTCTGGTGAGACCTCTCACCACCCATACCTCTGGCCTATACTCCAGTTCATGTATGTATGAAAAAAAAATCTTTTAAAAAAGGTTGATTTTCTAAGGATTGCCAAGTTTCAGCATATTTCCTTATTTAAACTATGGAATACCTTGCAACTATTATAAGTTATTATAATACATATGTATTTAGTAATATCAACAAGCAGATGCTATATAACCCCATTTATGCAGCAATGTACAAATAAGTAGATGTGTATATATTCAGAAATATCTGAAAGAATACGCAATCACTAATGTATTAACAATGTTCATATCTAGATATAACAGGCTTGCATGTGATTTGTTCTTAGTTCACATTTTTCCATACTTTAAAAATTCAAGACATACATATAAGAGATAACACATAAGATAGCAATAGCAGGGAAAAGAGGAGGCTGTGTCTTGAGAAATCCCACCCACAGTTTTCATAACATATATTCATTTGGTTAATCATGCCTAACACTCAGTGACCCTAATCACCAATATTCCCAAATCACAACTTCTAAGTTTTGATGAAGACACTCAAAACACAAATTCACACTCTTGCTCAAAGTAGCTGAGGGGTCCACGGTGAGTTTTTTTTTTTCTTTTGAAAGTTTTCCTTCCCCCCATTCCTCATAATGATTCTTTAAAAGTCACCCTATATTTATCATTTTCAGCAAATTACTGTTTACTTCTCCAAAGAGAAAACATATACAAATTATCCTTACCTCAGTGTCCCTTTAGGTTCAAGAAAAGGAGCAACTCAGGACTAGATCTCTTTTAATTCTTTGGCCCTCCAAAACTTTCTTGTATTAATTATATCCTGTCTTCTATCTCAGCTCTTTCACGCCACAAAAGATTCCTATTCCTATTATATCCCTTTTTAGCTTCCACTTTTCCTTCCCTTCAGAAAGATACAGTACAAGAGAAATTGTCTTTGCTACCTGCCACCATTTCCTCTACTCACATTAATTAATCAACCATCCACTTACTACTTGGCTACTGTTCCCATTATTCTGTTACAATTACTTTGTTACCAATAAACTCTCACTTATTTGTAACTTCTATGACTACTGATGACTAGTACTCTCTGGAAACTCCTCTCCATTCTCTTCTCTTTCTTTTCTTACCTCAATGGCTCATTTTCAGTCTAAACACTTGTCTTCATTTCCCTTAAATATTTTGGCTGCACCACCTCCCACTCTCAGGGAAATCAGTCCTCAACCATTCTCTCCATTCTTCTCCCCTAGCTTTTAATTTTAACCACAACTCAATTAACATCTATAAGTCAATGGCTATCACTGTTTGCCTCTAGTTTCATATATACAGATATAAATGCCTACATATTTATGTAGAGATACCATCCTTAATATGTCCAATCCCAAGCTCTTGATTTACTTCCTACTCCCCCAATCTCTGCCATCTCATTAAATAACACTTTTTCCCCCACTTGCTCTATTCAAAATTTTTATTATCTTTTAGTCCTCTTTTCTTTCTCATTCCACACCCAATATATAAATAAATCCTGTCTATGATCCTATAAAATACATGCAGAATTTCATCACTTCTTGCTACCTCCACTACTAGGTTTAACTGTCTAACCTGGATTAATGCAACTGCTTTCTGGTTTACTGTTTCACTCCTAGTTTATTATCTACACGGCACTCTATTCAATATTACTGTTTCACTCCTAGTTTATTATCTGCACTGCACTCTAATCAATACTCCATTCGGTGTCGTCCTCGGTAGTATAATGGTGTCAATATTCCATCCAAACCTAATTCAGGTGACATCTCCTCAGCTTCCACATCAAAGTAAAATCCAAAATTCTTTCATTATCTAAGCACATGTTAACAACTCTCACATTACCTTCTACATCTCTCATTCTTAGCCATTCTACTCCAGCAATACTGTCCTTGCTGTTTCTTCAAGATGCAAAACACCTTCCTGATCTCAAATCCTCTGTCCTGTTCCTCCATCTGGAAGTTCTTTCCATATATATCCCATAGCTTACTCCATCAATTCCCTCATAGCTCTCTATGTTCACAAAGTTTTGTAGGCATCACCAATGTAATTCCAAAAAATTATTATAACACAAAAAGAATACTTATACCCATTAACAGTCTCTCCCTAACCCCCTACCCCTGAGTACCTGGTAAGTTAACTTTTAATCTCTATGCATTAACTCATTCTCACCATCTGACATTCAGTAATTGTTTATTTTCTGCTTCCAACAATCAGAATATAAACGAGTGAGGACAGGAAATTTTCTTCTTTACTTCTGTATCCCCAGAATTAGTCTTTTGGTATATGGTATGTGCTCAAATCCCCAAAACATCTCACTTTCAACCTATCCCAAACTGAATTATCCTCTGCTGCTTGCGTGCTTGATTTATGCATACATAATTGGACCAACTATCTAAAGCATCCCTCCTTCATCTTATTCACCTAAAATAAGAAAACTGAGCCTTAAAATACAGACACAGTATAATCATTAATAGATAGGAGGTGGCAGTATTAGTTGCTCTTGAACTGGAACAAATTCTTGTTTTCAAACCCAGAACAAAATCTTGGCACTGTTACTATCCCTAGAATCCGATAAATCAAGAAACCACCCAAAAGGAAAATAGCCATAAACAAAATTCCAGGAAGACTAATACTAAAGTTTATTCTATTAAATTTAAAAATATGATATTGGGCCTCTCTGATTGCACAAGGGGTTAAGTCTCAGCACCATGAAGCTCTCCACAGCCACTACAGCAGTTCAATCCCCGGCCAGAGAGCTAAACCACATGTCTCACGGGCTGCTCCCCTCAGCAATATATTTCAGTAGATCTGCCTGTTCTGCTCCCCCCGTCTCTGGTGAATCCTCTCATGTCCCCACACCTCTGGCCTACACCCCAGCTCTTGTATGCATAAATAAATAAATCCTTTTTCTTTAATTAAAAAAATTTTTTTTCACACTTTTACTTTGGCACTAATGATCCTAAAATAAAAGTATGTTTCTCTCTTTGCAAAAAGATATGTAGAAACTACCTTCCAGTAATAAGAATGGGAACTTACGTATAATAGCTTATATTAAGCACCGCTCTAAGCACTTACGTCAATTTGTTTAATTTCCACAATCCTATGATGTAAGTTCTTCTATCAAACCCATTTCACAATTGAGGAAACTGAGCATAGGGAAGTCATTTAAGTTGTCAAAGCTGTCACACAGTTAATGAACAATATAACCAAAATCTAAACCCAGGCAGCCTTATTTCAAGGTCCATGCCTGCCACGTTCTCCCTATCGTAATGTAGGAGAGAATATGGTAAACAGACAAGGCTTTCAAATTGCAAGGTTTTAAAATTCCACATGGTCACAGCACATTATTGTTGTTTAACAATAAACTGGCCCTATGAAGTGAGTTATTAAATGGTCCTGCATAGATCTTGGGACTGGATCTTCCAAAAGCAATGAATAAGAGTGGCACAACATAACTTCTATGAGATTTTTTATTTCAACAGAGAAATTGAGGGAGGCAATACAAAGCATTATAGAGGTAATAGAGACAATAACTCAAAGGTAGTCAGTTTAGAAATGGTTAGCCAAGCAAGTAAAAGTAATTACCTGGGGCAAACCTCATCTTGTCAGCTAAGAGAGAAAATACACACACACACACATACACACAAAGATAAAGAACACGGGGGAATATGGCACATTAGACTTGGGGCCCTCCTGGGACAGAGGTTAAAGACACAGCACTATTAAACTATTGGCAGCATGAGTTCAATCCTCAGCCAGGGAGCTGACCCACTTGGCACAGTACATCTCTCCTCTCTTGCCCACTGCTTCAACACGATATTTCAGTAGATCACCTGTTCTGCTCCCCACTGTGTCTCTCACCTACCACACCCACAAGAACTGAGATGTTCTTGTATGCATAAATAAATAAGTTTAAAATCTGATTTTGTCTAAATTACTTTAGAATTTATTTTCTGATAATAGTCTAATCTGAGACAAAATAAATGCAAACAGCAATTTTCCAGTATTTACAAGATGATATTCAACTGAGTAAGTCTTATAATGATACAAAGAAAAAACAGTACTTTTCTGGATTATAAAATCTCCCCGAAAAGTTCTCAGCTCTGACTAAAATAACATTTTAAATAAATGGTCAAACCTAAAATTATTAGAAAATCATTCTGTTGTTAACTAATTAACCAGCTGTCTAAAACAAGATTTGTCAATTTCTTGCTTCATTCAGAGTGCTCCTGTTCAATCATCTAGTACTTAGAAATTATTAAAGCCTGTATAGAGAATACCTAACAAATACCAAAGCAACTCTTTAGATACATAGGATATCTAAATATCTATGATAAAAGAAAAATATACAGAGAAGGGATGTGGAAAACAAGTAACAAAATAGCAAGGAAAATCACTTCTTTTTGCTTATCAAAATAACAATAATAGTAATCATAATTGTTCTTTTTAATTCCTGCATTTGGAATTAAGAGTATTACCCTGAAGACTCAAAGGATGATCTGAATCACCCTAAGGAATACTCCGCAACCTCAAGTTTTTAATTCAATCCTAGTTAAACAATAACTATTACTAGCTCTTTTAACCGACAAAACTATTTTTACTCACTTTTTTAAATCAAATTTTATCCTTTGAATTTCTGACTTTAAGTCTCATTTACATTAGAGAATTTTTTTTAAAGATTTATTTATTTATGCATACAGAACTGGGGTACAGGTTAGAGGTACAGGGGCCATGAGAGGATTCACCAGAGTCAGAGTGGGGAGCAGAACAGGCCAACTGATGAAGTACATTGCTAAGGGGAGCAGCGGGCGGGGTCAGGAGAGGTCTGCCTCACCACGTGGTCACCTCCGGGGCGGGGATCAAACTCATGCTCACGTGGCTTTAGCTTCTTAGTGCTGTGCTTTAAACCCGCTGCACCACCAGGGAGGGCCCTACATTTAAGAATTTCACCAATCCAAATGTGAATTGTCTTTACCTATTCCAGTATAGCATATCCAGACTTCAGCTGCTAATATGGTCCTTCTCTCACAGAACATACAATCTATGGTCCTTCTCTCACAGAACATACAATACAACAGACAAACAGAGGAACACTGTCCTACTTAACATAAAGTACAAAAAAGATAGGTCTACCACAATGAGAAAAGACCCTTCACAGACATTCTATTATTTTTTTAAGTTTTATTTTATTTATATATTCAAGAACTAGGGTGCAGGCTAGAAGTGCAGGGAAGGGGAGAAGAAGAGGATTCATCAGAAAGAATGGAAAACAGAACAATCTACTAAAATACACTGCTAAGGGGAGCAGCAGGTGACAAAGGAGGTTCTGTTGTATAATGTGGACGCTTCCTGGTCAGGGAGCAAGGTCATGCTTTAGTGGCGGCAAATAGCTTGGCAGTGCTAAGATTCAACCCCTTGCACCACTAGGGAGACCCCTTTCATGTACATTCTGATCTATCTTTGTTATAAAACTAGACAGTGGCAAATATTCAGTTAGTTCTTTTTTCTTTTTTTCTTTTTTAAGATTTATTTATTTATGTATACAGAACAGGGCTACAGGCCAGAGGTGCAGGGGCAGTGAGAGGCTTCACCAGAGACAGAGTGGGGAGCAGAACAGGCTGATCTATGAAGTACACTGCTGAGGAGAGCAGCAGGCGGCCAGGAGAGGTCTGCCGCATCATGTGGGTCAGCTCCCAGGCGGGGACTGAACTCATGCTGAAGTGGCTTTTGCTTCCCAGTGCTGTGCTTTAACCCGCTGCGCCACCAGAGAGGGCCCTTCAGTTAGTTCTTACTGAAGAAAAGCTATAATCTTCTCCAATAATTTTGCATTTCCAAATGAATGGGTTCCGTCTTCTGGACTAAATTGTATGATACAATTTAACATGATTTTTCAAAGGAGCTCACTTTTAATAGCTAACTTTTTCCATTTCATTTTACTGATATAATGAAAGACTACTTAGTTTCACTTTTAATTTATTGGCTTTGGAAATCTGAAAATACAATTTGCTATTATGCTGGTTAACAATTGCTATTTCTGATAAGGTCTTACAAGTTGAAAAAAATACTTTCTAGTATAGATGTATAAGAGAACAAGACACATCTAAATATAGGGGGTTCACACACACAAATAAGTAAACAAGAATGAAAAGAGCACAATTATGTAGAAGTTATCATTTTTGTTATCCTTTTATTTTTAGAATTAGCCATCATCTACATTATAAAGCTTGCCACCCCGTGTAGCCCTATGTAATTCTTTTGTAAAAAGAGATTTATTTATGCATACAGATCTAGGGTACAGGCCACAGGTGGAGGGGCAGTGAGCAGATTCACCATAATCAGAGTAGGGAGCAGGACAGACAGACTGATGAGGTAAGGGGAGCAGCAGGTGAGACAGGAGAGGTCTGCTGTGCCATATGGGTCACCTCCGGGGCGGGGATCAAACTCACACTGTGGTAGCTGCAGCTAGCTTGCCTTGCTATGCTTTTAACCCACTGTACCACCAGGGGGGGACCAGCCCAATATAATTCTACCAAATAAGCATAGGCAACTTAGATTACAGACCTAATCTTAAATATTCTTAGTAATAAGTTGGTTTCTATAATGAGGAGAAATTTAAGGTTATAGGTCCATCAGGAAATTATTGCTTGGTAAAAACTGGTCATTTTACAAAAAAAAAGTTACTATAATTTTAAAGTGTCAAATATATGCCAAAACAATATTTATTCATAAAATTTATTTATTCAGATTAAAATGCATTAAGAACTAGTCAAGATAATTTAGCTTTACTAATTGAATGAAGTTCATGTTTTCTCATCTTCTCAAATAAAATTTGAGCTGAGACACAACCTAAGGAAACATCCTTTTAAATATTAAGTATTTTAGTAGTTGATCAAACTAAGAAAAATAAAGTAAGCACTTTAAAGTCCATACAAAACAAATACTAAAACTACCCAACAATGCTTATTTCTTACTCAAGTACTCCGATGAATACAATTATACCTTTATTTAATCTAACAGTTATCCAGGATCCTCTACTAGTATCTAATTAATAATACAAAGAGAATATTTTTTTAAGACTCAGTAGGGTTTATAGTTTCCATAGCTACAGAAGTGCCTCAATTCACTAATGTAGCTTTTCTTCTTTCTGGCTCACTGCCACAATTCTGTGACATTTATCAGAAAACTGCAATCCTTTTGCTACTATTAAATAAAAACATTTGCTTTCCAGAAATCAACAAAATGAATCAACCATACATATTAATAGTTTTTAAAAATCTCTACTCTAAATGAGGTTAATGTGTCTACTTCATGAATTTTTCACCGAGTTATATGTAGTCTAGTCTGGGTTCATCAAAATATTTTTGATTATCCAAGATATAGCATAACCACTGGTATTTAAGCCATCCTATTAATATTTAATACTAAAGATTCTGGATCCATATAAAAAAGAAAGAAGAAGAAGGGAAAAAAAAGAAGGCTCATACAATGTAATAACTAAAGGAAGAAAAATCACAATTTAAACTAAATTTAAATTAAAATTAGCTGTTAAATGGGGAAAACAAAATAGTCCTTTTCCATGCCAACTATACCACTAACTTTATAAAACTTAGCTTTATATTACTTTATTTTTTTATAAAAGATTTACTTATTTATGCATACAGAACTGGGGTACAGGCAAGAGATGCTGGGGGCAGCAAGAGGCTTCACCAGAGAGAGAGTAGGGAGAAGAACAGGCAGATCAATGAAGTACACTGCTGAGGGGAGCAGCGGGTGGGACAGGAGAGGTCTGCCGCGCCATGTGGATCACCTTCGGGGACAGGATTGAACTCACACTGAATGGGCTGCAGCTAGTTTGCAGTGCTGTGTCCTAACCCACTGTGCCACCAGGGAGGGCCCTATTTTACTTAAAAAAAGAAAAATGCTTTTTTTGTGTGTGTGCATAGAAGAACTAGGATGTAGGCCAGAAATACAGGATGAAGATGGGGGAAAGGAGACAGGATTCACCAAAGACAGAGTAGGAAGCAGAACAGACAGTTCTAATGAAATACACTGCTGAGGGGATAAGGGGACCAGACAGGGGAGATATGCTGTAAGATGTATGTTTTAGCTCCCTAGCCAGGAATGGAACTCAGGTCTGGTAGCAGTGATAGCACTGAGACTTAACTCCTAAGCCAACAGGGAAGCCCCAAAAATATTTTCTTGCATATAATTTAAAAATATGTGTAGGGCCATGGTGCAATAGCCCTCTCCTGTCTCACCCACTACTCCCCTCAGCAGCATATTTCAGTAGATCTGCCTGTTCTGCTCCCCATGCTGTCTCTGATGAATCCTCTCACTGCCCCTGCACCTCTGGCTTACACCCCAGTTCTGTATGCATGGATGAATAAACTAAAAAAAAAGATGTAGAAACAGTTGTACTCATCAATAAAGTGAAGTAGTCATACTTTTATTTTGCATTTGCTGATAGTTAATCACCTGTGTGTAGACTTGATGAAGATCTGAAACCATAAAAATAATACAAGAAAAGAGACTATAATTACTTGACATCAACCTATTACTTGACATCAACCTATTACTTGACATCAACCTTAGAGATGTTCTGACAACTTGACACCAACAATAAGGGAAACAAAAGATATATGTGTTGACAAGGGGCTAATATCCAAAAAACTCAAAAGAATTCATAGAACTCAACCACAGAACAACCCTATTTTTAAAAACAGGTAGAGGATACGAACAGACATTTCTCCAAAGAAGGCATCTATAAAGATGGTCAAGAAGTACATGAAAATATGTTCAGCATTTCCTATCAATTAAAGAAATGCAAATCTTAACAATTAGTTATCATCACCTCACACCTGTGAGAATGACTATTATTCAAAAGACAATAAGCAGCAAATGTTGGAGATAACATAAAGAAAAGAAACTCCTTCTACACTGCTGGTGGGAATGTAAACTGGTAAATCCATTATGTAAAACAGTATGGGAATTCTTCTGAAATTAAAAATAGAAATTTCATACAATCCAGTTTGGGAATTTATGCCAAAGATACAAAAACACCATTTCAAAGAGATAAATGCACTTGTGTTTATCACAACACTATTTACAATAGCCAAGTACTGAAAATAATCTACATATCCATCAGCTAAAGCATGAATAAAGAAGATATGGTATACATATATATAAAAACACTATTTTCCTATATAAAAATATGAAATCTTGCCATATACAACATAGATTGACCTACATGGAACTATGCTAAGTGAAATAAGTCAAAGACAAAGTCAAACACCATTATGATTTCACTTATTGTATTATGCATAGAAAACAAATAGATGAACTAAATAATCCTTCAGACCGTAAAACCAACAAGTGATTTTTACCAGAAGGGAAGGGATAAGAAGAGTAGGTAAACTGGGAAAAAGGGGACAATAGTATGGTGAAGGACAGGACATTATTATTTTTTTTTTATAACAGTTTGTTTTTACATCATTTTGTACATCATTTTTTTTCCCCATCTCAACTGTAATCCCCACAGGTTTCCCATCACCATGTCAACCCGTGTGCCATCACCAAAATCCCGTGCACTTACCTCCCCCCCCCACCCCGTTTTTGATCCCATTCCCCACTCCAGCCCCACAAAATGAAGGACAAGACATTTTAAGGTCTCTACTTTTGGAAGCAGCATGAAAAGTATACAAAGTTGAGTGGTTGGAGTCATGGCAGTTCAGGCATTTAGAAAGTTTCTTCTACTCTTTGAGTATTAGTAGAAAGGAATGCAGCTGAAACTAACCAAAGGAGGCATTATGCTTCTAGAAAAGTCTCCAGAAGTACTGCAAGTAACAATAGTAGCAACTGGATAATGCTCAAAGGAAAAGGTGGAGACAATCAACCAGTATGAGAGTTGGAGATAAAGTTCTCCCAGAATATGGAGGCACCAAAGTAGCTCTAGATGACAATGGTTATTTCTTACTTTAGAGATGGTGACACTCTTGGAAAGTATGTAGACGGAAATCATAATTGAAATGCTATCATATGAAGATGCCCATACCACTGAAATGTTATAATCTTACATCATACAAATAATTTCCATACTTCTTTTATAATAAACTAGTGCTTTCCAAAAAAGAAAAATGAATTGAATTTCTACTAGTAAAATTTAATGTAGTATATAGACACATGTTGATTCTCAGTGATGCACACCTGAAATTTACATAATGTTCTAAAGCAGCATTCCTTCAATGAAAAAGTAAAACAAATACATTCCTATGCTCAAAAATGCCAAGTATGTGCAACTACTATGGAAAACGCTTGGAGGTTCCTAAAAAAAATTGAGGAAAAAAAAAAGAACTACCATATGACCCAATAATTCTATTTCTAGATATTTATGCAAAGAAAATATCACAATGAAAAAATATCTGTACCTCTATGTTTACTACAGCACTATTTATTATGGCCAAGATATGAAAACAACTTAAGTTATTCACTGACAGATGAATGGATAAAGAAAGTGTGGTATATAAAAACAAATTGGAAACTTAGTCACAAAAAAAAAGAAGGAAATCCTGTCATTTGGGACAACATAGATAAACCTTTAGGATATTGTGCTAAGTAAACTAAGGCTGACAAAGAAAGCCAAATTCTATGACCTCACCTACACATGGAATTTAAAAAAGAAATGTAAACTCATAGATTCATAAAAGAAGTTGGCGGTTACTTGGGACAAGAAGAGAGGGAAGTAAGGGGATTACAGGGGTGTAGGTGACCACAGGGTACAAGCTTCCAGTTGTAAGGAAAGTTATGGGTATATACAATGCAACCTCTGGACTATAGTTAATAATATTTGAAAGTTACTAAGCAAGTAAATTTTAAAAGCCCTAAATACAAGGAAATAAAGGGAAAAGACATCTTCTGTGCCATAAAAACTAAGATCATGTCTCCTGTTTGTTCATTTACCCACTCATTAGCCAACCATTATTAGTCCTATTGTTTTCAACCTATAACATACAAGATTTACCCTAAGAGAACTTTTGCTCACTGCATAGTCATTCAGTTTGGCCCTGAAGTTGCCCCTTTCAAACCCTAAGAGAAGTTTCTTACTTGCATATTCTGGGTGTAGTAAAACAAATTCACCTCAATTTTCGTCTTAATTACTAAATTTTTGTCTTCACAGATGAAACAGCTCCAATTTTTTAAAGGCTTAAATTTTCATCTGTAGCCATTTTAATGCAATTATCTCAACAAGAGTTTCCTACATGACTATAAAAAATAACCTCATATTCATAAACAGGAGGACTTGTAATACCGACAGCAATACTAGTCAAACTGACCAACATACTCAACAGAAGTTCTATTAAAAATCACAGCTTACATCTTTGCAATAACTAAGAAGCTGATTCTAAATTCATATGGAAATTCAAGGAACCTTGAATAACCAAAACAAACTTACAAAGGTGCCACCTCCCTGGTGGCACAGGGTTAAGACTCAGCACTGCAGCCACTGCAACATGAGTTCAATCTGAGGCCAGGGAGCTAACCCACATGGCTCAGCAAACCTCTCCTGTCTCACCCACTACCCTCTCAGCAGTGTATTTCAGATCTGCCTGTTCTGCTCCCCACTCTGTCTCTGGTGAATCCTCTCAATACCTACACCTCTGGCCTACACCCCAGTTCTTATATGCATAAATAAATAAAAAAGTTAAAAAAAAAACCATATGGGTACAGACAACTGACTTTCAATAAAGGGCCAAGACTATTCAAAGAGAAACACTGAATATTCTATCAAATCATAAACAACAACAAAAATATAATGGATTTCAACAAAATTAAAAATGTACAGCAGGGCTCTCCCTGGTGGTGCAGTGGGTTAAAGCATAGCACTAAGAAACTAAAGCCACTTCCACATGAGGTCAATACCCACCTGCCCTGGAGGTAACCCACATGGCTCCGCAGACCTCTCCTGACCCGCCAGCGGCTCCCCACAGCAGTGCACTTCATCAGCCTACCTGTTCTGCTCCCTACTCTGTCTCTGGTGAAGCCTCTCACTGCCCCTGCACCTCTGACCTGTACCCCAGTTCTGTATGCACAAGTAAATAAATCTGAATTTAAAAAAAAAGTACAGCAAAAGACTACCAAAAAAGTGAAAAGAAAACTAGAGGATGGGAGCCAGTGAATCAAATTATCTGATAAGGAACTAACAGAATTTATAAAGAACTCTTATAACTTAACAATAAAAAGACAATCTAATTTTAAAGTGGCCAAAGCCTTGAATAAACATTTCTTTAGAGAAGATATACTAATGGCCAACAATCACATAAAATCACATGCTCAGTATCATTAGTTAGTAGGGAAATGTAAATCAAAACCACAAAGGCCACTTCATATCCACTGTATTATCTATTTTAAAAAAAGATAACAAAAGTTGGCAAAGATGTGGAGAAATCAGGGCTCCCTAGAGGTACAATGGGTTAAGGCACTGAAATATGAAGCTATCCTCAGCCAGTACAGTGGGATTTTGATCCCCAGCCAGGGAGGTGACCCACATGGTAAAGCAGACCTTTTCTGTCTCACCTGCTGCTTCCTGTAGCAGTGTGTTTTAGTTAATCTGCCTGCTCTGTTCCCCACTCTGTCTTTGGTGAATCCTCTCATGTCACCCCCACATGTCTGGCCTGTACCCCAGTTTTTGTATGCATAAATAAAAGTATTTTTTTAAAAGAGCCTAAATGTGGAAATAACCTGAATATTCATCAAATGATGAATGGATGAATAAACCAAATATAGTGTATCAATGGAATATTATCATCCATAAAAAAGAATGAATTACTGATAACTGCTACAATGTGACTAAACTTTGAAAACATTGTTCTAAGTGAAACAAGACAGTCTCAAGAAAAGACATTTTCTGTAATTCCTTATATATGAAATGTCTAGAATGGGCAAATCCAGGGATGAAAAGTACATTAGTGTCTGCCAGTGGACTGGGAAACAAGGAGTGACTGCTTAATAATAAGCAAAGGGGTTTCTGGGGCTAATGAAAATATTGTAGATTTTTTTTTGTGGGTATTGATTGTACAACATTGTAAATACACTAGGATCCACTGAACTGTACACTTCAAAATGGTTAAAATTACAAACTTTGTCACATGAATTTTATTCCCACCCCCCCCACCCCCAAAAAAAGATAATCAGGAAAGAGATTATTAAGAATGTATATTCCGGGCCTCACTGGTTGTGCAGGGGTTAAAGTTGTCAGTGCTATCCAAGCTATTGCCAGCTACTGTAGCACGAGTTCAGTCAGACCAGGAAGGTGACCCACATGGCACAGGAGATCTCTTCTGTCTCACCCCGATCCCCTCAGTAGTGTATTTCAGTATTCACCTATTTTCCACCCCACTGTCTCTGGTGAATCCTCTCACCACCACCACCACCTTGACCTACACACCAGTTCTTGTATACAGAAATAAAACTTTTAAGAAAATAATTAACGGACCCCCTCAGGTGGTGCAATGGGCACAACATTGCAAGCTAGCCGCAGCCACTTCAGTTAAGAGTTCAATCCCCAGGCCTGGAGGTGATCCACCTGGTGCAGCAGATCTCTACTGTCTTGCCCACTCCTCAGAGTGTTACTTTTTTTTTTTTTAAAGATTTATTTATTTGTACATATAGAACTGGGGTACAGGCCAGAGGCTTAGGGGCGGCTAGAGGCTTCACCAGAGACAGAGCGGGGGGCAGAACAGGCAGATCTACGAAGTACACTGCTGAGGGGAGCAGCGGGCGGGTCAGGAGAGGTCTGCCACGCCATGTGGTCACCTCTGGGGCAGGTGGGGATCGAACTCATGCGGAAGTGGCTTTAGCTTCTCAGTGCTGTGCTTTAACCCACTGTGCCACCAGGGAGGGCCTCAGAGTGTTACTTTATGGATCTGCTTGTTGTGCTCCCTGCTCTGTCTCTGGTATATCCTCTTACTGTACCTGCACCTCTGGCCTATATCCCAGTTCTAGATGTATAAATAAACAAATCTTTTTTAAAAATTAAAAACTTTTAAGACTTTTTGGAAAAAGTCTTAGTGTTCATAAGATTTTTTTTTAAGATTTATTTATTTATGCCAGGCAAGAAAATAGTAAGAATAATGAACAGCCATATACCAGAGACATTTTGAGGGGGTGGAGTGGGGAATGGGATTAAAAATGGGGGTGGGGGAGGGAAGTGCACGGGACTATGGTGATGGCACACAGGTAACTCGGTGATGGGAAACCCACGGGGATTACAATTGAGATGAAAAAAAAATGTACAAAATGATGTAGAAATAAACTATTATATATAAAAAAAGAAACCAATAGATTTTGAAAATCAAATAACAAGCAATGCTAAAGATGGAACCTTCATTTTCTGAATTGTAGAGAATATTTCAAAATATATTACTTGAATAAATAAGGATTGCTTGGGGAATTACAAGATAGAGATAGATTAATACTAGCTTAATAAAATCATACTAATGCTCTGAAAAAAAAAAAAACAATACCAACTTAAAAAAAAAAAGATTTATTTATTTATGCACAGAAGAACAGAGATGTAGACCAAAGGTGGGAGAGGGAGGGAAGTGTGTAAGGGGACTCACCAGAGACAGAGTGGGGAACAGAACAGGCAGATCCACTGAACTACATGGTGGAGGGGAGCAACAGGTAAGACAGGAGAGATCTGCTGCACCATGTGGGTCAGCTTCCTGACCCGGGATTAAACTCATGCTGCAGTGGCTGTAGCTAGCCTAGCAGTGCTGCACTTTAACCCAGTTGTTTTCAGTTCTTAAAATATCTGTTATCCTAGCCTTCCCTGGTGGCAGCAGGTTAAAGCACTGCACTAAGAAGCTCAAGGCACTTGCGCATGAGTTCGCTCCCAGCCCTGGATGTGACCACATGGCGTGGCAGACCTCTCCTGGCCTGCCCGCTGCTCCCCTCAGCAGTGTACTTCTGAGATTTTTTTTTTTTTTAAAGATCTGTTATCTAAATTATGTAAACTGAATATTCACACTTATGAATGCTGTTAATTTCCATTTACCATAATGGTTTTAAGAAAAACTTTAAGTTTAGAATAAAATCCAAATAAGCAAGTTGCTACATAAAAACTGGGAAAAAGATAAACAGTAACAAATTCTCTAACATGGAAACTACAACTTCAACTATAAAGGATAGCTACCTATTAGTTTGAATTTATATTTAGACACTTCATTGCTAGAAGACATACTCTAAAAAGCAAAGTTTATCATACAAACTCACTTTTAGGGCTTAATTCTTACTACAGATCTTCAATTTTAAGAAATCATGGCTTGTTAAAACAGCAATTTAATAGAAGCTTTTCAAGGAAATGTAGTCATATCTATGATATGTACAAATATGTAAGATACATTACAGTTTCAGAGAAAATTATGATTCAGTCTTAAAATAAAAAAAGTGGCAATTAAAAAATGACAGTGTATTTTATTCACTTATTTAGACAACAAGATGAAAACTAATTTAAGCATATTACTAAAATTATTATAATCAGGCCTTCATCAACACTACTCTATATTGCTAACAAAAGTATTTTAATATTTAATGTCCAAGCTAGCAATGTAAGTATTTAATATATATGGCTATAAGCAAACCTGAATTTTATTCAAAGTTAGTATTTGTAATACATAGTTAAGTACAAGCAGTACTTATACAGAATATGCTTTTACCTTTATGTATTACCTATAAAACTATTTGTCCCAATAAGTAAATATTCCCTACTTATTCTTCCACTCTATAGTTCTTTGACTTAAACTATTTTTAAAGGGAACTAAGCTTTTAAATTTCAATTACAATCAAGCACAGAGATAAGCCATATGCTCTACTATATACTATGTACAAAAAGTATTTTTTTACTAACAAATAAAAGCCAACCATATTATTATTATTATTATTATTTAAGATTTATTTATTTAATCATACAGAACTGGGCACAAGTGAGAGGTGCGGGAGTGGCCAGAGGATTCGCCAGAGACACAGTGGGAAGCAGAACAACAGATTGTCCAAGTACACTGCTGAGGGGAGCAGTGGGCAGGTCAGGAGAGGTCTGCCACACCATGTGGTCACCTCCGGGGCAGGCGGGGATCGAACTCATGCGGAATTGGCTTAAGCTTCTTGGTGCAGTGCTTTAGCCCGCTGCGCCACCAGGGAGGGCCCCATAGTAGAATTTTAAAGATCTTAGTAATTTAAACTGATTGGCAACTGAAGTTAATAATATGGTTGGCTTGGGCCCTCCCTAGTGGCGGAGCGGGTTAAAGTACTGCACAGAGAAGCTAAAGCCACTTCCGCATGTATTCGATCCCGGCCTGCCCCAGAGGAGATCCACATGGCGCGGCAGACCTCTCCTGACCCGTCCACTGCTCCCCTCAGCAGTGTACTTCGTCGATCTGCCTGTTCTGCTCCCCACTCTGTTCCTGGTGAATCCTCTCACCCTCCGCATCTCTGGCCTATACCCCAGTTCTGTAAAAATAAATAAATAAATCTTTAAAAAAAAAAATTCTACTGTGGCTGATGATTCACATACAAACTCTCCTACTAAACTATAAGCACTATGTGAGCAGGATCTGTCTTAAGTACTTCTACATGAATGGGTAAAAAAAATCACATTATCATGACAAAGAAATTCATATATAAGTACCAAAAATTCTCTCTAAAAAATGTACACTGCTATCCTATAGAACAGCTAACATATAAGAGAATAAAAATGCTTTATTCTTTTATGTCCTCTTTAAAAATGCTTTCCCTTTAAGGTGATACTTGCTGAACAACAAATGTTAAAAAGACTGCAGGCTGCATAAATCCATTTTATGTGAAATTCTTAGACTATTCTAGGGAGTTTAAAGATAAACTCCCTGGTGAAGTTAAGTGTTAAATCTCGGGGCTATCAAGCTATTACTGCACTGCAGCAGAAGTTAGATCCCCAGCCAGAGTTAATCCACATGAACCAGCAAACATCTCCTATCTTGCCTGCTGCTCCCCTCAGCAGTGGATTTCAGATCAGCCTGTTCTGCTCTCCAGTATGTCTCAGGTAAATCCTCTCATTCCCCCACACTTCCAACCTATATCCCCAGCTCTTATGTGTAAAAAATAAATAAAAAAATTTTTTTTCCAAAAAAAGGTAAAATATAAGAATAGAAAGTTCAGCCCTGAGGTATGTGAATGGTTAGGAGAAGTAACAATAAAAGAATAAGAAATAATTTCCTGGGATGACTGGATTGTCATACATCTCAAGTCTGTTGACTCCACAAAGGTGCACTCTTATTTACAAGTTACAAATATTTAAAATCAGCATACCTCTACCTCTATAAAATAGGCTTGTTTGTTTAAAAAAAAAAAGAGGGGAGGTACAAAAAGTAACATCAAAACTAGCAAGCAAAATGTAGAAAATGAAGACATAGAAAGAAGGGAAAGAAAAATAAGAGTAGAAAATAGAACTAAAGTAAATTAATAAGACCCTACACAAAGTATCATTATTCTCATAGCAGTTTACAGTTTTCTGATGTTATTTCAGTAGTTCTTCCTCATAACTCTTAAACAAACAAGACTGATAATGATGTCTCACTGAGGAAAAGGAATGCTTACATGATTTTTTCACAGGGTCGAAAGACAACTAGAGTTAAAATACCTATCTTCTAGCACCTAACAAGAATTTCTAGGAAGTTCAGGAAACAAAGATCAACTATAAGAACAGAACTAGCTCCTGAGGCTTTAGAAGAACTGTTTTCAATTTCCCCTACACTTCATCTTTTTTCAAATTTAGTTTGGTTTCGAAACACAGCAACAGCAATAGAGTTCAATGATTTCTATACTCCTACAGCTAAAGAAATCAAGGACTGGGCCCTCCCTGGTGGTTCAAAGGGTTAAAAGCACAACACTGTGAAGCTATGGGCAGCCACTGCAGTACAAGTTCAATCCCTGGTGAAGGAGGTGACCCATATGGCGCCGCAGACCTCTTGCTTGACCCTGTCTTGCTTGCTGCTCCCCTCAGCAGTATATCATATTAGTCAGTCCGCCTGTTCTGCTCCCTACTCTGTCTCTGGTGACTTCTCTTACCCCCTGCACCTCAGGCCTGTACCCCAGTTCTTGTATGCATAAATAAATCTTAAAAAAAAAAAAAAAGAAATCAAGGACTCCCTGGAAACCTCTATTTCTAAAATTCTTCTTCTGACCTTTCATTTCACTGATGAGGATGAGAACCATCATCAGTTAAAACAGTGTTGTTCTGCTAAATCTTAAAGACACCCATCAAAGTCAGATGTGATTTATTCATTTTTGGTGTTAGTCTTCCCCCAAAGGTCATTTTTGCTGAGCCACATGGCCCAGCAGACTTCTCCTAATCTACCCACTGCTCCCCACAGCAGTATATTTCAGTAGATTTGCCTGTCTACTCCCCACTCTGTCTTGGGTGAATCCTCTCATTGCCCCTATACCTCTGGCCTGTATCCTAGTTCTTGCATGTATACATACATACATACATACATTCATACACACACACATACATATTTTTTTTAAAAAAGAAAGGTTTTGGGCCCTCCCTGGTGGCGCAGCGGGTTAAAGCACCGCACTGAGAATCTAAAAGCCACTTCCTCATGAGTTCGATTCCCGCCTGCCCCGGAGGTGACCACATGGCGTGGCAGACCTCTCCTGACCCGCCCGCTGCTCCCCTCAGCAGTGTACTTCATCGATCTGCCTGTTCTGCTCCCCACTCTGTCTCTGGTGAATCCTCTCACCCTCCACATCTCTGGCCTGTACCCCAGTTCTCTATGAATAAATAAATAAATCTTTAAAAAAAAAAACTTATAAAAAAAAATAAAAAAAAAATAAAAAAAAAGAAAGGTTTTGTTCTTGTTTCACCTTCAAATTCAAATACAAAATTTACTGATGCACTAATCAATAGGTTTCTGACTGGAAAAGAAATGCTAACCCATCACAGCTGGCCAGCAGCAATTATACCATATTTATCAAATAGAGACTATTAAAAATAGAAGAAAATCTATTTTACAAGTGTTATCAAGATAAAAATATATGAAAAAAAGTTCATGTAACACATAGACCCTTTCTGGCAACATAAGATTCTTACTTATATTTCAAAGCTGAGCTCTTATAACTAATCCACAGAGAAAATGTCTACCTTCTCATACAAATGTTTATAATTAGTGTATTATACTTTGTTATTTTCCCTAACCTTGATTTTAGTAAGACAACTACAAATTAATCACTTATGTGACTTGAAATAAAATCTTAGCAACAAAATAATAACATAAGTTAATAAACAACATTTCTCTGAGAAGACTACCTTTTACCTATCTACAAAGGACTATCCTCTACTGCCACAGTGCCTTTCTGGTGGCAAAAGGGGTTAAGACTCAGCACTATCAAGCTAATAGCAGCTACTGCAGCATGAGTTCCATCCCTGGCCAGGGAGCTACCCACACCTCTGGCCTACACCCCAGCTCTTATATGCATAAATAAATAAATCTTTTTTTTAAAGGCTCTATTGCTACATAATCAAGGCCAACTGACATTTCAAATTAAGCTGACCTTTTTTTTTCTTTCTAATTACTTGCTACTATTAATAGCAGACAGAATCTGGGAAGCCAAGTTTGTCAGGTAAAAATGACTTTTTTGTTAAAGATTTATTTATGCATACAAAAATTGAGGTGCAGGGGGTGAGAGGACTCACCAGAGACAAAGTGGGGAACAGAACAGGCAGACTGACTGAAAAAAACGGCTAAGGGGAGCAGGGGGTGACACAGGAGGTCTGTTGTGCCATGTGGGTTACCTCCATGGCTGGGGATAGAACTCAAGCTGCAGTGGCTGTGGATAGCTTCATAGTGCTGTGCTTTAACCTGCTGTACTTTAACCTGCTGCGCCACCAGGGAGGACCCTATGAAGTGACTTTTTAATAAATGATACTGATCACAATGAAAAACTTTTTTGTGCACTACCACTTTTAAATTAGAGGGAACTCTTGGAATAACTACAGCAGAGTCAAGACTAACTTTAGACCAGACAAGAAGCGTCTGATTAAATATGGATTACTATCCTTTTACTTAGTAAGCAATAGAATCCCAATATTGAATAAAAATAATGAAATAGAATTTAGGAAGACACAAAAACAAATATAGGAAATTAGAAAGATGTATCCTAGCAGAATGAATAGTATGACTTTTGTTATATGCTTCAATTCATTTTCATAATTATATTTCCATGATGACATACTAGTTTTCTAGGTATGGATCAAAAGCGATTAACAGATACTAAACAAAAAAAGGAATTGAACAGATTTTTAATGTTAAATATATATTTTAAATTTTTTCTAGTAAAGCCTCTTCATACATTTCATCATATAAAAATGAATGGCCTATCTACCATACTAGCAGCATCCCTAAGAAGATAAATCAGACCTAATAGCAATTTGAAATATTACATAAAGTCGGCAAAACACTTCATTAAAAAAATCTTCCAGTCCTTTTTAAGGGGGTGGAGTGGGGAATGGGATAAAAAATGGGGGGAGGGGGAGTGTACCAGACTATGGTGATGGCACACAGGGGAACTGGTAATGGGAAGTTCACAGGGATTACAAATGAGATGGAAAAAGGCACAAAATGATGTAAAACTAAACTATAATAATAATAAAAAAAATCTTCCAGTCTTAAATGTTTAATTCATATCAACAAAAATGCATTATATTGAAATTTAGCACTTATTTAAACCAGTTCTTTAATTTGATCCATCATATAATCTCTTAACGCAAGCTTTTAAAAGTATTAAAAATTAACAATCCATTGCTTTTATTACTCTATTTTTTCCAATTTGCTTATAATATTTTTCCTGTTTTATCTGATTTTCTATCATCTTACCTTTCACCACTGCATTTCTGGAATGGTTTCTTTAGTTACCTGTTTATGTTCAATAGGCTTCGTTTTTATCTTTTTTATATGGCAAACAATATATGTCAAAATGAATTTTTTTATGATAGACATGTAAGAAATGGTAATTTTTTTTTATAGCTAAACTTAATTCTATAGGGAGTTCTGAAAAAAATCCTAGTCTTCCAATCTAAATCCCTAACTATAAACCATTTTAATATAAAATATATAAACTTCTCTCAAAAACATAGCTAGAGTTTAAAAGTATGTAATTTTTCCTACTTGTTATTTTTAATAAATGTGTAATAATAGTTCTTTCATTTACTATTTTACTACAAGTTTCTATGTAATGATGAAGTCATCAGGAACTCTTTAACAGAAACATTACCTTAATGACTATATACTTACTGCATCTAGTAGTTAGACCGTTTCCCCACTGTCAAGCAGTCATCACATTTATTAAAAAGGTAGTAGCGGCCCTCTCTGGTGGTGCAGCGGGTTAAAGCACTGCACAAAGAAGCTTAAGCCACTTCCGCATGAGTTCGATTCCCGCCTGCCCCGGAGGTGACCACATGGCGTGGCAGACCTCTCCTGACCCGCCCGCTGCTCCCCTCAGCAGTGTACTTCGTCGATCTGCCTGTTCTGCACCCCACTCTGTCTCTGGTGAATCCTCTCACTCTCCGCATCTCTGGCCTGTACCCCAGTTCTGTATGAATAAATAAATAAATCTTTAAAAAAAAAAAAAAAAAGGTAGTAGCAAAAGAACTATTATAAAAATTTTTTTAAAAGGAATGAATGACAGACCTTGATAAATGCCAATTTAACTGAGTAGTAAAGAAACTCTGAATCTATTTTTATAACTTCCTAACACCCAAATGCAGTTTCCCAATTTTCTTTTTCTTAAAGAAAAAACTTAAATTTAGGGAATGTATGTTCTATAAAAAATTTAACAAACTGTATAATAAACTCCCCTCACTTCTAGGTTGAATTTTTAATTATTAAACAGCAATTTAGACTGATGTAAAGTACACACATACTACTAAACAGTACTTCACATCTCATAACATAGGAAATTAATATAACGTAACAGTTAAGAGCACAGACTCTTAAGTGAGACTACCTGAGTTGGGATCATGACTCTACAATTACATGAATCTCCCTAAGTTACTGAAACTACTATGCCTCATCTGTAAAAGGGGAAAATAAGAACCATCTCAAAGGGATGACTTAGGTGAGTTCATAGTTGTAACGTGACATATAATAAGCACCACAGAAATAGTTGTTCAACATTTTTTTATTCAGTGAATATCTATTGAAGATTCACTAAAGGCTAGGTTATATGCTTTGCATAAATTTGCCTCTAGAGATCCTCACAAGCTACAATGAAGATAACATTATTTCTCCCATTTAAAGATGAGGAAATTGAAGCATAAAGATTAAATGATTAATAATAATTAAACTAAAAAAATGATTAATGCTACACACAAATGTCAGAACAAAGGTTTGAACTCAAGTCTGATCACATGGCCTATGACTTTAGCATAGATTACAAGGTGTGCATGACATACAGAATCTGTGGTGTCCTGCTGTACCGTACCCTGAAAAGTACACTGGGACAGATGGGAGGTTTTGCTGAAGTAAATTAAAATATATAGTCTTCTGGAATAAAAGAGTAGTTTAAACTTAATATAAGAAATAAGTCACTATAATACAAGAATATTTGTGTATGAATTTGTGATATAGCTGATATTTATTTTAAAGTAACACAGCTTCAGAAAAGGAAGAAAATAAAAGACATGGACATTGATAATTGCTAACGCTTAGGGATTTATATATATATATATGAAATGTATACACATACACTTAGTTTATTATTTTCTTCTACTTTTGTATATTCTTTAAAATGTCCACAAGGGCCTCCCTGGTGGTGCAAGGGTTAAACACAGCGCTATTAAACTATCACTAGCCATTGTATTAGTATGAGTTTGCAATCCCTAGTCTGCCTGGGAGCTGACCCCCATGGCACATCAGACCTCTCCTATCTAGCCCACTGCTCCCCTCAGCAGTTTATTTCAGTAGATCTGCCTGTTCTGTTCCCAACTCTTTCTCTGGTGAGTCCTCTCACCCCCTGCACCTCTGGCTTACACTCTGGTTCTTGTATACATAAATAAATAAATCTATAAAATATGTATAAATCTATTTTATATATATATATACATATACATGTAAAATGTCCACAATAAGAGCTTAAAAACAGGAATTGGTAAGAGATTAAACACTTTCGTTACACATAAAAAGAACTTTCTTATTACATCAAAGATATAAAGGGACATATTTGATACTTACACATTTATCTTTGATATATAAATTCTTTGGGTGCTTTAACTGAGTCCCTTCAACCAAAATGAAAAATTAACAGAAGCATTAAGATATAAATTAAAAATATATACCAAGTGGTAGTCTGTATTTTCATCAACTCCTAAAAATCCCTGCGTAAGTATTTAATGCATTTTGTTTTCCATTTTTCTCTTATTTGATAATCTCTTACAATTACGACACCTTGGTTTGACCAGAAAACGATGGGCTTGTACAAAAATGACCCCTCCACACACAAGTTGAGTTATGAGTAAAAAACAGAAATCTGCTTCACTAAAGTGTGTCCTTGTGGACACACTAAAAATTTCTCAGAATATATGTATAGTTTTCTTGTAAATGTAAATAAAACCTTTTGTATGCTCTATACTGTTAAAACAGTTCAGCTGATCATTAAAGGAAAAAACTAACAATTATTAAGCTATACACTATATCATACTAGGCATTTTCATAAGCATTAGCTCACTAAATTTAAGAGATTATATATATATATATTTATACAAAGAAAATAAAGTGTGAAAACAAGATCAGACAGCTATTAAGTAGCTCACTTGGTATTCAATCATAAGCTCAATTAGAAAAACTCTCTCCCCACCCACCATCCCATACCAAAATACTACATGGGAGGAGATAAACATCTATACTCAAGTGAAACTTAAATATTTAGGGTCTTTTTAACTGGACCACAAAATGTTTAAGTTCCTGGTTATATATATAGTTTATAATGGCAGCCTGGCTTTGAGTTAAGAGCACCAACCAGAACACAAAAGCATTGCTTCTGGTGCGGTATGCTTTTTTCTCTCTTAATTTCAGCCTCAGGTTACTCATCTCTGTAATGGAGAAATTAATATCTTGCTGTCCAGTTCCCAGATTACAAAATTCAAAGATGATACAAATGGAATCACTTCAAAAACTACAAAACACCACAAATAGTTTCTGCCTTAAAATATTAAAAATAACATGATTACATTTCCAAAATTATTAAATTTTTCCACATACTGCATTAACACTTCCAGAACTTTCTAAAACCCTTTTCCTAAGCATAGCTCAAACATTATCTCTGTTACTTGGCTTTCCTTATCTTTAAAAATAATGCAATAGTAATGACATTAATGCTCTGGTAATAAATAAATAATACACCATTTTGAAATACTCTGCATATAAAAGTTCTAAATTCTGAATTTTTCAACTAAATATGTGTTTGGTGTCACTCTTATTTATTTTCATGATCTTAAGTATTAGAGCCTAGTCACATTCAGTTTGTAAAAAGCTAGATTTAAGAACTGGTATTCTAAAGTATAACACCCAACACATAATTTTTAATAATTTTGCAGGGTTTTTTCCCCCTCAAGACTCCTTAAAGCAAATACAATAGCTATCAAGCACATCAAACACAGCAACAAAATCCACTGAAACATTCAGCTGCTCTAAAAGAAGGATCAGTCTCTTTAGAAGAACTACATTGTATGAGTTTGCAAAGTTTCACACTTTCTCATTTAAATTTCACTTCAGAGAAAGCCTTTGCATACTCACACAATATGCTTTAAAATGGCACTTTGCTGACCTTCCAATAGTCCAACTCTATGAAAATTCTGTGATGGGTGTAACTTCAGAGAATCTGAAAAACACAAAAAGCATTAAGTACTTTTTATGCTGAATGATTAAAAAAAGAAGCCAAGGATAGCATACATCTCTTATATAACTGTCATGTATTTTTAAGAGCTAAAAGCCCATATTTGTGAGTGTACACTCTGCAAAAGATGGTTAAATTGCCTCAACTTCGATCTCTGACTTTCATAAAACACTTGTTTCGTGGAAATTTATCTAATGATTACTGTATAAATAGTATTAATGTTTTGACTATTTTTAGCACCTAATTATATCACATTGGCATGATTCTCTAACAATCATCTCTTGACTTGGTCTCTCCCTTCTGACACTCAAAGCTACAATATTTCTAAAACTACTTCAGGTAACGCTGCCCAAAAAACATCCTACAGGATGGCGACTGCCAACTAAAAGTCATCAGAGCAACAGACAATGGCTACAGTTACTAAGTAGGACTCTGTTGTGTACAAACTCAATTGTCAATCTGCAAAGTCCAGGACCTTCCAGAGTAAACCATCTCGCTCTGATTCACTTAAATAATTTAAATACACTAATGTAAAGTTGAACTCCCCTTCTGGGGGGAAGGTAGTAGAATCAGCGGATGGACAAGCAAACCAAAACTAAAGAAACGCTAAATTTCTCGGGAATGAGAGTCACAACAGCACAAAATTCTTTTTGATGAAATGCGTAACTTATAACTCGATTATATCTTTGACCCCTCCCGGGGGTTTAAATAGTGAAGACTGCAGTGGGGGCATTTCGGGTTTGATGCCCTTGCAAAGGGAACCTGTTCTAACACATCCTCGTGATGTCCAGTATAGGAATTTAACCCCCGTAGAGATTAGCTCAAATGTAGTATTTCAGAACCTGGGAATCCCCTTCAGGCCTTATCCAAAAGTTTTAAAATTGCCCCCTCCTGCAACAAGCCCTTGAACAAGAACAAGAGAAAATTCTCAAAGGGCAGTGTCTGTGCCTGAGCTGGTACCCCTGGGACGGGAGAGGAATAAAAGTAATCCAGAGAGAGCACCCCATCTCTGAAAAAGAGAGGGAGAAGTAATCAGAATGCTACAGAGGTGGAAGGAAGGTGGGGAGAGAAAATGCGGGTCCTTTTGGGCAATAAGATGACGGGGGAAAGAACGCCTGGTCGAGGGGGGCCGTCCCAACAAGGGGAGGGAGTGGACTAGGCCGGAGGGAGAAGGGGGAGAACGACGGCGCAAAAACAACCTGAGGGGGGAGGGAAAATGGTGACCCTGCACTCAGATCGGTTCCAGGCCACGCCGATCATTTGGGGGTAACTTTGCGGGGAAGATGGTACCGGTGAGAGGAGCCGCGGCGTAGAAATCGCGGCGGCCTCAGCGCGAGGCCCACACTGGGGTGATCCCAGCCGGTCAGAGGCCAGGCCGGCGGCTGGAGGAGCGCGGCGGGGCCGAACCAGCCGAGGGACGCGCAGAGCGACCCGCGCCGCAGACTCGGCGGCCCGCGGCATTTGGGCCCCAGCAGCCGGCCGCTCCGCGGGGGAGGGGCTGCCACTCCTCCCTCGGCCCCCACCCCCTCCTAGACCCCATCCGCCTCCCCCCGAGCCCCGAGAGAGCACGCCGAGAGAGGCCACCCCGGGCCGGACCCGGCCACTGAGCCTCCCACGACGGGGACCCTCGGGCTCCCCTGGGCCCGGCTTCCCCGCCCCCACGCCCCAGCCCCCAGCCTGACTCACCTCGCGAGTACAGCGACTTGGGCGATTCCAGGTCTAGGTCCGCGCTGAGCAAAGAGATGAAGTCCGAGGGCATCGCAGCTCGACCCAGCCCGGCCCGAGGGCAGCGGGAGGGGGGGAGCGGCGGTGGCGGCGGCACCTCCTCTCCGGGACCGCGGGCACCGAACCGGGGGCGGCGAGGCGAGGGCGGCCGCCGCTGCCTCCTGCTCGAGGGCAGACTTCCACCGGGCCGAGGACCGAGGACACGGCGGCGGAGTGGAGGGGAAACTCCACTGGACTAAATCCCAGCGAGCCAAGAAGGGGGGCTCAGGGTGGGGGAGAGGGAGGGGGGAGAGCCAACGGGTCCGTTTCGTGCTTCTCCTCAGCGAAAACTGACGGTAGCAGCCACCGCCGCCGCCGCTGACAGGAATCTGAGCCCCGCCCCCCCCGCGGGACACTGCGCAGGCGCGGGGGGAGGTGCCCCCAGATGGGAAGAGCCGGAGCGGCAGGCTGAGGGCGGCGAGGCGCGTCTTGGAACAGCATCAACAAGGGCTTCGCTTCCTGCCGCCGCGGCCCGAGTGCTGTTCCCAAGCCGGGAAAGGGCCCCGCCGGCTGAGAGGGAGGGAGGCTGGGAGGTGTCCACGCCTGGGGCCCAAGGGAGGGGAAAGGTATTTGCACCGACCTGGTGGCGGCGAGCCGGAGGCAGCCGGGCCGGCGCGGGGTAGAGCACGAATGGAGACCGGCCTGGGAGCCCAAGAACCTATCAGAGAAGGGGAGGACCCCCGAGCCGAGCGCGGCCGGGGCGGGCGGGCTGGCTGGCTGGGGGGGAGGGGGTCTCACAAGTTTCATTGCTTGGACAGCCACCATCCCTGTGGCGTTTTCACAGCAATGTCTAAATTGAGTTGGTCCAAAAGCTGTCAAGCTCATTTCTTAATTAGGAAAAAAGCTTTACCTGCGCACCATATCCAAAAAGCCTCGAATTATTGGGTTGTTTCTTATTTTTAAATACCTTCTCCCCTTCCCTTGCCCTCTCCTTATCCCCCCCCCCCACACTTCCGCTGTCCTTTACTGGCTAAAAAAGAAACCACCTGATTGTGCCGAGTTGGTTGGAATTGGGAGTGGAAGGTAGTAGACAATTTAAAAGTTGGATTATATTAATTCACATAGCTGTTATAGGTGATAAACAAACCTAAACACCACTCTTCTAAATAAATTTTCATTTTTTTTACTCTTGAACCAACCAAGGATGGAGAAGGAACACATCTAATTTAGTTTTTGTTATTCTGCTCATGAGGCCAAAAGTTTCCTTTGCAAAAACTGAAAATCCTCACCTACACCGCAGACCGTTTCCTGAGTCTAATAGACTTACAAGAAGTTTTTAATCAAGTTATTACAATATCCAATGGAGTGCAGGGTATGAATCTTGGGAAGTAATTTTAATTTGTTGGAATACTGATGCCAGCAGCCATCTGGAAAATGTTTTTAAGTCATTTAAGATAGTATCTTTTTTTGTGGTTTTATCTACAAAGACAGTAACAAATCATAAATTAAAGTGTCATATTTAATATACATATATTATCTAGGATAAATATAATATGCTCTGTGTGTGTGTGTGCACGCACACGCGCGTGTGTATTTAGAGTCTGGGAATTTGGTCAGTTCATCTCCAAGTTCATCTCCATCCGGAGTTCTAGGGGAGGAGAGGGGTGAGAAGGTCTCAGTCAAGGAGGCTCCACTACAGGTATCTTTGGGGGTGGGGCCTTTTGCAAAGCTTTACCTGCAGACCTAGAATTTAAACTTGTGTCATCAAAGTCTATCTTTCCATCTGAACATCTGATTTAGGTTGCTCAATTATCTTCACTGCATACTGTGTAGTAATTAATAAACCCTCTGAACATTTTTATCTTGTCGTAGGAAAGCTTTTCAGAGCCACCCTAAGAAGCAAAGCAGAGCAGGAAACTGCCTTCAAACCTCATGACCACTGTATGCCACTCTTCACTGTTGTAACAAGACCCAAGTGAGGTCCTTTTGTAACTAGTAAGAACCCCACTCATTTGAGAGAAGATTCAAACCCCACACTGACCTACAACTAAGCCTTAACAACCTCCTCTATTAGTCAACACATAATGTAAGTGGAGGAAATTGCAAGGAAGCAAGAGCCCCAATAGTTTAAAAAAACAGTTGGGTGAATCATTCTGAGTGTATCCTTTTTTCCCCAGACCTATGTAATCATTCAACAAATTTAGGGTATAGGAAATCCCCTGTAAAGTTTGACCCTAATTAACAAGACTTGACACTGTCCTTTCCTTCCCCTTTCCCTCAGCACTTCTCTGCCCTTTTGTGAGTCCCCTCCCCATTAAGTATTTTGTTGCTCATGTTAATCAGATTTCTTCTAATTAAATAAAAGCAAAGAGAGGTCCCCAAAGTATATGTGACCTAGGCTTTGAATTTCTTTGGACTGGGGTCATACTCCATCAGGACCCTCACGAAGCAGCTTTACATCTAAATGGGTAATTGAATATTCAGTAGTCCCCTACACCTTTTCAGAGATACTGTAAAGAAAAAAATGCTTAGATTTTGCAGTAACATAGAAACTTAGTTTTTCTTTTGTCTTTAAAATTTCAAAGACTAGGAGTCTCCCTGGTGGCACAAGGGGTTAAGCCGCAGGGCTATGAAGCTACTGCAGCACCTGTTCTGTCCCCCTCACACCCGACCCCCCTGCCAGAGAGGTGACCCACTTGGTGCAGTAGACCTTTCCTGTTTCACCTGCTGTTCCCCTCAGCAGTGTATTTCAGTCAATCCACCTGTTCTACTTGCCACTCTGGTGACTCCTCTCACTGCCTGCACCTCTAGCCTACACCCCAGCTCTTACATGCATAAATAAATAAATCTTAAAATAAAAAAAGTTTCAATGACTAAAATCAGAAAAAAAAATTCATTAGTAAGCAGGTTTTGCTTTGATCATAAAATATAATATGGCCTGCATTAAATCCAGGGTCACCAAAAATAACTATTTGATCATTGTGTCTTTAGTAAATTACACACTACCCTTAGTTCCTTTGGTATTTCCCTCTGTGGTCATTAATGTCTCAGTTGCTTCCCCATTTATTTAATATTTGTAAGGGTCTAAACTTATATTTTTAAAAATCATACCATCACCCACACAAACACCATCATAAAACTTTCTGTCTACAATACAAAGTAAAACTTTATCATGGAGAACTTGGAAATTTCCTCTCTTTGAAAATTACAATAGGATCATGGAACACAAAAATAAATAAAATAAAGCCGTTTTACTAGTTTGCAGAATTCCTTTATATTACTTCCCAATCATATATCACATTTCCTATGACTTGAATAAAATTTCACAAGAACCCAGATTCATCTACAGGGTCATGCAGATTACACAATGGAGTGGCAGTTTTTATACTCGTGGCTTGTTCTTTAACCCCTCCTGGACCTGTTTAGGCACTTAGTGAATTGTGTAGCTGGGTCTACTCTAAATGAAAGAGGTTCAAATATCAGCCCATGAAAAGGAATTAAGTAAGCTCATACAGAACAGAAGAATCTTGTGTTGTCACAAGATCTACAGAATCTTTGTCATTGTAATACAATTAAGGCTGTTAAAATAATTTTAGTCACACGTAGAGTGTAAAGAACCGGCTAAACAAACACAAAATCTGAAAGGAAAGTTTCCAGAGCGATTAGTGCATAGACAAAAAAAGTTTAGACCGCAAATTATCTTTGCCCCACCTTGGAAGCACTCCTTAATAATAATGGAGAACTGATAGTGGTGGGAAATAGCAGTGACCACATTTGTGCTGAAATGGTAACCAGATTCTTATTTGATTATATGTCAATTTCCACCCTTAAAACATGTTCTAGCAAATAATTCTCTTTTTTAAAAAGATTTATTTATTGATGCATCCAAGAACTGGGGTACAGGCCAGAGGTGTGGGGGTGAGATGATTCACCAGAGACAGAGTGGGGAGCAGAACAGACAGACAGATTCACTGAAATACACTATTGAGGGGAGCAGCAGGTGAGACAAGAGAGGCCTGCTGCACTATGTGGGTCACCTCCCTGACTGGGATCAAATTCATGCTGAAGTGGCTGCCTATATCTTCACATCTTCACAGTACTGAGACTTAACCCCTGTACCACCAGGGAGGTGTAGTTTCAATAGTTTTGCCATCAAGTTTAGACAATTCTCATTCCTAACAGCTTTCAAATTGCCTAAATCTGATATCAGGTACCTAACTCACTTGAATGAAGTACTTCTATACTGCATGAGTTGACATAAGTCAGTTTTCATCTGAAATCATAGAGAGACCAGTTCAGTCCCTCAAGATCAAGAATAACTGCAAGTCCTGAGGTACACTGGTATCAGCTTTCATTTAGAAGACTCATGGGCTGTGAGAAAGGAGGTAAATACCACAGAAATTCAATGTGTAGGTTAGAGGAGAGAAATTTTAATGGAAAAGAGAAGACCTTGAGTTGGTTAAACTAAGACAGGAAGGAAGATCTCTCTAGATCTCTTCAGTTCTGGGGCTTAGTTGTAGATGACCAATTAAAAAATTTTACCACTGCATCCCTAACCCTGTGTAGTCTTGGGATTATATGTCAATTTCCACCCTTAAAACATGTTCTAGCAAATAATTCTTTTTTTAAAAAGATTTATTTATTGATGCATCCAAGAACTGGGGTACAGGCCAGAGGTGTGGGGGTGAGATGATTCACCAGAGACAGATCATCCCAAGACAGAGTGGGGAGCAGAACAGACAGACAGATTCACTGAAATACACTATTGAGGGGAGCAGCAGGTGAGACAAGAGAGGCCTGCTGCACTATGTGGGTCACCTCCCTGGGTGATCTAGATTCTAGATCATCCCAAGACTACACAGGTTAGATATGTGAAATGCACACAAGTCCTCCTCCACACTGGCCTTGATACCACCACTTTACATTTGCCCAGATGCTCTCTCCATATCTAATAGTATTTACCTCAGCTATGATATTAGTTTGACAGAGAGTATGAATTGGAGATAATTTTACAATCCTCTATCACCTTCTCTCTTCATTCAGGAATTTCTTATTGAAGATTTATTTATTTATGGATACAGAACTGGGGTACAGGCCAAAGGTGCAGAGGTGCTGAGAGGCTTCACCAGAAGACGCCAGATCAATGAAGTACACTGCTGAGGGGAGCAGCGAACAAGACAGGAGAGGTCTGCTGTGCCATGTGGATCACCTCCAGGACTTGGGATTGAATTCTCACTGAAGTGGCTGGGGCTAGCTGCAGTGCTGCGTCCTAACCCATTGCACCACCAAGGAGGGCCCTCATTCAGGAATTTTAACTTAAGGTCCACAGGGGTGATTTTCCCAAATGTGTACACAAAGGTTTACAACCTTGTGTGATGTAATAAAGGTCTTAATCTTACATGAGTTTTTGGGGGCAGGGTGGAGACCCATAACCACCACACAAAAAAAGAAAATACATTCTGCTAGGTGAAGCGAATCCAGAATCCATTCTTTCCTCTTTCCATAAATGGATACCGGGAACTATGCTTGTTGCAGGAAATGCAAAGATATCACAAAAATGCATATAAACAGTCAACTTCAGCCTAATAGGGGAGACGACCCACACATAAACACAAACACTCAGACAGATGGTATTCTAGAGTTCTGTACATATATCTAGAACTGATCCTTTTGTTATCTGGTAGAAGGAAAGAGAAAAAAAATGCCTTCTAAAACACATTGCTCTGCCCACTAATCCCTCAGCTGATATCTCTTCACTCCAATTCCAATTTCCTACAGTGGTTAAAAGGAGTTAGACAGCTGCAGAGCAAAGTCCTGATATACAAATGTTTATAATGTAGTGCATCCCAGCTATTATGTGTTGATGCAAATATTCCAAGAATACCTGAGCTTCATTGGACTTGGTCAGTGGATATCAAAGAAATAACAAGTGTCTTTCTTTTAACTTTGCTAAGGATTATGGTAAAAATACTTAGGTTAGGGATGCAGTGGTAAAATTGTTTAATTGGTCATCTACAACTAAGCCCCAGAACTGAAAGGCTAAGTTGAAGTTTTAGATAAACTAGCCTGACATTTGAAATAATATATTCCACCTGAGAAGCATTTGATTCAACTTGAATAAGGAAATGTAGACTGTTCTACACCTGTGATAAATGGATAACATGTGGTTGTAAGTAAATCCACCTCTGCCTCCAATAACTTATAACTGACCATGAGCATATAACTTTAGCCCCTATACAAAATGAAACTCTCTCATGAGTCATTTTTTGACATCTTAATAGGAATTTGACATTAGGTACAGAGATGAATAGACCAAAGAAGAGACTGGAAAGGTAAGAAAAGGCAGAGTCAAAGGGCTCAAACATTCTGCCAAGGATTTTGTCCTTTATCTAACAGGCCCTGGGGAGCCATTGAAGGTTTTGAGGAGGGAAATGACCTGACCAAAGCTGTATTTAAGAACAAAACAAAACACAGGAGTAAACAGCATGGAGAATAAATTGGTAGGCAAGAGTCTGGTAAGGGAATTCTGCCAAGTGAACATGAGAGTAAGAGTAGAGCCCAGAAAAAATGGGAAGAAAGAGTTGCATATGTATTATGGAAGGAGAATCAAAAGGACTCAGAAACTGCTTTTATGTTGAGCATGAGAAGGAGAGACATCTGAAAAAATTCATGAAAAGGAGATAATGAGGAAAAAAATTGTAACATCATTGTAATCCAATAGCTTACCCTACAATAAAAAAAAATTAACCAAAGCAAACACCACTAAACGTGAGTCATTCAAGAGACTTTGTATTTCATACTCTTGTACCTGAAGCAGCAAAAACTTTAACCAGAAAGAAATTATCCTAGGTTTACTTCTTACCAGTAGGAAATTCAAGTAAACATAACTAGCTAAAGCTCAGTGAAAGAGTACATTGATGAGAAACAAATCTACATAAGCATGCATTCCCAATTTTCACACCAAACATACTTGAGCATTAACATTTAAGCCTTTAAATGCTCACTTTCATAGTAACTCAATGTAAAAGAATTTCAAGAATCCTAAAGGCCAGTAATTATTTCAAAAGAAGAAGAAAAAGACTTGCAAAATTAAAAAGCAGCATAATGTCTTGAAAGGAAACTTATTTGCAATCCATCTATTCATGGAGGACTTGAGTGATAATACACCTAAGAGATATTCTTATGTCCTGTAAGTCCTGGACTAAGATAATAATAATAACAACAATAACAGGAATAATAATGGTAAAGAAAAACCTTTCTGGTACAAAACAGACTGGGGAACTCTGAGCTTGTACCCTGCTACGCTCAACTTAGTCATATGGAACAAGTAGATCCACCTGTCCCTTGTAGTAGCTATTAATGAAATTCTTTGGGTGCAGGAAACATTTGAAAAGGAGGAAAATATTAAAAAGGACATTCAGGAAGGGAAAAACACACGGTAAAGTTAGCCGATGGAGTTGCTTCAGTACAAGGTAATGTGGTGATGGTAGGAGAACTAGAGGGACTACAGCTCAAGGGGAAACGAATTACTGTTTAAAAATAAACAATGATGTAAGACAATAAACACAAAAAACAAACAAACAAAAAAAGAGAAAAAAAGGGTGCTTCAGTAGGCATCCCTCCAGAGGGAAAGAAAGAAAGATGTCATCTGTATCACTGCTCGTGAGCAGGTCAATCCACCCAAGGTCCCAAATCTGACCTGGTCTTCAGCGTCAGGGCCTGCTTTAGATATGGTATCCAGTGAGTTCTAATGTGTTCCAGAGAGAGTTGTTGTTTTCTCTATAGTATTCACATACCTCAGTGGTCAAAGCTAACAAAAGAACATGTAACAATTCCAGGCAATAGCTGATAGATGTGTATATCTCATGAATACTCCAAATACCTACTGATGTTCTGTTTACCAGAGCAATTTGATAAAACAGAGAGTGGATAGACTCAGAACCAGGAGTCCTAAGTTCTAGTTCTAAGTACTCACTAAGTGAAGAAGTCTCATCCAAGAAGTCTGGTTTGAGAAATGCAGGGTTCATCTTGCAATTCCATGAACCCCTTCACCAATTTTTGGGATGGCCCTTGTTCTCATGTTTGTAAGATGATTGTTACCTCTAGGCATCTTTTTTTTTTCTTTAAGATTTACTTTTTATTTTATTTTGCATACAAGAACTGGGGTGTAGGCCAGAGACATGGTGGGTGAAAGGATTCACCAGAGACATTGGGGAGCAGAACTGGCAGATCTACTAAAATACACTGCTGAGGGGAGCAGTAGGTGGGACAGAAGAAAGAGGTCTGCTGTGCCATGTAGTCAGCTCCCTGGTAAGGGATTGAACTCCTGCCACAGTGGCTGCTGATAGCTTCATAGTGCTGACTTAACCCCTTGCATCACCAGGGAGACCCGTATTGCTCTTTGCTTTCACATTTTGCCTTCTAAAACCTAGAATGCAGACAAGATGCATAGAGGCAAGGCCTCCCTGGTACTGCAGGAATTAAAATCTCAGCACACCAAGCTATCACCAGCCACTGTAACAAGAGTTCAATCCCCTGCCAGGGAACTGACCCACATGGCACAGAAATCCTCTCTTGTCACCTGCTGCTCCCCTCAGCAGTGTATTTTAGTAGATCTGCCTGTTCTGCTCCCCACTGTCTCTGGTGAATCCTGTCACCCATCATGCGTCTGGTCTACACACTAGCACTTGTATGCATACATAAATAAATAAAATAAATCTTTTTTAAAAAAAATAATGAAAGCAAAAAGGACAACTCTGGTATCCAGAAGGCCCACAACTGCTTTCACTTATTCTCGTTGGCCAGGACTGTGTCACATGGTCACCCTTTACAAGGAAGATTGGGAAACATGTGGGGATTTAGATGGGTGCAATCTGCTCTGAACACAATTAAGGGCCAGTTGGAAAGGAAAAGGGAGAGAACAGATGTTAGGTAGACAATAGCAGTAGTTGCCACAGACTACATAATACCAAAGGTAACTTCCCTCTCTGATATTCTGTAATTCTAATCTGCCTATTTTTGCTTAACCTGATTTTTCTTAATGAAAAAGGACTAAATATTATAAGGAAAAGGAGCATGTTTTTAAAGTCTAAAATTTTGGAAAAGCAGAGGTACAACTTATAGTTGAAATGACAAAAATATATGTGAAGTGTCAGATTATTAGTCAGAAACTCTTCACATTTACTGTCTCCTCTCTTGACATTTCTATACCTTTTAAGTTCAATCTTCAGGAAACCTATTCTCATTAATCTCAACTATCCCTTCTTTAATTGAACTAAATTACCTGGTTTTCCCTTCTCAAGTCCAGTCTTTCTCAAATGGTTTCATATCCTCATCTTTTATCTCTCCAATTAAATTCTAAAAGTGAAAAGAGCAGGGCACAACACTTAGCACAATGCTGGATTTGTAGTGAGTGATCAATAATATTTGAGCAATGAATGTATGAATGAATAATTGAAATGTGAATTTCTCTTTCTCTTGTCTCCTCAGAAACCTGTCCTGAATTCATGCTTGTTAACTGACTGCATCTCAGAGTTATTACCAAGGCAATTGGTATCCTAGGAAGCCAGCTTTAGAAAGCCATTTGTTTTCTACCTTTAAATCCTCCCCACCATGATGCATTCAGCACAGCCTCAAGCATCAGCACCCCTTCACTTAACTGTTTTACCTCGTCCCCTTCCCATTTTAACAGGTTAAAGTTCTTGTTGTCAGGAAATTCTTCTTATTTCTAAATTAAATTCTGTACACGACCATTTCTTCTTCCTTTGCTCTGTAAATTGACAGAACACAGCAGGTAATATATTTACCAATGCTTTATAAAGGCTGAATGGTTTTATTTTTAATCAAAAATAAGTTATATGGGTGTTTTATACTACAGAAACAATGTGCTCATTGTAAAAAATGAAAATAATAGTGGAAAATATAAATAAGAATTTAGTAAATAAGTTTCATTCAGAAACTATAAACCACCTCATAGAGAAGATCATTTAATAGATACAGTTTTGGAATTTTTCTATGTATATTTGATTACATATTACAGAAACTGACAACACTATGTATACACTATGTATACAGTTACCCAGCACTTTTTATTTAACTGTGGACATCACACATTATTAAGAATATATATGTACACTGATTCCCAGAGTTAAATAAAAAGTGCTGGCTGACTGTATACATATTCTGCTATTGGTATTTAGCTCCTTTTTTGAAACCTGTGTAAATACCATTAAGATGAACATCCTTGTAGCTAATCTGTGTTTACAATTTTTTCTCAATTGTTCTCTGGCTATCCCCCTCAATAACTTTACTTTGATGAGCTGTAAAAAGAAACAATATATGAAATGAGAGAGTGATCTAGTACACAGTAGCTCTTTACCATTATTTTGGAACCTAAAATATGTTTGGCTTGCAGGTTCCAGGGCTTACTCAGCATAAAGTAATGCAATGGTCTTAAAATATTTTCCCATGGCACAACACCTGGAAATCTGAGCTCTTTGTGAAACACTGCAGAAATGCTGATAGGGAAACCTAAAATCACCAAACATAACTTCACTCTACATCAGAAACCATTTTATTTAGCATCCAGTGCAGACAAACATTAGGTATCCACTTAAGCAAAATTCATCAGAGGAAAATTTATAATACAGAAAATTGAGCCCATTTGCTGTCTACTCTTTTTTTTTTAATTATTACAAAAGTTTATTTTTACATCATTTTGCACATTTTTTTTTTCCATCTCGATTGTAATCCCCGCAGGTTTCCCATCACCAAGTCACCCATGTGCCATCACCATAATCCCATGCATTTCCCTCCCCCCTCCCCGTTTTTGATCCCATTCCCCACTCCACCCCCACAAAATGTCTCTGGTATATGGTTGTTCATTATTTTTGTTATTTTCTCACCTGGTCCATTATACTCCTGCTATGAGTGAAACCATCCGGTATTTTTCTTTCTCTTTCTGGCTTATCTCACTAAGCATGATCTTTTCCAGCTCCATCCAAGTTGCTGCAAAAGATATGTGTTTCTCTTTTTTGGTTGCTGAGTAATATTCCACTGTATATATGTACCACATCTTTTTTATCCAGTCATCTATTTTTGGGCATTTGGGCTGCTTCCATGTTTTTCCAATTATAAATAAAGCAGCAGTAAACATGGGGGTACAAGTATCTTTTTCAATCAGTGTTTTTGTGTCTTTTGGGTAGATACCTAGGAGTGGGATTGCTGGCATTTGCTGTCTACTCTTAACTAGAAGTTTGGTATTATCTGATTTGGTGAAAAACAAAAACCACTAGCGCATGTGGAAAAAAGCAGACTATTTCATTTTGAGTCAGTACTCTGCCATTTAATGCATAAATCAAACATGTCTCTTCCTCTGCAAAATGGGTTTAATATTGTCTTTCATACACTTGTAATAGGAAGGAAATGAGCTAAAGTATAAGAAGACCTTTGTAAAGCATAATGTTACAATACAAATGTTACCCTAAATTGTTATAATTGATGATGTAATTGTTGAAAAAATTCAGACTTTACTAGAATTGGGTTTGTCACAAAAATCTAACAGCATAAGTGCATTTTAAGTGTAAGATTTAATGATCTGTGACCTCTCTATCAAGCTTATCATCAAATAATTACCTTATAGAAACAAATAAGTCAGCTTTCAAAAGGTGAGGTTAAAAAAATCCCTTCCAGTGGTTTGACTCATAGCAGGAGTATAATGGACCAGGCGAGAAAATAATAATAATAATGAACACCATATACCAGAGACATTTTGTGGGGGTGGAGTGGGGAATGGGATCAAAAACGGGGGGTGGGGGGGGAGAGGAATGCACGGGATAATGGTGATGGCACACGGGTGATTTGGTGATGGGAAACCAGCGGGGATTACAATCGAGATGGAAAAAAAAATGTACAAAATGATGTAAAAATAAACTTTTGTAAAAAAAAAAAAATCCCTTCCAGGCCCTCCCTGGTGATGTAACGGGTAAGGATGCAGCACTGCAAGCTGGACGCAGCCACTTCAGTGGGAGTTTGATCCCGGATCCTGGAGGTGATCCACATGGTGTGGCAGACCTCTCCTGACATGCCCATTGCTCCCCTCAGCAGTGTACCTCGTCGATCTGCCTGTTCTGCTCCCCACTCTGTCCCTAGTGAATCCTCTCACACTCCGCATCTCTGGCCTGTACCCCAGTTCTGTATGAATAAATAAATAAATCTTAAAAAAAAAAAAGTAATTGTTTAAAACATAGAGTCTCTATATTATGGTCATCAGTACAAATTTAATAAAAGAAGGTGCACAAAGACAAAGAGAGTGAGCAACAAAAACCATTTGCCCTGAGATGGTATCTTAGTGGCTTTTTTAAATTCTCTACTACTCATAATAAAAATTTACTAGTCAAATAAAAATTTTGACATGTTTTTCTCTTTGTCTTATTTTTCCTGTCTACTTCCTTCCAGTTTTTAATTACATGGACAAATCAATTTAAAGAAATTCATTCCAAGTTAAGAGTACTTAGGAGTTCTGTGTCCCTTAATTCCTTTATTCTTACCCAGCCTCCCAAATATTTATAACAAGACAAAAACATCAAACTAACCTATGTTTTAGACTAATAAAATCAAGTTTCTACTATAGTAGAAAGAAACCACAGCCAAACAAATGTAACAGGCAAAGTGGAAGAGTCTTGAGAGAAGAAAAAATCATAGCCATCTCAATCAGTATAGAGAAAGCATTCATACATTGTAGTCATTACCCAGTTATGATATTATAAAAATTTAAAAATGCCAAAGTAAACCAGAAATAAAAGGGAATTTGTTAACTGAAAATTTCTAGTTAAAATAAAGTTAACTGCAAATAGCTAAAACAAATAAATAAATAAAAGTAACCCCAAAACAATAATAATTTATATTCACATGAATGTGGGCAATCTTTGGCTAGTAGGGTAGTTCCAAGATCATCAAAACCCCAAGTTCTCTCAATTTTTACTTCCGGCCATCATTCCATATTGTGGTACAGGTGGCTGTTTTACCCTCTCTTTACCCACAACACTTTCCAAAGCTTAGAGAAAACCATATTGAATAACCGCAAGTGGGACTGAGAAATGTAATACGCATTTAAAGTAGCTATATGATCATCTAAAAATTTAAGGTTCTGTTCCTATATGAAGAATAGAATAGCTAATGGTAGAGTACCTACCAAAAACTTACAGCAAACCTACCACAAATATCATAGTAAGTTGTGAAAAAATTAGAAGCATATCATTAAAAACAAACAAGAAGCCTCCCTGACCGCACAGGGGTTAAAGTCTCAGTGCTATCAAGTTCTCACCAGCCACTGGGACATGCGTTCAGACCCTGATCAGGGAGCTAAATCATATGGCTCAGCAGACCTCTTGTCTACTGCTCCCCTTAGCAGTATTTCAGTACCTCTGGCCTACCCCCTAGTTCTTGTTTGCATAAATAAATAAAAATACATTTTTTAAAAAAAGAAAGAAGACAAAGTTGGTTTCCTCTCTGTGTCATTATTAGTTGTTACTAGCCTAGAAATCCTGGCAATCCAATAAGAAAAAAAGAAAGTATTGGAAAATAGAAAAATATGCAGTTGAAAATGTTGTCTACATAAATCCAATGAAAATAATTCACTAACGTGCTGGTAATGACATCATCCAAAAATAAAGTGACATTAATAATAAATATATAGACATGGATGACAAAAAACTATGAGAGACTCATGAATTCATAGATAAAAGATAGGCAAGATTTTAAGGGAGAAATTTACAAAAGACAGAAGAAAAAAAGTAAATGCAGATTAATATGTTCATGAATAGAACCTACTATCAGCCTGTAACAATTTACAAACGCAGTAGTTTTGTTTTTTTTTTAAAGATTTATTTATTTATTCATACAGAACTGGGGTACAGGCCAGAGATGCGGAGGGTGAGAGGATTCACCAGAGACAGAGTGGGGAGCAGAACAGGCAGATGGACGAAGTACACTGCTGAGGGTGCAGTGGGCGGGTCAGGAGAGGTCTGCCGCGCCATGTGGTCTCCTCCGGGGCAGGCGGGGATCGAACTCATGCGGAAGTGGCTTTAGCTTCTTAGTGCTTCGCTTTAACCCGCTGCGCCACCAGGGAGGGCCGACAAACGCAGTAGTTTTTAATGTTAGTCTATAAATTAATTGTAATACCAATCAAAATTTTATGAGAACTTCATACAAAAATTGAGGATAGATTGATTCTAAATTTCATGTGAAAAAATATGTAGGCCAAAATAGGTAAGATAATTTTGAAGGGGGAAAAAATAAGAGAACTTAATTCACAAGATCAAATAAGAAAAATTTATCATGGGGCCTCCGTGGTGGTACAAGTGTTTAAGTCTAGCACTATGAAGCTAGCTAGCTGTCTGCAGCCACTGCACCACAAGTTTGATACCCAGGTAAGGAGCTAACACACATGGCACAGCAGACCTTTCCTGTCTTAACCAGCTGCTCCCCTCAGCAGTGTGTTTCAGTTAATCTGCCTGTTCTGCTCCCCATTCTGTCTCTGGTGAATCCTTTCATGCCCCACATATCTGACCTATACCCCACATCTTGTATGCAAAAATAAATAAATCTTAAAAAAAGACTAAAGTACAGAGAGTAAAGAAGATTTACCTATATTAAAGTTTGAAAGATGTTTGTAACTTACTTATACAGTAAAAGATCAATAATACTAAGTATATAAAACCTGTTAAAGCACAACACTGCAAAGCTACCTGCAGCTGCTTCAGAAAAGTTCAATCCCCAGTCCCAGAGGTGACCCACATGGATTGGCAGACCTCCCCTGTCTTGCATACTGCTCCCTCAGCAGTATACTTCATTGATCTGCCTGTTCTGCTCCCCACTCTGTCTCTGGTGAGTCTTCTCTCCATCCTTGCACCTCTGGCCTGTATGCATAAAAGAACATATCCTTTCTTAAAAATATACAAGTGACTTTTTTAAGATTTATTTTATTTTTTTATGCATACCAAAACTGGGGTGCAGGCCAGAGGTGCAGGGCCATTGAGAGGATTCACCAGAGACAGAGTGGGGAACAGAACAGGCAGATATACTGAAATACACTGCTGAGGGAGCAGCAGGTGAGACAGGTAAGGTCTGCAGTTCCATGTGGGTCAGCTCCCTGGCTGGGGATAGAACTCCTACAATAGTGGCTGTAGAGAGATTCATAATGCTGTGCTTTAACTGGCTGTGCCATCAGGGAGGGCCCACAAGTCATTTTTTTAAAAAAATCGACCCAATTTTTAAAAATGGCAAAAACTATAAACAAATGCATCAGGTATTCCCTAGTGGCGCAGGGCTTAAAGTCAGCACTATCAAACTATCCTCAGCCACTGCAAAACAAGTGCCATCTGGCAAGGGAACTGACCCATGTGATGCAGCAGACCTCTCCTGTCTTGTTCTCCCTCAGCAGTGGATTTTAGCAGATCTGCCTGTTTTGCTCCCCCCTCTGTCTCTGGTGAATCCTCTCACCCCTGTGTCTCTGGCCTGTACCCCAGTTCTTACTAGCATAAAGAAGATTTATTTATTTATTTATTTATTTATTTATTTATTATGCATACAGAACTGGGGTACAGGTCAGAAGTGCAAGGGCACCAAAGACAGAATGGGGAGCAGAACAGGTGGATTGACTGAAGTACACTGCTGCAGCGAACACTGGGTGAGACAAGAGAAGTCTGTTGCACCATGTGGGTCCCCTCCCTGGCTGCAATCAAACCCTTGCTGTACTGGCTGGGGATAGTTTCATACTGATGAGACTTAACTCCTTGCACCACTAGGCCCTATTTTTACATTTTAAAAGGGTAGACTTCATTAGAAAAAGGAGAAAGAAAAAGGCACCTGCGTAGGTGACAGACAAGTGGGCAGGAGAGCTGTTCTTTTTATAATTTTAAACTTCAAAAATAATAAAAAGGGTTGCTCTAAAGTAAAACTGAAAGGAACAACACAAAACAGTAACTGTAGTCATTCTTTTATTCTTCCTTTCACTTTTCTACAAATTCCCCAAGTTTTTGTAATAAGCAAATCAATAGGAGGAGGGAAATCACCAAAACATTTTGTTTTGATCTAGTTTGTTTTTAGCCACCTTAATCCTAATATCTGAAGTAGTTAAGTCATCATGAGCAATCTTAAGCATTTTTATACAGTTTCTTATTACTATACTTCCCATCCCAGAACCAGGTATCTATAACTAAGTAAGTGATGGAGAAGTCTATCTTGCCCTAACAATATTCCCACACTTAGATAAGTGGGTTAAAATCCTCACATGAGCTTTGAATCATGCGGATATGAGTCATGTGTGAAATATCAAGTCTATTGTATTTTTAATTTGTAAAGAACAGAATATATATTTGCTTGCATTGTGTGCATATTCTGATATCCTGAATTGTGGTTGCTGCCTAGAGACAATAGGCACATTGAAAATTAGTAGAAATTAGGTATTTATTGGAATTAGATAGGGTTCCTCTTAAATTCTGTTCTATCATACACTGTATTGACATTAAAGTTGGGTAACAGCAGGTGTGAGTGGATAAAATGACTCTACATCACACTCACATGGGAAGTTAGAAAAATTACGCATAGCATGGAAACCTTTTTACTTTTTGCAGCTATCTAAGCAAGCAAAGCTTGAGTTTCCGAGTCTAGTGACAGATTTATTCTAACATAATTGAAAAATTGGAGTTTTCCACTGTCAGAAACTTTTACCTACTTCATTACTTGGCGGATTAAAAGAAAATTTGATCTGGCACTTTATGGAGCTTTCTCTTCCCAGGCAGGGAAGAGAAACTGGGAACACCTGACCTGGATATTATCTGTTTCCGCTGCATCTGACTGATCATGGTATACACTAGATCACTGCCAAGAGTTTAAAGTCTACCTCTCACCTCTATTGTCTCAGAATGGTTGGTATTTTAATGGGGGAAGAAACCTTAGAAATTACTGACTCCCTCTTGTTTTACAGGGGAAAAAAATCTAGGGCATTATTTTGGCAAGAAGTAATGAAATTAAACTTAACATTTACACTATGAGCCAGCAATACCACTTTTGAAAGCTACCAAAAAGAAGCTTAAGAAGACATTCAAAGATGTTCACTACAGAATTTTTTGTGAAGGCAAGAAAAAAATTATAAATAACTAAAATGAAGAATAGTGCCTCCCTGGTGGTGCAGGGGTTAAAGTCTCAGTACCATCAAGCTATTGGTAGCCACTCTAGCATGAGTTTGAGCCCTGGCTAAGGAGCTGACCCACACGGAGCAGCAGACCTCTCCAGTCTTGCCCACTGCTCTCCTCAGCAGTGTGTTTCATTAGACCTGCCTGTTTTGCTCCCCACTCTGTCTCTGGTGAATCCCCTCCTACCTCACAACTCTGACCTACACCCCAGTTCCTGTATATGTAAATAAATAAATAAAAAACTTCACAAAAATAAAATGAAAATAGCTAATAAAATATAAAAGAGTTATACCACGAAGGACTCTGCAGTAAAGAAAAAAGCTAGATCCATGTGGACATAGCTGTCAAAACCAGAATGTATCAGAGACAAGTTACAGAGAGCTGTGAAACCTGTATCTACATAAGATGCATGCATAATCCTTTTTCACACAGATACAATATAAATGAAAAGTAAGAGGACACTGAATATGAAAGAAATCTTTTTAAAATGTCTAGAACTGTGCTGTCCAATATAGTAGCTACTAGCTGCCATGTGGCTATGTAAATTTAAATAAAGTAAAACAACATTATCCACATCTGGCCAGTGGCTACAGTATTGGACTGCACAGATACATAGCATTTCCATCATAGGAAAAGATTATATTGGACAATGCTGACCTGAAATTACAAGACAAATTCATAAGATCACATGGCTGGATGAGGGAAGACTAAACTAGTTTCAGAAGACTATTACCAAAGTTTTGTCAGCATGAACGATAGATGGCTGGATGGATTCATCAATTCATTCATTCTGTCGGGACCTTTTTTTTTGCTACATATTAAGACATAGATTCAACCTTTGGGATAAAAAACCTCAATCTTTAGCCAATCCAGTCCCAGAGGTCTGACAGGACAAGGGTCATTTATCAACTATGCATCAAATGCCTATACTGTGGCAGGTCCTGTGTGAGGCTAAGGTCAGTGGTGAACAAAACAAAGTACCTGTCTTTGGGGAGCTTGTAATCCCCAGCAGGAGTTTTCAACAATCTGAACATCCTGAAGGGCAATTCTTTGTTGTGGGGCTGTGTACTATAGGATATTGAGCAGCATACCTGGTCTCTACTCACTAATACAAGCAGGACTTACCTTCTAGAGTGTGAGGGTTGAAAAGATCTTCTGACATTGCCAAATGTTCTCTAGGGGACAAAATTCCTCCCACATTGAGAACCACAGGAAAGGACAGACGTTTATCAAATTAGAGCAAATCATTTAAATAGTGACAAATGAACTAAGTGCTGCAATAAGGACACATGGGTGCTTTGATGAAAGTGTTTACTGGGGTCCTGAGTCTTTTAGCAGTAGATGAGGAATATTTGCCTGAGGATAAGACAACATTGTCTGCTTTTAGCCAAACATGGAAAGAACTTGTCTCCCATGGACATGGTTCTAAATAAATAAGTCTGAGCTAATGGTTTGGGGAAAGGAAGTCAGATATAAAAGTACAGAGTCGTCAGGCCCCTCTAGGAGAGGGAAGGTAGCCTGGGTTTTGATGCATAATTACTCATTTCTGATCCTACTATCTAAAGAGCACTCAACTGGCACAGCTTGGGCAGGCTGCCATGAATTTAAGACTAACCCAGCTAATGAAAAAAAGGAGACCAGTTACAGACCCTGTCTGCCTCACCGGAGATCTGGATAAATGCTAAAATATTAAGTATAAAATGAGGTCATAAATATTTTAGAAAATGTAAATCACATCAGGATTTATCACATTCCTCATTTATTTAAGAATCTGAACAAAATCTCTCCGTGCTCCGCAGTGAGATGTTACAACAAAAATAAATCCTCATAGTGAGAAATGGAAAAGACCTGTTAGATCACCAAGTACCTCCATCCCTAGTGGCCACAGGAGTTGGGAGTCCCCAGTTGGGAGGTGTGATAGATCTTTGTTCCTTTCCTTAATGAGGCCAAAAGGGACTCCTTGGAGCTAAGGCATCCATTTTAATACTTTTAGAATTGTGTTTTTAAAATAACCTTGCTGTTTACTTTAACTTCCTCATTTTTTTCATCTGGGTCAAACAGTGGTCCTGGACCCTAAGAGACTGAGCTTAGCAATGTCTTGCCCTATCTATTTTATTTATTTATTTATTTATTTATTTATTGGTAGATAAGACTCTAAGGTGCAGAGAGAGCAAGCATGTGGCTCAAAGTTGCCCAGTTATCTATAGCAGAATCACCCTCAGATCTCTTGAACTCTTTCCCCTACAGTTATAAACAACAAACAAATACAGGTATGTGTCTTGTATGTATGTATGTAGGACAGCCTAGAATAGGACAGCCTTTTTTAAAAAAGGACATTGGGGCCCTCCCTGGTGGCGCAGCGGGTTAAAGCACAGCACTGAGAAGCTAAAGCCACTTCCGCATGAGTTCGATCCCCGCCTGCCCCGTAGGTGACCACATGGTGCGGCAGACCTCTCCTGACCCGCCCGCTGCTCCCCTCA
>NW_004567129.1:15938660-15940470 GCF_000260355.1 Condylura cristata
CACCTCATCCCAGTGAGAATGGCACATCTTCAAACAACTAGCAACAACAAATGTTGGCGAGGATGTGGAGAAAAAGGAATTCTCCTGCACTGCTGGTGGGAATGCAAACTAGGACAACCACTATAGAAAGCTGTGTGGAGGTTCCTCAAACTGCTAAACAAGGAGCTTCCGTATGACCCAGCAATCCCACTCCTAGGTATCTACCCAAAAGACACAAAAACACTGATTCAAAAAGATACTCGCACGCCCATGTTTATTGCTGCTTTATTTACAATTGGAAAGACATGGAAACAGCCCAGATGCCCAAAGATGGATGACTGGATTAAAAAGATGTGGTACATATACACACAATGGAATATTACTCAGCAACCAAAAAAAAGAAACACATGTCTTTTGCAGCATCTTTTTGATGCTTAGTGAAATAAGCCAGAAAGAAAAGGAAAAATACCGGATGGTTTCTCTCATAGCAGGAATATAACGGAACAGGCGAGAAAATAATAATAATAATGAACAGCTACATACCAGAGACATTTTTGGGGGGTGGGGTGGGGAATGGCATTCAACACAACGGGGGGAGGGAAATGCACTGGACTATGGTGATGGCACACGGGTGATTGGGTGATGGGAAACCCAAAGGGATTGCAACTGAGATGGAAAAATGCACAAAAATATGAACTATTATTAAAATTTTTTTCTGTCTTACCTAAATAAAAAAAAAAACTAACAGTATTATGTAGTACTATCAGTAAGAATATTAAAAGCAGTACCAAATGTATTGATCTTGTTTTCTCAGTTTTGCCAAAAATTTCATGGTTAGGTTAAGATCTTAATAGGGGAAACTGGGTGAAAAGTATAAGAATCTCAGTACTATTTGTGCATGTCTTCTGTAAATATAAAAGTACTCCAAAATAGCATTTTTTAAAAGTAATTAAAGCTACCTTCCCAGTGTGTTCCTTTTCAGGTATTTTATTTTGTTTATCCAAACACAGACACAAAGTTTTAAAATACTCTATCTCCTTCAACCTCTCAAATGATCATTTAAAATTGACAATACAATCAAATGAGGAAACCCAAGCTCAGAGAGGAAAGCACCTGGCTCACTGTCACAGACAATAAACATCTGGGACCAGATTCAAAGCAGACTTCACCTAAATTCAAACTCCACAATGTTCCCAGGGTCCAGGAGGCTGTAGAGGATGGTTCAGCTCAAGGGGCCTTAATTCATGCTCCCCAAGGCACACACTCTGGTTGGAGCTGCATCTGCCTGGAAGGCAGGAGCCTCCTTGACTTACCAGGAAGCCTGCCTAAGGACTAGCACGCCGCTACGCTTCCCTCCTCTGGACCAGGAGGACGGCAACACTGGTCATGGCCATAGCTGATGTAGAGAATTGTGAGTCTGAATTTGGATGTGTTTTACATTGCTAGTGGTGAAGGATGGGGGAGGGGAGTATTCTGTAAATATCAGGAAACAAGGAGGTATGAAATTTCATAACATGTTAGAGCAAGTCCATATCCATACTTAATGGACAAACATTTGGGGTTCTCTGATGTTACCAATAGCAATACCAATAGCAGAAGATTTCAAACACCAAGTAAGTCAGACTCTTGGTCCTCCCTGTTGATGCAACGGGTTAAAGCACAGCACTATGAAGCAGCCACTGTAGCACCAGTTCTATACCGGCCAGGGAGCTGTTCCACATGGTGCCACAGACCTCTCCTGACCTGCCCACTGCTCCCCTCAGCAGTGTACTCTGTCGATCTGCCTGTTCTGCTCCCCACTCTGACTCTAGAAAATCCTCTCATCCCCACA
>NW_004567129.1:15940590-15941157 GCF_000260355.1 Condylura cristata
AAAAAAAAAAAAAAAAGGTCAGATTCTCTTTCTCAAAGCAATGTGGTTCCACTTGCCAGGAATGGAATTTTCACACATTTAAGGTCAAAGAGAAATTTCTGGGAGGGATCTCAGTAAATCATCAAGCCAGTCACCACGTGCAAGGGCCTCTGAATAGGAGGAAATAGGAACAATATATGTTGAGTTTTTCAACACTGGCCTGTGAGCAGTTCAGAATCCAGTGTGACCTTCCCAATAGAAATATCACTGTTGGATGTATAAGCAGAGTGGCAAACTGAATAATCCACTGACAAAACAGTGATGCCCCTCAGAAAGGAAGAAACTCATACTGGGAGTGGACCTTCACTCTGTGCCAAGTCCAGCCTTAAACAATTTTATCTACTTGTGCTCATCCTCATGTCTCTTCTGAGCAATGTACTATTAACATCCCCAGTTTACAGGCCAGGAAGCTCTCTCCAAAGAGGACATGTGACTTGTCACATGGCCACTAAGCAACTGACAATGGATTCTAACCTAAGTGCATATGACTCCAAAGCAGCTGCTTTTTTTTTTTTATGTTTCAAAGTA
>NW_004567129.1:15941257-15962579 GCF_000260355.1 Condylura cristata
TAAACTTAAAAATAAAAATCACTTCTATAGCATATGCTATCCCCATGCTTTGGTTTATATTCTGAGACCAGATGGCAAAATAAAAAACCAACAGTCCTTTCCAGTACTCACATAAGTTCGGGTCACACTTACCTACATTCAAGATATTTGATGTGGTACCCAAGGAACAGATTCCACAAAATGAGTTTGGGATAACATGTTTACTTTTCACCCAGCTTTATCTATATTGTACCCCATTGATTCTCTAGTTAAAAAAAAAAAAAAAGCAACTCAAAATATCAACTCACATAGCATTTCTTTTCCCAATATGTTAGTATAAAAGCTTTAAAGCTGAAAGAAATTCATATGAAACACTAACATCAGCTAGAGTCTATCATCAACATTTTACTTCACTGTTTTCCAGTTGTTTTTAATATGTGCCAAGAACTTTGCAAGCATTATCTCACTTGATCCATGAAAAAAACTCTTTGAAGTTGGTACTATTATTACTACCATTCAACCGATGAGGAAATTGAAGTTCAAAGAGTTGGGGTGACAGATAAGTTTGTCTACAAAGTCACAACTCTGGTTATATTCACAAAGATGGTGACCAAAGTGAATTGAGTTGAATGGAATTTTATCTCTTCAGTTAATGTTAGCGGCATTTGTCTTTTTCAATAAGAATAAAGAGTTTCTGGCTGTAAAATTTAGCCAAGAAGGAAGGGATTTTTTCCTTTAAAACCCATTGATGAGGTATTGAGTTCCTTTATTTTTTTTAATTAAAGGTTTTTATTTATTTATACATACATACTGAAAGTGTATGTCAGAGATGCTGGGGTGGTTGAGTGGATTCACCAGAGACAGAACAGTCCAATTTACTAAAGTACACTGCTGAGGGGAGCAGCAGGCCAGACACGCCAGGTTTACTGCACCATGTGGGTTAGCTTACTGGCCAGGGATTGAACTCATGCTGGTGGTTAGTGATGGCTTGGTAGCATTAAGACTTTAACCCCTGCAAGAGAGACCCCTTGATATTTATTTAAAAAAAAAAATACAGCAGAGACATATGCCCCAAAATATCCATTGCAGTAATATTTAAAATGAGAAAAGTTGAAAACAAAATGAATGTCCCAAATTAGAAAGACAGCTAATTATGGTAAGCTGAAAAGATGGCAAATAATGTGAATGTTAAAAGTTGTCTTTCTATTGCTTCATAGAAATATTTACCAATCTAGCATAGGACAGATGTGTGTGGTTCATCTGTCATGTAATAATCAGTGGTTCATCTGTCATGTAATAATCAGTGATATTCTGCTAGTGGTGCAGATCATTCTCTTTGTAACAGGAAAATAATATATTGAATATCAGAATTGGGAAGGCATTGAACTCCAGGAGAAATGGATCTTTAAAAGACACTATCGGCCCTCCCTCCTGGTGCAGCGGGTTAGGACACAGCACTGCAATTGAGCAGGAACCATTTTAGTGTGAGTTTGATCCCCAGCCTGGAGGTGACCCACATGGTGTGGCAGCCCCGCCCACTGCTCTGCTCAGCAGTGTACTTCATCGATCTGCCTGTTCTGTTCCCCACTGTTGTCTCTGGTGAACCCCCTGCACCTCTGACTTGTACCCCAGTTCTGTACATAATAAAATAAATAGAAAAAAAAAAGACTATCTCCAGGATGAGAGATTAATGCTGAGTTTAGTTCAAATAGTCTAACAGTTGCCCCTTGAACACTGTGGGGGCTGGGTTCATCAAGCCCCCAATTGAATAACTTTGACTCACCTGCTGTATAACCTTACACTACAGTAAGCTAGAGAAAATAAATTGTTATTAAGAAAATAGGATTCCTGGGCCTCCCTGGTGACGCAAGGGGTTGATGTGTCAAGTCAGCAGCACTATGAACTTCTCCGCAGCCACTGAAATCCCTGACTAGGGAACAGACCCACATGGCCCAGCAGACCTCTTCTGTCTTACCCACTGCTCCACTCAGCAGAGTTATTTTAGTGGATCCACATGTTCTGTAGCCCACTCTGTCTGGTGAATCCTCTCACCCTCCTCCCACCCTGCACCTCTGGCTTACACCCAGCTCTTGTATGAATAAATAAATGTTAAAACAAAATAGGCCTCTTCATACGAAAAAGGAAATATGTTTTCAACACTATATTTTTAAGTTTATATTGTCTGTTTTCAAGAAAATCTGAGCATAAATGGACCCCCACAGTTCAAACCCATTTTATTCAAGTGTCAACTGTATAGAGCACAACAACAACAAAACAATCACCGGCATCTTCATAGTGCTGACACTACACAAATACTGGAGGTTCACTCTCTGGTAGAGAGGAAATCTTTGTGGGAATGCATTTTGTATGGGAACTAATATTCCTATTTTGTCTCTGGGTCACTTAAAGTGACTGGTTTAGGAAAGATCCTTCTATCTGTACTTACAGCAGTGGTTCTCAACCAGGGGCCTTGCCTCCCCAGGGGTCATTTGGCAATATCATTTGTCAAGTTGTGATTGTAATAACTTGAGGGAGAGGGGGAGGGCTACTGACAGCTGGTGGGTGGAGGTCAGGGATGCTGCTAAACCACCTATAAAGCACAAGGCAGCCCGCCCAAAAAGAAGGGGCCCAGAGATCAACAGAGCTGTGGTTGGGAAACTCAAACTGTCAGGATTCTTCTTGGAAGTTACAGTGAAGATGTCTGACCAGAAGATGATAGCCCAGGATGGGAGGGAAACAAGCATTGTGTGGAGGGGGAAGAGAATTTATAGAGTGATTCCAAAGGTTGTTAGGTAAACCTGTGAGCAAACCTCAGCTTCCTGAGATTCTAACTTCAAAAGTTAATTTGTAAATTGCTTCTTTGGCATATCTGTTGTGATCTTCTGTCTGCCTCCCTCCAGAAGGAGACCATATGGTGAAAATGAAAGGTTCTGGAGATAAAATCAGGAATCCTGGGTTCAATCCCAACTTGGCAACAATGAAAATCACTTGACTTTTCTATGCCCCTGTTTCCATTTTTGCCACCCGGGAATGGAAATGCTCCCCCCACCAGCCCCTGCTGAGAACAGGTGTTGGAACATGGCAGGCTCTGTAGTGGCTCAAACGCAGCACTGTCATTAATGGTTCTGGCATGTTCACCATGTATCCTCAAGTGAAAAGAGGGGTTGTAAACAATGTATATGGGATGTGTCCAATTTTGGTTCAATATGAATATTTGCTGCAAAAATAATCTAGAAGTAATTCTATCAAGTGGCTAACACAAATTGTTCCTGAGAGAGAAGAAAACAAAAAAACAGAAACAAACAAATGACTTTTGGGTTACATAGTAAATACCTACTACTCAAACTCTTACAAGTTATTTTGTAAAATCTACCTCATGATATCAGGAAATACTTAAGGTGCTATTTAAGCAATATAGACACTGGATAGATTATGGCTTGCCCAAATTGAGATGTATTGTAGTATTAATGAAAACAAGGCATTATAAGCCTTCAAAGGAATACAAAACATATCATTAACAGCTTTTATACTGATTAGGGCCTAGCACAAGGGGTTAAGTCTCAGCACTATGAAGCAATCCCCCATCACTGCAGCAGGAGTTCGATTCCTGGCCATGAAGGTGACCTTCTCATGTCTCACCTGCTGCTCCCCTCAGCACTGTATTTCAGTAGACCTGCCTGTTCTGTTCCCTTCTCTGTCTCTGGTGAATCCTCTCACCCCCTGCGCCTCTGACCTACACCCCAGCTCTTGAATGTATAATTTAAAATATATATATTTCAAAAAATGTTTTATATTGATTATATAGTGAAATGGTAATGTTCTCTATCGGGCTATCCAAAATATATCATAAAAATTACTTTAGCTCCTAGCATTTATATTTCTTTAGTGTTATTAAAACAGTTAAAATTACATATATGGCTCACCACATTTTTTTTCCCTTTTGAATTGTGCTGATATAAGCAACATAAATTTGACCTGTATAATGAAAAAAAATTCAGAGTGGAAAAATACCAAACTCACCACTGTGATTGGCTGTAAATGGTTGGATTATGATGACTGTTTTCAGCATCTTTATACTTTTCACTGCTTTCCAAATGTTCTATGGGGCACTAGTATCCTGTGATAATCTGGAAAAGGGCAGAATGAGTCTAGAATCTCCCCTGTATTTTAATGCAAAACTGTTCTTAAAATGACTGTACCTTATGAAAACTGTTATTTTTACGGATTAAAACGTTGATTTCTTAGCAAGCTGACCTCTCCTGCTCCCAGGTCTCTGTGGGGATGGGGGGTTTTCCTGGAGCCTGCCCCACAGAATGAGAACAGAAGCTATGAAGGGTACAGGGGTGTGAGGAGGAGCTCTGCAGATGCCCACAACATCCCTGGGCAAGGAAATGAGTCATCCAATGAGTCAGCCCCACCCTGCTTTCATTCTTGGTATTGTTCCACTCAGTGCTGCTCCTCTGTCTGTCACCCTTTCCCCCTGAACCACATGTGTGGCCTGGAGGCAGCCCAAGCTCATCCCTAGGAGCAGGTCTCCTGGGTATGAGCACCCAAGGGGCCCTATCTAAGTTGCTATAGACACTGTCTACTGATTTGACACAGACATTATTAGCATTCCCATTTTAAAAATGAGGAAACTGAGGCGGAGGGAAGCTAGATTCTTGGCTAAGTGCTCACAGCTAGAAAGACACTGGGGCAAGAATGGGGTCAGGACTGCCTCCAAGGCGGGTACTCCCAAATACAGTCCTGGAGCTCTCACCTATCTACCCCCACAAGACTGGGAAGTATTCGCTTGTGTCTTCCTCCTGACCCCCATAAAGGTGGTCTGCTTGTTCTCTTCCACAATTCATCTGTGGGAAAGAGTCTAAGAGCTTAAAATCAGCCATTGACACCCAAGTATGACTTTCGACTTACAATTACCCTTCAGGTAGCATCTGTAAGTGAGGTTCTACTCCAGTTATTAGCCAAAAACAAAGAGGAATTTCTGCCACTGGGAAGAGGCACAGGGGTAGATATCTGAGTTGAGAAAGAAGGTGCTCTCAATTCTGTTCTTTCCCGAGAACAGGAGCCCACCTACTCTGAGAGCCAGGTCTTGCCTTCACTCTATTAGTGGGGTGGGTGGGGCCCCCGGCTGAGTAAGCAGATGCTCACATGACATGGCTGGCAGCCGCAAGAACACCACCCCCTCACAGATTCTACCAGGGGAGAGGCATGGCTAGGGATGAAGCGTTTCCCTTTCCTTTAAACCTTTTTTGATTTTTTTTTTAGTAATTTGATGTTTTATGTGTCATACGATCACATGGTTCAAAATTATATAACATACATAGTTTATGTAATTTATATACTTTATGTAATTTATATATACTATATACTTTATGTAACTTTAGAATCATGTGAGTCATACACACACACACACACACACAAGCTATACTAAAATGTCTTTCTTATAATGGATCCCCTCATCTATCCCTATCCCTATGAGGTAGAGTGGGAAACAGACTGCTATTATTAGTAGCTTGTGAATCTTTTCAGACTTTCCTTACACATATGCAAATAAATACAAGTACACAGACACATACATACAACACTCACATCCACCCTTTTTCCCCCTACAACAGTTGTAGGCTCTTTTTACAAGAGGTAAATTGTGGAGAAAAGCCTGAAACGTTATTAGAAAGGACTCTATCTGTATTTTCTTCCCGGGACAGGGAGAGCACCAAATTAGACTCTTTTCCTTTGTTTTCACATTTTGAAGTGTCAGGTTTAATGAAGCATAACTGAACTACAGTGAAACTTACCCATTTTAGTTCTGTAAGTTTTGATAAATACATACATACACATACACCCCAAAATTACATCATTCTCCTTTATAGTTACTCTTTACTCTCACTTACAGTAAAACCACTAAGATGGTTTTATTGATATTACAATTTGCCTTTTTCAGAATGTCATATAAATGGAATCTGGGGAGCATGCCTCATGGCACAGGGTTAAAGTCTCAGTGCTACCAAACTATCTTCATTGCAGCATCAGTATGACCCCCCCAGCCAGGGAGATGACCACACGAAAAGGCAGACCTCTCCTGTCTCACTGCTGCTCCCCTCAACAGTATATTTCTGTTTCCCACTCTCTCTGGTGAATCCTCTCACCCCCTGCACCTCTGGCCTATACTTCAGTTCTTGCATGCATAATAAGTAAATAAAATAAATATTTAAAAATAAATAAACTTTAATCACACAGGGGTCCTCCTGGTGATGCAACAGGTTAAAGCAAAGTACCATGAAGTTCGCTGTAGCCACTTTACCATGAGTTCAATCCCATGCCAGGGAGGTGACCCACATGGCAATGCAAACCTCTCCTGACCTGCCTGCTGCTCCCCTCAGCAGTGTACTTCATCTACTTACCTGTTCTGCTCCCCGCTCTGCCTCTGGTGGATCCTCTCACCACCCCTGCACCTCTGGCCTGTACCCCAGTTCTATATGCATAAATAAATAAATCTTTAAAAAAATTTAGTCAGACAATATGAAATCTTCTGTGTCTTCTTTCACTTAGCCTAACAATCTGAGATCCATTCCCATAGTTACTGTGCATGTAGCAAGTCCTAATTGTTTATGTTTTGTTACTGATGAGCTGCAGTCCATGATACCGATGTACCACACTTTCTGTACCCATTCATTGGAGTAAAGACATTTGGGTTGCCTGCTATAAACACCTCTGTACAGCTTGTGTGTGAACATGCATTTTCATTTCCCTTGGGTGGCTATAAGTAGGTGGAATTGCTGGGTCAAATGAAGGGTGTGCATCGTCTCCTATTAATCCTTACACCACCTAGGGCTAGTCAGCCTCATTCACAGAGGGGAAATCAGAGGAATAGAGAAGGTGAGTGGCCTCTTTCCCACATGGCCTATCAGGTCTGTGACAGAGATGGGATCTGAATTCAGATCTGAGAGGAAAAGAATCTCTGGTAACAGTGTTGTAACACTGTCTTTCTGCTACTCTGTTAAAAGAGGTCAAGAGACACCTAAGGTGTAAGGGCTAAAGGTATTAATAAAACACAGACCTCACTTTCTTTCTAATTTTGGCTCCCTTACAAGAATTCAGCCCTCTGGTTGAGAGGACATCCTAGCAGGGGCCCCTCTAGGCAGGCAGAACGCTCTATTGCCTTGAGAAAACCAGATTTCCCAAAGGGAATGATTCCTAATGTTTATGAGTGGGTATGGAATGTGCTCTTAAAAGTTTATAGTTCACTTAACATGCATCATCTCATCAGAGAACGATTCATGAGGGGGTGGATCTGTCTCTCCTTGCACCAACCCACAGAGCCATTGACACCTGGATGCAGAGGGGCCTATTTGTGACCCTTATTATTTCACTCTATTCTGAGCTCATGCCCCTCCCTTCGTGCAACGACAACCTGGCAATTCCAAATGCCCTCCCGGCATGCCTGGATTGGCAGGGAGGTGGCCTGGAAAGTGCATCAGCCCGGGACACCAGTCCTTTCCTTGGGAGTTTGTTGGGCACTGGCAGCTACTGGAGCACTCCCGGGAAACTCGCACCCCCACCCCCCACCCCCCCATAGGTATTCAGCAAATATTGGGCCATTTTCTTCTCCCTAACAGAGGAGCTGGGAACCAAGCCAGCAAACAAGACATTGGAGGCTAGCCTCTACCACCAACATGCTGTGGGCCTCCAGCAAGTCACCTCTCCACCCGCAACTTCAGTTTCTACAGTCATAAAAGTAGATCAGGTATGAGTTCATTATATAGAGCGTGATTATAAATGTAACTTTATTCTCAGGTACATGTATATAGAAAAGGGTATGGGGGAAAAATCAACAGGACCTGCACTCTCCAGGCAGCGCTGAGAAGTCACAGTCATGGAGAAGCTACTGGAAGCACAAGGAGAGATCCAAATTTTATACAAAGCCAGGACCACTAAGTAGATGAAGGAATGTTTTGTGGATGGTAGAATTGTAACAGGGTGGTCCCCAGGAAAAGGGGAAGTTCCAGGTTCCCTGCCCCACCCAGAAGTAGGGTGGAGCTGAGAAGAGAAAAAGAGAAAATAGAAGGAATCTGAGGAGGAAGGAAGCAGGATGGAGAGCCAGAAGGAGACCAGAGGAAGCCACAGGGAGCAAAGGGAGACATGTGAGGAAGCCGTGTTTATTTCTTGGCCCTGGACTGGTTGAAAGAGATGTGGGTGACAGACCCACAGGGAGGTTCACTATGGCAGTATTTATATTGATTTTGTTTTGCTCTTTTCCTCCCAGACTTTACTGGCCATTTAGGACCCTTTTCTATGGGTCTTGGCCATAGAAAAGGGTCCTAAATGGCCAGTAAAGTCTTGCTTTAGTCTTTTGGTGGACTTTCAGGCCTTGCTTTGGGCCAATCCCTTTTGGGTTGACTTTTGCCCACGAGGGGATGGGTAACTTCAGGTGCTTGATTTAGAAATTATATTGTCTTCTGTATTGTATACTCACTGTATTAAAGTTCGTTTTCGTTAAAGTCTTATATGTTTTGTCTTGATGCGGTGGATGGCAGAACCTATTTAGAGCAGGTGGGTTTGGGGGATTCAGTGATGCCCCTCTCTCCCTGCCCTGTAACAGAATAAACAGCTTCTCTGCCCGACACTGCTTGTAAAAAACTGTGAGTCTCCATGAAAGGGGCATAATGTTATCTGCTAACTTGAGTTGTGGGGATAGGGACCTAGAGGACTTGGTTAAACTACCTCTCTGGGGCCTCCCTGGTGGTCTGGGGCTTAAGTCTCAGCATTATCACTCAGCCAGGGCCTGAGTTTGATCTCCAGCCAGGGAGCTGACCCACATGACACAGCAGACCTCTCCTGTCTCACCGGCTGTTCCCCTCAGCAGTGTATTTCAGTAGCTCTGCCTGCTCTGTTCCCTACTCTGCCTCTGGTGAATCCTCTCACACACATACACCCGCACCTCTGGCCTGTACCCGAGTCCTTATATGCATAAACAAATCTTTTTTTTAAAAAAAAAAAAAAAAGTAATGTTAACTGTAAGAGTTCACATTGTTTTGCCATATTGTGTTTTCTGGTAGAAATGTAAACTCAGACCCTGTCCTAAATTGACCCTCAAGTGCAAATTCTAGTTGCAACTAATAAGTGTAATCCAAAACATTTTAAGGAAGAAGAGAGAATGAGAAAGCAAGATGTGGGGAGAGATGACAAGAGGGTCAGGAAAAGAGGGAAAGATTGATTTAATGGCTTCTGGAATCAATCTACAGATCAGCAGAGTGGATGTCTGGATCCAGAATCAACTAGATTTAGAAACTTGGATTCTGCTCCAGCTAGAACCCAATTCCACCCTTTCTCTGCAAAATACCTTCATTCTCTCAGGCTCATTTCTTTCTTTCTTTTTCTAAAGAAGATTTATTTTTTTATGCATTAAAGAACTGGGTTACAGGCCAGAGGTGCAGGGGGCGAGAGGATTCACTGGAGACAGAGTGGGAAGCAGAACAGGCTGCTGAAATATACTGCTCTGAGGCTCAGTTCTGCCCATGGAAGAGGCAATGAGCAAGGAAGTTCTAGACTCACATTTTTATCATTTCAACCCAAACGGGGGGAGAGGGATGGAGGTGAGTGATGGTGAAAACCTCATTAGGAATGAATAGTAGCAGCTCCTCTTAGGTAGATCAAGCATACACACTTTGCCACAGTCCCCATCACTCCCTCTTGTCTTGAACCATCAGTCTATTTCACTCATTGATATTACCTGCTTGTCCCTTGTAGCATGAAGTTTAAACCTGGGTTAAATTCACTCTAACTTTTCTATCAGTTTGAAAATCCAGTTTGAAAAATCCTAGAGAATTAATGAAGAGCCAAGTTGTTTTGCAGAAAAAGTAGAGCTGGGTTCTAGCTGGAGCACAGTCCAGAGTCTGGTTGACTCTGGAAGGGAGTTCATTATCGCTGTATTACAAATGAGGAAACTGAGACACAAAATAGTTAGGAAACTTGCCCAGGGGGCAAACCCAGGCTGTGAACCCAGGTGTTCTGGCCAAAAATCATATGGCCTAGTGGTATCTCAGCTGCCTATCTGGTGAGAGCTGCACACGAGAATAGACTTGTCACAAATGCTGGTGTGCTGACAGCGATCAAAGGTGTGACCACTAATATTGTGACTTTCCATGTGTGAGCACAGGTGGGGGACTGGGTGAGAGGTCCCTCAGATTCCTGCCGTGCCTGCTGCCTGTGCCGAGGCAGCTGGCTTTGATCTGCTCCCTGAGGCACTGGGCAGAGAGCTATCTGTTCATCTAGCCCTCTGCCAGGCACCTTGGCCCAGATGCTCCTTCTGCAGAATTTTCGTTTCTCACCAAGACTACCTCCAGTGACCTGAGCCCTGTGTCAGGAATCAGAAAATCATGTTTTGATTTGGCGCGGGGGGGGGGGGCGTGCGTGGAGGGGGGTTGTTGTGTTTTTGGTGCTGGCTCTGTCCCTGACAGACTACAAGTAGCAATGTGTTTGCTGTTTGTCTGGGTTTGGGGGAAATTCAATTCGGTCAAAAAAAAAAAAAATGTGGAGGGAGCTTCTCCTTGGAGACTATGGAAGCAGGGTTATAGCAAAGAATGAAAAGCAGATTTTGCTCTACAAAAAAATTTAGGCTACTTTTTAAAAATTTGCTTATTTCTAAAAATTTCTCCATTCTAGATTAGGCAAATGCTTTTTGATGGCAGTTTCTTCACTTTCAAAATCCTCCTAACACCAGTCTAATTGCTCTATAGTGCTGCTTTCATCCACAAGCGGGGTGTCTTTTCCCCCACAGCTAAATCATATTTTTAAATCAGGCTTTACTTATCCCTGTACTTATCCCTAAGGTGAACTGATTAGCTCTCTCCAAGGTTAACCTGTAGGAATTAAGTTTATCTATTATTGCTACCTGGTCTGCACCCTTTCTTTGGAATTGCCTTTACTCACAGTTCCTGATAGGCTTGGGCCACTGTGTTTTAATCACATGATTTGCCTCTTGACCAGAGCTCATGGTTCTGAGTGATCACCTGATTCAGGAGTACCCATCCCTAGGCTCAGCTGAACCAATCAGCACTTCCTGAACAGTCTGACCGAAAAATCTGAGAGAGCGAATGAGAATGACTGGCCCTGAGCAGAAGGATATTGTATTGTTATGATGGGAAGCTTGCACTCAGCAAAATCCTAGAAGAGAGGGGAAGCATGAGAATGGAGCATTCACAGAGAAGGGCACAAAGGTGAGAGATCATCCTTGAGACACTGCCTGGGCTAAGGAAGGCAGGAGAACCAGCCTGATTTACCAAACACAGCACTTCTGTCCTTTCTGAAGTCCACTTCCCAGTCTTGAAAATCTGATATACCTTTCAGTGAAGTCAATTCCTTTGAGGAACTCTGACATAGCCTCAGCTTCTTGCCACCAAACAAACTGTGACTGGAGCATCCCACCATTTTGTTCATACCCTCATTACCACAGTTATTAGGACAAAGTGCTGATATTCTGCTATCACCAGTATGGGGGGTGAACTTTTTGTTCATATTTATATCCCCCATTTTCTGTTGTCAACCTTGCTTCAGCCTCACACATGTTCCCTGCTCAATCAAAGGCTGATGAAAGAATGTTCTTCTCTAGATTTCTCTACCTGGCTTTCCAGCCTTCCCCCATCCGGCCCCATATCTAACCTCATTTCCCACTACTCCTTGTTACACACCCTTCACTGTGGTTAAACCAGTCTCACGAAGCCATCTGTCTCATTTCCCTGGGCCTTTCCTCATGTTGGAATGTCCTCCTCCCTCTTCACCTATTTATCCTTCTACTACCAGACCCCTCCTTCTTCATTCATTCCTCAAATATTTACCAAATACCCACTCTGTATCAGGCTTCAGCAGAGAACAAAACAGATAGGCATTCTCTGACCATGTCGCTTCTTGTCCTATGAATGTACTCCATGAAGCCTTCTCCAAGAGACCCCCAACTCCAAAGCTATCTCCCTCCTCTCTTATCTCTTGTAAGATTAAATTTTGGTACCACACACCACTGCTTGTTAAGTTTCTTTCTTGAGTGTTTGCCCACCAAGCTTCTTCTAACTGCATTTTATGTGCCTTAGGGCTGGAGTCTGAATTTTGTATACTCTTACTATTTATACTTATGTGGCTCAGTACTTAGGACAGAGTGGGCACCTAAAAAATAATTCTTTACTGCCTGCCTGCTTGATTGAAAGTGTCTCCTGCCCTCTTGGCCTGGAAAATGGAAGGACAGAGAGTTATTTGTCTGTCTCTGCAATCCCAGGAATAAACACCAGCCTAGGTTTCAGCTGATCCCAATTACCCTGGCCAAAAAGTACCATCTAAATCCAGGGTAGAGATGAACAAATAGAGGTTTTATTTGTTCTGCTTAGTCCCGAGTACTCTGGGGGAGGGCTTCACAGACCTCCTCACCACAAACACATGCTAACAAACAAGAAGTCACTTCTCTGGCAGGCTCCCGTACAGCGTCCTCATACCTAGGCGGCAACTCCCTTGTCTCTAGCCCTTCTGAAAGACACCTTTCAGCTCTGTGTCTTTACTGGGTGGGAGGGTAAAGAAATAGGGGCACTAGGTTTCATTCTCTCCCCAGACGTGCGCAAAGGCAGCTCATCCCACCCGAGCCCAGCAAAACCTCACCGCAGAATTTCTCTGCATTAAAAAAAAAAAAAAAGGTGCCTTTTTGAAACACAAAGTTGCTCTTTCAACTCAGGAAGGGAAAAAAAATAATCTACCAACTAAACCCAAACCTGTATTTGGACAAAATCCTGAGGTCAATGGTAGGACTGAAGTGAATCATTTCTCTTTGCTCTGACTCCATCAGTGACAGGACAGGCAGTTGGGAACCACTTGGCCTCCAGCAGAGGACTCAGGCCACATTGGTAGCTAATTCTGATTCCATTTCTGCTTGTGAGCAGGGCCATGTTGGCTAGTGCAGACAGGAATTGCATTCAAGGCAGCTGCTGGAATCCAGGGACTCATGACAGCTCTGAGAAAGAAGCTGCTGTGTTCAGTAGAGGCTGCTCCTTTGTGTCTAAAGTCTCAGCTGGCTGAATGTGTCTATTCCCTATTCCAAAATGCCTTCAGCTTGAGTTCTTAGCTGCAGATATTCTAATCTCTACACAACAATGACAAGTACCCTGCCCTTGCTATGTATACCTTATTTCATTTGATCCTAAAATCAAACAAACCTATGGGGTAGGTGCTGTAGTTATCTTTAGTTTATAGATATGGAAACTGAGACCCAAAGAAGTTATCCACAGCTAGTCAGCAACCAAGCCAGGACTTGGACTTAAGCCAGGTGCCTTGGCAACCCATGGTCGTCAGCATTAAACTATCCTGGGACTGGGTAGCTTTCTTCTCATCTGCCCAAGGAATTTCCACTCTCCAAAGACTGAAGAAAATTTTACCTCCACCCAGATGTCTCTCTGACCTTCCCTTATCTGATGTACTTCCTCTTCCTCTTATCTGTTGGCTCCTCTCAGGTCATGCTGAAACAATGACTCATCATGCAGCAAACATGGAGAATTTACATATGCCAGGACAGTCCTAGGAGACAGAGTCTTTCAATGTGTTGCACACAGCAGTGCATTTTGCCCCAACAATGCACTTGCCATTTACTGAGATGACTGTGAGAGGAACAGGTTTGAAGCAGGGATAATAAGAGCAAAGTAATGGACATGATACATTAAAGATTCCTTCAGAGATATAGGTGGAGATGGTTGAGTAGGTGGTTAACTAAACAGTTTTCAAGTTCAGAAAAGAGATTTGCTGGAAACACAAGTGGAAACCTATAGGGTATAGATGATGTTTTGTTGTTTTTTTTTTTAAGATTTATTTATTTGTGCATACAGAATTGGGGTACAGGCCAGAGGCTCAGGGGCGGTGAGAGGCTTCACCAGAGACAGAGTGGGGAACAGAACAAGCAGACCAATGAAGTACACTGCTGAGGGGAGCGGCGGGGCGGGTCAGGAGAGGTCTGCGGCGCCATGTGGTCACCTCCGGGGCAGGCGGGAATTGAACTCATGCGGAAGCGGCTTTAGATTCTCAGTGCTGTGCTTTAACCTGCCACGCCACCAGGGAGGGCCAAGATGGTGTTTTTTTAAGACACAAAATTGAGTGAAATCATTGAGGGAATGAAAGTATTGACTTGTCAAGTAGTAGTGGTAGTAGTTGTAGAAGTAGTAGTAGAGGTCTACAGACCATGCCCTGGGGCACTCCAACATTTAGAGTTCAAAGAGATTGAGGAGGAAATAGCTGGAGAACACCAAGAAGGAACAAAGATATAAGAAAAAACTCAGGGAGATAGAAAAATCAACTAGTCAAACATTTCTGATGGGTCAAGTAACCTAACAATAGGACTGAATACTGATCCATTAATTAAAAAAGAAGAAATGTTAATAGTTCACTTGCCTCCTTTACATGTGTATCAAGCTAGACTGTCTCAGCCAGTCTCATGGTCGGGAAGGACAGGGGTTGTGTCCACATTGTTCTGTACCCTGCACCCCTTCTCCTATCACACATCTCCCCTTACTCCACTTGTCCTTCCCCAAGCCCACCCCTGACTTTCCTGAGATTTGGGTGTTGACTTACAAGCCAAGGGAACTTTGGACCTGAGCTGAAACGCCAGAATGATCTCTTAGGCGAGTCAGAGCTTCCTAGAGTTGGCGAAGGGAGTAAGTGGTCACCATCACTCCAAAGAGAAGATGGAATTGGAAGATGCAATTGTACAGATCCCTGTACAAAGGGAAGACAAATTGCACTTTTTAAAAATGTCTTTTGCAATTTTTTGTTGTTGTAAGGGAGTAAAAGAATTTATGGTGGGACTACATGGCTTGTTGGGGTGTAGGTAAAGCCATTAATGAGCCTTTTCTAGTTGGGCCCTTACTGAAGCCTAGGCTAGGATTGAGGCTGAGAATTAAATTCCTCTGCACTGACTTCTTCCCTGGCAGGTGAAGGAGACAGGTGTGTCGGAGCCTGGGAACAGAAGAGAGATTGAAGATGGCTAGTAAAGAATTCCCAGGGCTGGAGCTAGACTAAGGAAACTGTTGTAGGAACAGTGAGGTCTAACAATTGTTTTAACTTTTTATTGGAGTAGTGCACAATAGATATAGAGAAAATTTTTTCACACACCAAACCGTATAATCAGCATTCAAGTTAAGCACACCAGCAAACCCCCTCATGTTCTTTTCCAATCATGTCTCCACCCAAGGGTAATCACTATCTTGACTTCCAACAACTTGGACTAGTCTTGCCTGTTTTTGTACCTTATAGAAATGTGTCAAGATTTCAGTATATGACCTCTTTCATGGAGTCTTATATTTATGAGGTTCCTCCATACTGTCCCATAGAATGATCTTTTATCTCATTGCTGCAGACTATTCCATTGCACAGTTGTGTTGCAATTGATTTATCCTTTCTACTGCCAAAGGACAGAGCTGTTTCCACTGGGCGGGTGGGAGGTACTGCAAATAGTGCTACTTTAACCATATTTGTATATGTCTAGTGTTTACTTTCTTTTCCCAAGAGTTTACTTTGAAAAATTTCAAGCACATAGAAAAACTGAAATCACTGGATAGTGAACATGTATAGATGAACTACTTATATTCCACATGAACATTTATTGTATTTGCTTTATCACTTATTCAGAAATACCTATCAACAAATTCATCCTCTTCTCCACCCCACTTCCATCCTCCCCTTAAGATGTATTTCAAAGAAGGTCACACACAGCTGTACATTTCACACCAAACTATTTCAGTATATCAGTATATATTAGTAGATAGCACTGAAAAAAGTTTAGTATTTATTTATGGGTTTTTTCCTTGAGGGAAAATGTACACAAAGTAAAATGTTTGCCTGTTAAGAGTATCATTCAGTAAGTTTAAGGAATATATACATCTGTGTAACTCAAACCCTATCAAAATAGAAAAACATCATCATCCAGAAAGTTCATTTCCCCCAACAACCACTGTGCTATCATCTTTTTATTTCCACTACCTATTAGTTTCATCTGCACTAGGGCTTCACACAAATGCAATCATACCATGTGTACCCTTTTGTCTAAGACTTCTTTTACTCATAAGCATAATGATTTTGAAATTCATTCATGGTGCTGCATGAATAAATAGTCTGTTCCTTTTCGTGGCATGAATATACCACAATTTGTTTACCCATTCTGGTGACGGGAGGATGGAAAGCTTCCAATTTTTAGCTTCATACAGAAAAAAGCTATTACCATTCTCATACTAGTCTCTTTGGTAAATACATGCTTTCATTTCTTTTAGGTAAGTAGCTAAAACTGAAATTGCTGGGTCATAGGGGTATGTATAGTTTCCAACAAAACTGCCAGACCTTTATTTCAAAGGGGTTTATGATTAAACATTTCCAGCAAAAGATAGGAATGTTAATATTGTTCAATGCTGTTGTAACATTAGGCACTTTTTTTTTTTTAAGTTTAAGCTATTCTGGTGGGTATGAAGTGATACTTCGTTGTGGGTTTAATTTGCATTTATCTGATAACGAGTAATAGAGAATACTTTTACTCATTAAAAGTATTGTATGCTTGAAAGTTCACTGACCATTCATCATTCTTCCCATGTGAAGTGCACACTGTTCAAACTTTTCCCATTTTTTTTATTGGATAGTTTTTGTCTTTTTTTTTTTTAACTCCTGAGTTATTACAGTACTTCTTTCTAAGCCTCAAACATCAAGCCTCTGTTAAGGAATAAGTAAAAGACAGATTATGCTTTCTTTATAATCCATGTCTCCTAGTCAATGCCCTGCCTATTCACTTTCTTGAATGTAAAAAAATAAATAATCTTTACTTATCAGCAAATCATGAAGATCCAGTCCTAGGTTTTCTTATTCAAACTTTATAATAAAGTTTTATTTTCTGCATTCAGGTCTATGATACACCTGAAATTAACTTTAGTACACACCCACACTTTATACAAATATCCAGTTGTTTTAGCATCAGTTATTAAAAGGCTTTCCCAGTTAGATTGCTTTGGTGACTATCAAAAGTTACATGACATAGGGGCCTCCAAAGGCTTAAACCTCAGCAGTGGTTCCAACTCAAATCTCTACCAGGGATGTGACCCACATAACAGAGCAGACCTCTCCTCTCACACACTGCTCCCCTCAGCAGTGTATTTCAGTAGATCCACTGGTTCTACTCCCCACTCTATCTCTGTTAAATCCTTCCATCCCCCCACACCTCTGGCCTACACCCCAGTTCATCTACATAAAATAAATAAATAAATAAAAACAAATAATAAAGGAATAATCTTTTTGCATACAAAAGCTAGGGTGTACACCAGAGTACAGAGGGTGAGGATTCACCAGGGACAGAGTGGGGAGCTGAACAGGCAGATCTATGAAATCCACTGCTGACTGTGCCATGTGGGTTATCTTCCTGACTGGGGATCCAACTGAGAGCTTCATAGTGCTGAGACTTAACCTGTAGAGCCACCAGGGAGGTCCATTTTTGTAACATTTTTAATGAAAAAAATTTTTTTTAAAGATTTATTTATTTGTGCATACAGAACTGGGGTACAGACCAGAGGTGCAGAGGCAGTGAGAGGATTCACCAGAGACAGGGCAGGGAGCACGACAGGCAGATGGACGAAGTACACTGCTGAGGGGAGCAGCAGGCAGGTCAGGAGAGGTCTGCCACACCTTGTGGATCACCCGCAGGGCAGGCGAGTATCAACTCATGCTGAAGTGGCTTTAGCTTCTTAGTGCTATGCTTTAACCTGCTGAGCCACCAGGAAGGGCCTTTAATGAAATATTTAACAAAGTCCACTACTAAACTACCTATCTAGTTCTGGAGTTTCCTTTGTAGGAAGGTTTTTGGTAATTAATTCAGTTCAGTAAAATATAAGAAATTCATTCATATATGTTATGAATCTATGCCTCTGAATCACATACAATGTAAACTAATATTATGTGAATTAGAAAAAATTCATCCATTTCATTTAACTTGTTGGCATAAAGTTGCTTATGAGAGTCTCTTATTAGCCATTTACTGTCTTTAGTATCTGTAGGTGATAGCTTTAATTTTGATATTGGTAGTTGTCTTCTCTTTTTTACTTGGTGAGGGAAGGTAGTCTAGGTAGGTGCTAAACAAATATGTTAATCTTTTCAAGGAACCAATTATTTGGACTTGATAAATTTATTTATTGTTTATCTGCATTTTACTTATAATTTCTGTTCTTCTCTATTGTTTCCGTGTTACTACTATACATTTTCTTTGCTCTTCTTTTTCTAACTTGTGAAAATGAAACCTAAGTGTTTTCCCCCAATGTCAAATTTTTAAGGTATTGATATATTTCTAAGAACAGCTTTGTTTCATCTCACAAAACTTGAACTGTTTTATTTTTAAAATCACTCCATTCAATGTGTTTGCCAACATCCTCTATTATTACTTGGACTATCTTTTTTTAGAACTGTGCTCCTTAATCTCCAAGTATTTGTGTTTTTTCTCATAAATTATTGCTGTTTACATACAGTTTAATTTTACTGTGTTCAAGCAGTACGTTCCATGCGATTTTAACATCTTTAAATGTATTGGGACTTATTTAATGGCTCAGTATATGATAACATACTGGTGAATATATAGCACTTGAAATAGATACACTTGAAAATAATGTGTATTATGTTCAGTACACTGTTCTGTAAATATCCAGGAGATCAAGGTGATTGATAGTATTGTACAAATGTTCTATGTCTTTACTGTTTGTTTTTCCTGCTTGCTTTATAACTGCTGAGAGAGTGATAAGGGCTAGGGAGGAGGAGATTGGGTGAGACACTAAGCTGTATAGTAGGACATCTGCTCGCACATACTGTTTATGACCTGACTGCTCTGAGTTAATTTTCCAGCCCAAGGACACCTCTGGAGGAATGCAGGGAACCAGTGCTCTCTGAAGACCAGCCTCAGCATTGTGGGATGAGGGTGAGGCCAAGAGTCTAGGAGAGTCCAGGAGCTCTGGGGTCTGGACATGACAGCAGTAAAGGCCCGCACCGCTGAACTGTCTCTGCTCAACTCACTGTGAAAAGGCAGCTGGAAATGAAATGTTAAGGTGGTTGCTTAGGCTATTAACCCCATCTTTGAGACAGCTATTGTCTGAGTAAAGCACATTTTAAAGATTCAATTCCTATCTCTACTTTTTGGCATTTGGTGGTGACAGGAGGCCCAAGCTCTGGTCTTTTGGTTACAAGAGGGCTGTTAAAATGTTCAGTTATGATGGCGGATTTGTGTACGTCTCCCTTTAATTCTGTCATTCTGTTAGTTTTTCTTTCATGTCTTTTGAAATTATGTCATGTACGATTGTTTTACCTTGCTGTTGGTATTTATTATGAGATTTTTCTTTTTGTCTTGATAATAGTCTCTCTCTTGAAAACTGCTTTCTTATATATATTGTTTATATGGTAGTAGATATTTTTCCCATTTGTTACTTACAACCATTCTATGTATCTCTAATAAAAAGGATATGATAGGTTTTTATTTTCTAACCCATCCTAACGATTTCTGCCTTTTAATTGAAGTGTTGTGAACTAACCTCTAGTGTAAGTATTCATATGGCTGGATATAGCCTACCACTTGTTTTCTATTGGTGGTGCTTAGCATATTGTGCCACTTTTTGTAAAATATGTATTATATTATACCCATGGAAATTGTAAACCTTAGTGCAATGTCAAAATTTTTGCTTTAAATATTCAGAAGTGTTTTAAAGAAAGAGGAAATGTAGTTTCTTCTATTTATTTGTATAGTTACTACCCTAGTTTCTACTGGCTATGATTTCCCTTCACTCCAAAAAAGTTTTGCTTTAGCATTTCTTATATGCAGTTCTGTTGGCAATGAATTCTCTTAGGTTTTGTTTATCAAAAGAAGACTGTTTAATTTTTGATGGCTTCCTGTCCTGTATTACACTGTAGTGCTCTTCTCTGTTTTCCATATACCTTTAGGAAAAGTCTGTTTTACAAAAAGCCTGTTGCTAATGCCTTGGGGAACAAGGGGTGGGCAGTGTTTTAAGAAAAATAGTAACTTTAGGACATTGGGGGACATTTAGGTTGTAGAAGAGTTTAATTCAATCTAACTGGGATTATTAAGTACACAGTGTCTACTTCAGTCCTGCAACCTTCATCAGGACTTCTTATACAATCTTTTACTTTTTCTGCACACATTCTGGGAGTGGAAAGATTTGGTAGAAAGATCCTTTCCCACCTACTGGTCTGTTGGGTCTCCTGACTCTGTGACAATCTGGGAAAGTTGGTCCCCAGTGAGAGGCTGATGGATGTGCCTCATTGAACAGGCAATGGTATCAGAAGAAAGTTGAGAAAAGCATCCCTCTTACCATGCATGATGCCTAGGAAAGAATTTTTCTTGACATACATGCTGCTCAGCTGACCTCTAGAGGAGGGCATGTTTAGCTATGTGATGTGGACACTTCCTTCTAGCTTTCCCAGGGAGAGATTACTTTCATTAGCAGGACCCCAGCTAGGGTAAAGACAAGAGAGGTACTTGTCTCAATGTAGAACTTAAAGGTGTACCAAAATTCAGACATCAAGAGAAAGTATTTTACAGTGGCCCTCCCTGGTGGTGCAATGGGTTAAAGAACAGCACTGTGAAGCTATCCTCAGCCAATGCAGTGCGAGTTCCCCAACCCCGGAGGTGATCCACATGGTGTGGCAGACCTCTCCTGACCGGCCTGCTGCTCCCCTCAGCAGTGTACTTCATCCATCTGCCTGTTCTGCTCCCCACTCTGTCTCTGGTGAATCCTCTCACTGCCCCTGCACCTCTGGCCTGTACCCCAGTGCTGTATGCATAAATAAATCAATCTTAAAAAAAAGAAATTATTAAAAAATTTAAAAACATATTTTATAGCAAAAGTAAAAAAAAAATGTTCATAATCTCATGATAAACAAAAGAACAAAATTTTATAAACAGAACCTGATTCTGTAATTAATAGGACTTACGTCAACTGCCACTCCTGAACCCAGTCATGCCGGTTCCTGTCTTTACTTAAAATGTTGGTGTTGTGTTCATAGAGGGATGTTTTTCATTAATTTTTTAAAGATTTATTTATTTATGTATACAAGAACTGGGGTACAGGCCAGAGGTGCAGGGGGTGATAGGATCCACCAGAGACAGAGCAGGGAGCAAAATAGGCAGATTAACTGAAATACACTGCTGAGGAGAGCAGCAGGCATGCCCAGAGAGGTTTGCTGGGCCATGTTGGTCACCTCCCTGGCTGGGAATCAAACTTGCACTGCAGTGACTACAGATAGCTTCCCATCTGCTGTGCCACCAGGAAGGGCCTTAATTTTTATTTTTTTT
>NW_004567129.1:15962898-15998871 GCF_000260355.1 Condylura cristata
TGGCCCTCCCTGGTGACGCAGCGGGTTAAAGCACTGCACTGAGAAACTAAAGCCACTTCCGCATGAGTTCAATCCCCGCCTGCCCGGGAGGTGACCACATGGCGCGGCAGACCTCTCCTGACCCGCCCGCTGCTCCCCTCAGCAGCTCCCCTCATCGATCTGCCTGTTCTGCTCCCTGCTCTGTCTCTGGTGAATCCTCTCACCCTCAGCATCTCTGGCCTGTACCCCAGTTCTGTACAAATGAAAAAAAAAAACATTTATCTTAGTTACTCTGGCTTCTGGTATGCCCTTAAATTTTACACTAGCCTCATCCTAGTACCAGCTCCAATCTCTTTCAAATCTCCTCTGCCATATTTTCATCCTACCAGAAAAAATTCCCTGGCATATTCTGATGATAAAAAGGCATTTTAAAACATGTAAAAACAAAAAGCTTACTGGTGACACTAATAACAGCCAATTTTGGAATTTGAGCAAATTCTGGGCATGGTTCATTTAGAAGTTTTATAAATAGGAGTTCTAGCAGACTTCTGGATCCTAGATTAAAAATTCATCCTTGGCTCTCCCTGGTGGTGCAACAGGTTAAAACACTGCATTATGAAGCTTTCTGAAACCACTGCATCACAAGTTTGATTCCTGGCCAGGGAACTGACCCACATGGCATGGCAGACCTCTCCTGACCCGCCTACTGCTTCCCCTCAGCAGTGTATTTCAGTCGATCTGCCTGTTCTGCTCCCCACTCTGAATCTGGGTGAATCCTCTCACCCCCCCCACACCTCTGGCCTATACCCCAGTTCTGTCAGCATAAATAAATAAATATTTAAAATAAAATAAAAATTTACCCTAAATTTCTTTACTTAAAAGACAACTGAGATACTTGAGGTTGAGAATTCTAAGAACTTGAGTATATTTTGTTATATTTGTTATGATGTACATTAATGAAATTGTATCCAAGGTATTGGTTGGAATGAATAATGAAAATTCAGATCTGATACTCTGCAGTGCAGTATAGTCAGCATGGGAGTCCTTCATAAAATATGTCAGGAGAGGCAAAATTAGATTGCTCATATCAAATTGAGACATTATCAAATGTTGTTGGGTCTTACTTTCCTCCTCTGTAAAATGGGTCTCTAATTGACTGTAACTGCTGTCATTAAAAATAAACACTTTGGGAAAGCTGGACAGTCACATGTAAAAGAACAAAATTAGACTACAACCTGACACCACACGCAGAAATTACTACAAAAAATGGATTAAAGACTTGCATGTACAACCAGAAACTATAAAGTACCTAGAAAAATATATATATCGATCCCCAAAAATAAAGATGTCTTTGGGGACTCTACTCCAACAGTGAGGGCATCACCTGGTGACCCATAGGGCATGGCAGACCTCTCCTGACCGGTCCGCTGCTCCCCTTAGTGGTGTACTTTATCAATCTGCCTGTTCTGCTCCCACTGTCTCTGGTGAATCCTCTCACCCCCGCCCCGCACCTCTGGTCTGTACCCCAGTTCTGTATGCATAAATAAATAAATCTTTAAAAAAGAGAGAAACACTAATCTGAAGAGATACATGCACTCCCACACTGATTGTAGCATTATATACAACAGTCAAGAATTAGAAATAATCTAAGTGCCCATCAACAGATGACTGGATAAAGAAGATGTGGTATATATGCACAATGCAATACTATTCAGCTATTTAAAAAAAAAAAGATGAGTCTTGCCACTTGCAAAAACATGGGTATTATACTTAGGATATTAGTAAAATAAGTCAGAAAAGGCAAACACATATGATTTCACTTATGTGGTACATAAAACAAAACAAAACATGAATGAACTAAAAACAAAAATAAACTTGTAGTCTACAAAACCAAATCAGTGGTTACCAGATGAGAAGGAAGGGAGAAGTTGGGGGAAATCATGTAAAAAGAATTAATTGTATGATAGAGGATAAAACTGGACTTTTAGTGGTGAATATGATACAGTATATACAGATACTGACTAAAATGATGCTTACCTGAAACTTATATAATGTTATCAGTAGTATTACTTCAATAAAAAATAGTAACCAAAAATTTCATTGTTCCTACATTTATGCTAAGTAGTTACAGGACACCTTGATTATCCTTGATCTTTATAATTTACAAAAACTAATTTTGAAAGGTAAATAATTATTTTTAAAGAAGAGCATCAAAAAGGGAGACAGGAATAAATAGAACCAGATTTTGGGTTTTTATTTTTTAAATAAAGGATTGTGAAACTTTTTGGAGCCCAACATACTGTTATGCATATGCCACATGGGAAGCAGTGACCATTTCTAAACTGTAATTTCAGAGAGTTCAGAGTAAATGCTCTCAAGAAACCATCAGTGATGTGGCTGATAAAAATCTGGGCTTAATCTAGGCAAAAGTTATAGCAGGCAAAGGAAGAAAACTACTCATAATAATGGCTGACTGTCATTTACAGAAAGTGGAAACATCATTCTCACCAGGACTTAATTATAAATCCATGTTCTATTATTAATTTCTTACCCCCAAATCTAATCTTGTCAGAATTACAAGTCATAATTCTGACTGTATGCCATTTGGTAGGTTAGGTTTATTCATTAGTTATTTTAGCAAATTATTCCCTTTGTACTTTGAATTTCAGCAGCTCTTTCCCACCTTATAAACAGGTAACTTTTCTGTGGTCTTCTCTAAAGATTCAGCAAAAAGCACACTAATATCTTAATCAAAAAGACTATGAGAGGGCCCTCCCTGTGGCACAACAGGTTAAAGTGCAGCACTATGTAGCTATGGGCAGCCACTGCAGCACAAGTTCAATCACTGGCCAAGAAAGTGGCCCACATGGCATGGCAGACCTTTCCTGGCCTGCCTGCTGCTCCCCTCAGCGGTGCATCTCACTAGTTCTGCCTGTTCTGCTCCCGACTGTCTCTGGTGAATCCTCTCACCCCCTTACACCTCTGACCTGTACCCCAGCTCTTGTATGCATAAATAAATCAATCTTTAAAAACAAAAGACTCTATGATAGCCTGCCTCTTTATAATTTTTATAACAGTTTTCTTGAGTTATAATTCACATACTATATAATGTACCCCGATACAGTGTACAATTCAATAGCTCTTATCGTGACTCCAAAAAAGAAAATCTGTACCTCCTAGCAGTTACCCCTCATTCTCCCATGCCCCAACCACTCTAGTTTGTGTCTCTATAAATCTGCCCTTTTTTGAGATTTCACATCAATGGGTCATATGTTCTATGAATTTTGTGTTTTGCGACTGGCATCTTTGTTAACTTAATGTTTTCAGAGTTCATCCATGTTGTAATTTATATTACACTTGATCCTTTTTGTGCCTGAACAATGTTCCATGACACACATGTAACACATTTATCCATTCTTTCGGATAGACATTTGGACTTCAATCTTTTGGCGTAAATAACCCTGCTATGTATACATGGTATACAGGTTTTGTTTGGATATGTTTTCAGTTCTCCACCACATATCGAGGAGTAGAATTGCTCGGTCACATGCCTCTATACTTACTTTTCAATTAAATAATGTTTCAGTTATCAAATCCTGTATAACTACTCCCCCCACCTCCCAAATTTCATAGTTTTAAATAACAGTGATCAGTTTTTCTCTCTCCCGATTAGTACTAGTCAAAAATTTGGGAGTACCTGGAAGAGGAAGTTAGTCTCTGGGTCTCTGCAGTCAAATGTGGGTCACTGTGTAGTTATCTGAAGGCTCAACTGGTGCTGGAGGATCCATTCCTAGGGTAGCTGAACCCATATGACTGCTAATTAGTGCTGATTCTTGGCTGTGGGTCTCAGCTGCTCTCCACATGGGCTTCCCCACAGGGATGCCTTAGTGTCCTCAAAAGAGCTGGTTTCCTCTAACACAAGCCAGCCAGGAGACCACTGTGGAAGTCATGTGATCCTTTTATGACTTTAGCCACAAAAGCTACACATAGTCACTTTTGCCATAGTCTATTGTTCCCATAGCCCCAGGGATTCACAAGGCAGAGGCCCAACCAAGCAGGGAGATACCAGGGAGGTAAGGTTAGAGAACACCTTGCAGTGTGGCTACAACCAGCAGTTGACAGCAGAGCTCTATTATCTGTTGTTCTTAAGGAAATAATCCAGGTTCATAGACTCCAGGCAAGAGGGGGGTCAATAAATATATGTCAACATTTTCAGAATCCTTGACAACACTGTGATTCATTCCATCTACTTGGTGGATTTAACAACATGCAGTGAAGTTGCCTGACTCTCCTGCTGGGAATTTGAGAAAGAGCCTGAGTGCAGTATACAATAGAAGTATCAGAAATAAGATAAAGAACTCTAAGCATGTCTGCTGTGTTTGGATCAATGCCCCTGGTATTCACCTCTGAAAGGATCATCATTTTGTCTATCTACATCAGCAACCTTTCTGGAATGTTATTTGGGTTATTTAATCTAGTCATCAAATCCACTTTCTCTCCTGGCAAATCAGCAAATACTTATTAAGCATCTACTGTGTACCCAAGAGCAAATCCCAGGATCATTTGAGACTAGTGTAGATGGATAAGCCAAAAATGCCCAGGCATGACCAAAATAGATTGTTGTCAAACCCATCTGTCTTGAGGCTTCAAAGGCAAGGAACTGAAAAGATCTTTTTTTTTTAGCTCCCATTTAGAGAAGTCATAGCCCCAAGAATACTTTCAGATTTATTTTCACTTAATTGATTCCCAAGAACATAAAAACTAAAGAAAGATTGAGGAATTATTCTAGATTAAAGAAGACTAAAGCCACCATACAACAAAATGTAATGCTTTTCATAGATTAAATCCTAGATGGGGGAGGTGCTTAAAGAATTACAACATATAGTATTAGAAATTGGTGAGATTAAACTATGAACTATATGATTATACTATTGGATCAATGTTAGGTTTTCTAAATTTTAGAATTATACTGTGGTTTATATAGTAAAACACTTATTCTTAGGAAATCCATACTTGGTATTAAGGAGTAAATGTGTCTACAACTTACTTTCAAGCAGTTCAGGAGAAAATTCTGTGTAGAACCATATGTGCACACACATATATCTGGGAAGAAAGAAACAAATGCAGTCAAATGTGGACAGTAATCCATGTGAATGGTTTACTGAATTCTTTATGCTTTCAGATTTTCTGTATATATGAAGGTCTTTGAAGATAATAGTATTTTTTTATTTTAAGTAAAGGTCCTAAAGTTTTCTGGGAGGGACAGGATTGATGATGGTGTCATCACTTCCTCACAGAGTATGGAATGGTAAACAGAAGTCAAGATCAGATGGTCCCCATTACCCACATGGACCACACCCATACTATGACTCAGGTGCCAGAGATGACAACTGTGTGAGTTGTCAGCCATTTGGAACCCTGACATGAACAAAACTTAGGCCTCCATAGAAAGTAGTGGCCTAAACTCACTCTACCAGTGACCTCCGGCCTGGTGGCCATCCCAATAGCATCTCTGTGAGGTCCCAAGCTGGGCACCACTTGCCCTCCTGCTCTGCAAGATGAAGTGCCCCCTTCTGCTGAGTTGGACCTAGGCTACCAGGCAAAACCCTCCCTTTTTCCTTCCAGACTAGAGCAGCTTAGACAGAAAGCCTCCAAATATCAAAGACCAACTCAGAGTTGGCAGAACTGGCCAAATGTCTTTGAGCTGGCCTAGAGTAAGTAAACCTTTCCCCTGATACCCTCAATTTCAAATGGCAAGGTATTCCTAGACCCTGCCGGAGTTTCACTGACTTAAAAGAAACAGATGCAAGCAAGGTTCTGCAAACTCCCAAGGTAAACACACTGGCCCTTCGGCCCTCAGAACTCACTTAACAGGAACTCAGCAAAATAGTTTCATGGTTGGCCAAGCCTGGGTATCACCATCTGCCTGCCAGAGACAGTCCACTGACTTCCAATTAGCAGAAGAGGAAACAGAAAGGCCCCTAGCCCCTGGGGTTTCAAAGAGGAGGCTGTCTGGGAGATCCCTGGCAAGAACAGGAGAAGACCTTGTAGTTCTAGGAAAGTGTTGACTAGACTGTGATGGCCTCAGGCAAGAGAAAGCCCATAGACTTCCTGCTGGGACAAAGACCTTTCTCCTCCAGCTAAGAGTCTTTGATGTGTCTGGGGAAGGACTAGTTTCCTGTGGTTCACCATTCACAGATGCTGTTCTTGGACTTTTGGATACCTGAGTCCAAGCACACAGCAAGTTCAAGAACAGCAAACATTTTCACAGTGTTTACTGAGTGCCAGATTCTGCCTTGAATGCTTTATGGAGAGCAACTCCTGTAACCTCCAGTGACCCCCTGGGCAGGGTACTGTCATTTTCCCCCTTTCACAGAGGGGAAACCATAGGCAATCAAGGCACAGAGAGGAACCATAACCTGCCCAAAGTCACTGACGTAATTAAATACCAAAGCTGGGATTTGAACCTCCAGGTCTAACTTGATTCTGTGCTTTTAACCATTTTCTTATGTGAGACTCCTAGCTAGCTCTCCATGCTGCTTCTAGAGAACCCATAATTGGGCCCTCCTTGGTGGTACATGGGGGTAAAGCACAGCGCTGCAATCTAGCCCTAGCCACGTCAGGTTGAGTTCCACCCCTGCCTTGGAGGTGACCCACATGGTGCAGCAGGCCTCTCCTGTCTCACCCCCTGCTCTCCTCAGTGGTGTACTTTGTCAATCTACCTGCTCTGCTCCCCACTCTGTCTCTGGTGAATCCTCTCACCACCCCTGCACTTCTGGCCTGTACTCCAGTTCTGTGTGCATAAATAAAATAAATCTTTAAAAAAGAAAGAATGAAACCATAATTGAGGAACTAAACACTGGTATTTCAAAAACCACATAGAGACAGGAAGACAGATGGATAAGGAGCTCTGCAAAGCAGGTTGATAGGAGATAGGAAAAAGGAGTAGGTCTCACCGTTACCTTGTGTACTTATAATCTGCCATATCTTTCATTCATCAAGTCACTTAGTCAATTCTCCTCTCTGATTTAGAATTCAGGGTCTGCTAGTGTTAGCATGGGAACAAACCAGAGGAGCACAATTTAATGAAATGAAACCTGAGCACTTAAGTAGTGAAATACAAAGAGGAGAGAATTTTAGGCTGAGTAATGATGACATCAGAAGCAGGGTTAGATTCAGACAGTGGAGGATGCAGCTCTAGGAAATGATCCCTGATATCTCCCACCAAGTACATGGGTTAGAGAAGGGGGCTTCTTTAGGTAGCTATATCTAATTCCCAACCCCCAGAATATCTTTACTGTAGTACTTCCCACATGCGGTAGAAGTTTTCCATTTACTTCTCTGTCTGCCATTAATTTCTTTATCTCTCATGCTAGACATAAACCAGTCACTCAATGTTTGTTGAATGAATTTCTGAATGAAAAAGGCTTCAAGGGAAGTTGTACAGAATAGGAAATGAGCAAGCAAGCTGACCTGAGGAGGATGAGTTTGCAATTGTCTCCCCAACAACATAATGCAGAAGAATCACCTAGAATCACTTAGAAATATGTAAACCATGATTCAGTAGCTATGGGGTACACTAAATTATTCTTCATTTCCTACAAGGTTGCTAGGGATGCAGATATTCTGGGTCCCTGGACCCACTCTGAGGAGCAGGCCTGATGACCTTGGCCCTCCCGGACTCCAGAGATGCATTCCATACTAGGACTTCCTCTGCCCTGTGCTCCTCCTAATTTCCTTCCTATCACCGTAGCTCCTTCTCTCACCCCATTTTTCCTTCTCCTTCCCCAGCACATGTTTGAAGACCTGTAATTCCCATTCAGCATGAATCACTGGTCTCAGGGGGATTTAAGAAAGGGTGGGACTTCTGTGGTCAAGGACCTCTTCCAGATCATAGGTCACACAGCCCAGATATCAGGAACTCAACACACTTCAGCATTTTGATAGTTTTGTAAAGTAGCTGAAGGGATGATGGAGAAGGGGACTCAGTGTTCCTATAATACTCATTAACAACTCCTAGCTGCTCAAATCCAAGGAAGCCCAGGGCTTACTGAAGTCAGCTACAAAAGAAATCATCCTCTACACGTCTGGGTTCTTCTAGTCTGGCAAATAATCAAACAAGTATCAGGTAGATTGAAAAGAGAAAAGCCCTAGGGAAATTCAATTTTTTAAATATCAATATATTTATACATACATACACATATACATACATACACATATACATACATACATACATATAAAATCTCTCCTATCACGTGGGAGTGACCCAGCATGCCTGAGTAAGCCACCCACATGGCTATGGCTTTCAATATCATCTTAAATAGCTTAGTTAAAAGGAGGGAAGCTGGGAGGAAGAAAGAAAAATTCAGTTAGGGGGATTGTTGGAAAAACAAAGGCTTACATATTTAAGTTCTGCCTTTTTTAAGGAAAAGAGATAAGGAGAGTAAGTCTTTCTGGGAGAGGCCCTTACAGAAAAAAGTTTACATATAGGGCCCTCCCTGGTGGCACAGCGGGTGAAAGCACTGCACTAAGAAGCCTAAGCCACAACCTCATGAGTTCGATCCCCGCCTGCCCAGGAGGTGATCCACATGGCGTGGCAGACCTCTCCTGACCCGCCCGCTGCTCCCCTCAGCAGTGTACTTCCTCCATCTGCCTGTTCTGCTCCCCACTCTGTCCCTGGTGAATCCTCTCACCCTCAGCATCTCTGGCCTGTACCCCAGTTCTGTATGAATAAATAAATAAATCTTTAAAAAAAAAAAGTTTACATATAAATATCAAAAGCAACCTCAACCCAGCCTTTAGAGTCCCTCCCATGAAATAAACCTATTGCCAAAAGGAATTATTCTTAAAAAAAAAAAAAGATTTATTTTATTTATGCATACAAGAGCTGGGGTGCAGGCCAGAGGTGGAAGGGATAATAGGATTCACCAGAGAGAGTGAGGAGCAGAACAGGAAGATTTACTGAGGTACACTATTGAGGGAAGTATTGGGAGAGACAGGAGAGGTCTGCTGTGCCATGTGGGTCAGTCAACTGGTTGGAAATCAAACTGGTGCTGCAGTAGCTGGTGATAGCTTCACAGTGTTGAGACTTAACTTCTTGCACCACCAGGGAGGTCCCCCAAAAGGAATTATTCTGTGGCGAATTTTTCTTCCCTTACACTACTCATGTAGCTGTGGTTTCTCATCCATTCAGAACACCATCCTCAGACCCCCCTTCCTGTCTGAAAATTCCAAAGCCTCCATTGGAAACAGATAAGGTATGCTTTTTTTGGCAGGGGGTGGGGAGCTCCATTCCTTAATCAATGCCACTCTGTCTTCAGCTCTCTAGTTCTTAGTCTCCCTTCCTTCTTCTTGAGGGATCTGAAAATCTTACAGATTTAGGACCTCCCTGGTAGCACAGGCATAAAGTTTTAGCACTATGAAGCTCCCTGCAGCAACTGCACCACAAGTTTGATCCCCCGTCAGTGAGTTAACCCACATGGCACAGCAGACCTCTCCTGTCTGCCTGCTGCTCCCCTCAGCAGTGTATTTCAATAGATCTGCCTGTTCTGCTCTGTCTCTGGTGAATCCTCTCACACTCCCTACCTCTGACCTACACCTCAGTTCTAGTATGCATAAATAAAAAAACAAATCTTATAGGTTTATACTGAACTGTACATGACTAATAAAACTAAATATGTTACCTCTGAACACTTGGTGTGTATGTACATGGTTTGCTATCGCTTCTCCAGCTCAGATCCATTTTCAATACCTCTTGTCCCTAAGACCCTTGGACATTTTGTTGGGCTTGACCAATGGAGGACACCACCAAGAGATCTAAGGGCAGGAAAGTCACATAATGAGATTTCATGCCTGCTTCACCCACACATACCTAGCACTGGCTGCATCTCCATAGGAGCGAGTCCCCAAGGCAGCACCTACTAGCCCAACCCTTAATGGACTCCCTCTGGCCTTTCCACCCTAGCCTGCTAAGGGTTGCTTGCTAACACCACCCCTGTTCCTTCAGTCCTACCAGCTTCACTGTAAATAGTCCTGGTACTGATAACTTATTTTTCAATTAAACCCACTTGAGTATGCTTTCTGTTCCTGCCAGGACTGATTGATACAGAAAGCAGCATTTTTTTTTTTTTTTATCAGGTATGAGGTCCTGACTTGGCTTAAGCCAAAACAAGTTCTAACTGCAGATTTGGGCGGCTTAATGGGCATCCAGAGAGAAGACATTTTTGAAGCAGGAAGTTTGCCAGTGTTCCTAAATTTCCTGAAATCCCACTACATCAAGACCTTTGGAGTTAAGCTCTTTAAAGTGTTAATTTGCTCAGCTGCCATGAGAAGCTGCTGCATGGCAGCAGGATCGTGGGAACCATGAAAGCTAGAAATAAGGCCCCATGTCCCAGAACCTCAGATCAGGGAGGGACACTCAGGCCAGGCCGAATGAAAGCTCTGCAGCTGAATTGAATGTGACAGGCAGCCAAGCAGGGCAAAGCCAGCTCAGATAAGGGACTAATCAGAGTTCAAGCAGAACAGCCAATGAAGGCTTTGTTCCAACACTGGGGACCTGGGAGGACCTTCTGGTGTGCAGGAGCAGGGGACGAGGTCACATAGGACCTTGCACAGCTGCAGTATAGGTCCAAACAGTGACCTCAGTCTAGAAACCCGAGCAGGCCCCTTTCTATGGCTTCCTCCAGAAAGCTTCTTGGACTCCCAGTTTTATTTGCTGCTCTCCTGAACTCTCACTACACATCTTTCTTCCTCTAGTGCACAAAGTACACAAACTCCTCCTAACCACCCCTGTAGGGGGGTATTATTCATCCCACTTTATACAAGTCACCAGTCCATGATTTTATGATCCCAGTTAATGAAGTATCTTACTAGTCAAAGGCATAGAAACAGAGTAGAATGGTGAATATCATGGGTTGGAAAGTCACTAGTCCATGATTTTATGAATAGACACTGGAAGAGTTAGGATTTAAATCCAGACTGACTGGCTCTGACATGCACATATTTAACCCCTGTATTATCCACCTTGGTTTCCGGTTACTAGAGGGCCAGGATGAAAACTTCACACAGAGTATCTCATTTAATCCTCGCAGCACCCCCATGAGGTTGGTCCTAGTATTATTCCCACTTGACTGAGGAGAAACTCCAGCCTAGAGGTTACATCTCCACCAAAGGAGCATAGCCAGGTCAGTGGTTGAACCTGACCCCAGGTTTGAACCCAGGAGACCAACTCAGAGTTTATGCCTACAGCCACTACATGACCAATGAGTAAGGCCTATTGTTTTTTTTTTTTTTTTTTTTAAGATTTATTTATTTATTCATACAGAACTGGGGTACTGGCCAGAGGCTCAGGGGCGGTGAGAGGCTTCACCAGAGACAGAGCGGGGAGCAGAACAGGCAGATCGACGAAGTACACTGCTGAGGGGAGCAGCGGGCGGGTCAGGAGAGGTCTGGCTCGCCATGTGGTCTCCTCCGGGGCAGGCGGCAGGCGGGAATCGAACTCATACGGAAGTGGCTTCAGATTCTCAGTGCTGTGCTTTAACCCGCTGCGCCACCAGGGAGGGCCAAGGCCTATTGTTTTTAAGTAGATCTTACTTTGTAGAATAGTTTATTAAAAAAAAAAAAAAGATAAATTTCCATATGCACCCTGGCCAGTTTCCCCTATTCCCCTATTAATAACACCTTGTGTGGTACATTAGTGTGGTGCATTTGTTATAATAAATCCATGGCAATGTCAACCTAAATCCATAGATTATTCTGATTATCTTAGTTTACCTAATGTCATCATTGTGTGGCAGGATCCCAAACACGATGCTACAGTACATTTAGCCATGGATGTCTCCTTGGGCTCCTCTGGGTTATAACAGTTTCTTAGACTTTCCTTGTTTTTCATGATCTTAACAGTTTTCAAAATTTTGGTATAAAATGCATTACAAAAAATTAAACCATTTTAAAGTGTACAGTTGGTAGAGTTAAGTACATTCACATTGCTCAGCAACAAATATCCATGACATTTGCATCTTGAAAAACTGAAACCCTATCTTCATTATACCACAACTCCCTTTTCCCCGCCCTTTCCAGCACATGATAATCACCATTCTACTCTGTTTCTATGCCTCTGACTAGTAAGATACTTCATATAACTGGGATCATACAATATTTGCCTTTCTGTGACTGGCTTACTTTATTTAACATTATACCCCCAAGTTTTATCCATGTCATAACTTCCCTCAGAATTTCCCTCTTTTCAAGGTTGAATAATATTCTACAATTTGCTTATCAAAATTGAATTATCAGTTCACCTGTTAATGAACTTGGGTTGCTTCTGCTATTTGGTGATAGTGAATAATGTTGCTATAAACATAAATGTTATTAGAGACACTGTTAACTCTTTAGAAGAAATGGAATTGCTGTATTACGTGGTAATTGAGGAACTGCCATATTGCTTTACAGAGCTGCTGTACCATCTGACAATCTCACCACAGCACACATGGTTCTAGTTTCTTCAGATTTTGTCCAATTTCCAATCGTCATCAACACTTCTGACTTTTTTGATAGTAGCCATTCAAATGGGTATAAGTAGGCACCTTATGTGGTTTTGATTTTCATTTCCCTGGTGATTAAGTGATGTTGAGATGTTTCATGTGCCATTTGTGCATCTCTTTGAAACAATGTCTATTCAAATCCTTTGCTTGGCTGTTGTTGAGTTACAGGGGTCCTTTATATATTTTAATACTAATTCCTCATTGTATATATGACTTGTACACTTTTTCTCATTCTGCAGGCTGCCTCTTCATTCTGCTGACTGTGTTTTTTGATGCATAACCTGATGGCTTTGAGGAGTGCATGTCAGGTACACTGTAGGATGTGCTCTGCTGGAATTCATGAGAAGACCAAACTCTTGGGTTTTAGGGAGAAAGATGACAGAACAAAAGTGCCATTTTCATCACACCAAGGATACATACAATCGACATAATTTATGATTGCATATACCTGGCTGACAGTGTCAGGTTTCCTCACTGTTGAGTTATTCTTTCTAGTACCACCCCACTTTCCATACTCTACTCTTTGGAAGGAAGTCATTATGTATAGCCTATGTGGTTTCTCTACACTAAATACACCTTTATAAACAGTCCCTTTATTAAACTCTTCGAAAATACCTGCTAGGATCTGGTCTACAATAGTGACAAATAACACACTTTACACTTAAAAAAAATCAACCTTTTATTATGGGAAATTTCAAACATATTACAAAGTAAAAAGAATAATGTAACTAACTCCTGCTGTCAACAACCATCAACAGTCTGCCTTTTTTGCTTCACCATCCCTCTAATCACCTCCCAGCCTATTTGTTTTTCATCCCTGGTTTTTTTTTTTTTATCATTCCCCCACTTTTTTTCAGGTACAAGTCACAGTTATTAAAATGTAAAAATTTGGGCTACACAATTTAACCAGCAGATACAGGTGTGTTACACACACCACTCTTACAATGTAGAGCAAATCCACTTCCTTTGTCATCCAGTACTTTCCATTCGCCAACAGAGACAACCAAAGTTGTGATTTATTTCACATTACATTAGTTCTGCCTCTTCTAAAACATCATGAGTGGACTCCTACATGCTGCACTTTTTCTGATGACTTTTTTCATTGAGTATAATGTATTTGAGGTTCATTCCTGTTATGTGTCTCAGTATTCCATCCTCATCCTTTTTCACTGCTGAGCAATATTCTAGCAAATACACATCTGCTACTTAAGTATCCATTCTCCTGTTGGTGGGTATTTGGGTAGTTACTGGTGTTGGTTAAGGCTGTTGTGAACATCCCTGGACAAGTCTTTCAGTGGGTGGATTCTCATTCTCTTGGGTAAACAGCTTTTTATGTATTTCTGTCTCCACCAGTACTTAAGACCTACTAGGTACTCAAAAGAAAGGATGATCAAATGAACTGAGTCAGAGAACTCAGAGCTGTGGAGTGGCAGGAATCATTTCCTATCATGAAGTGCATTTCATACAATAAAGTTTCAAAGTTAAGGGTGAACACCAATAGCCAAGGCCAAATAAAAAGGACATCTGAAGTAGAGATATAGCGATTCAGTTACAAATTTTGAAAAAGAACAGGCTTTGAAGAAAAGCCAAAACATGGAGACAACCAGGACACTTCCTCCTGAAAGGGACAGAGGCTTCTCTCCCACACGCTGGCTGGACCGGAGGGTGTCCCCTGCTGGACTCACAACAGAGGGCACATGGGGTGAGGCAGGCCCAGCTAGAACAAAGATTACCATGTCCACAGTTCCTGAGTGAGGTTTTTTCCACCATGCTTTGTAGCTTATGGAAGAGCATTAATCCCCTCTGTTTTTAATTTACTAAACGCACTCCTGAATTGCCACATTGAGAAATCTTGTCATTGCCAGGATGATCCAGAATGGGAGGCGATCCAGCAATATTTTCTCCTTGGCTCCGGAAGATGTTTGTGTGTAGTCAGGAGAGCTGGCAGTCTGCCATAAACGAGCTATGTGAGCCTTTGTGTCCGAAGTTCCTTCCAGCTCTGACATCGTCTAACCCAGCAACTATCCTCCACTTTTCAATAAATGCTCTCCCTTATTACACATGTATTTATGTTCACCATTGAAAGTTAGAAAATAGCAATCAGGGAACAGAAGAAAATACAGATTCACTACTAATCCCCCCACTGAATACTAACTCCTATTAACATTCGCTCACTCATGTCACAAATATTTACGGCATACCTGCATGTACTGAGTAGTTCACCACTTAACTTTCCAGGCTATTTATATTTATGATTTAATGAAATCATCCTGCTTTGTCACCTGCCTTTCACTTCAATGATTGTTGTGAATGTATCATGTGAAGGCATCATATTACAGCAACCATTTGAGTAACTATTTTCCAACACCACTGCAGTTTTTCATACTAAGAAACATTCACAGAGCCAGATTTCAGCAAAATCCTAAACATCTCTGTGTATTAAGTTCTAGAAGTAGAATTCCTAGGTTAATTAGTAATTATACTTAGGAGGCTTTTGTCAGGGGATGGCAAAATGACCTGCATCCCCAACCTTCCTTTACAACCTTCCACAGATACAACTTACAGAGAAGGATCCAGAAGTGTGCTGTCTACTAGAGCAGGCACCAAGCACATGTGACTATGTACATTCATGTTAAAACTCATTACTATAAAATAAACAAGTCAGGTGCTCAATGGCACGGCCACATTTCAGGCACTCCGTTTAGGCATATAGCTAGTAGTTACTGGAAAAGCACAGAAAAGACTTCATGGCAGAAAGTTCTATTGGACAGTACAAGTCCAGAATAATGTTCAACTGATGTTAATCGTTGTTACTTTCAGTGGAGATATTTGGGGTGATTTTTCTCTGCACTACATTTATTGGCCTCTCCATCATGAGCACCTACCTATATTGTTTTACCTGTGTCATGTTTAAAAGTCCTCCCCCTTTTTGAGGCCTGTACTTCATCCCACTAGCCATCTGTGGATATGTTTGATTATGAGAAACCTACAGAGCCCTTTTGACTGGTCATTGGGTTTGAATTCTAATTTTCTCCCTAGAGATAGAACTCAAAAAAAAGATCTGTTAAGAATCTCTACACAAATTTACTTATATATGCATAAAGAAAGTCTGGAAGGAAACCTAAAAATATTGGGAACATTTGTTACCTATAGCAGGAGAGTGGGTGTCTCTGCAGATGAGAACAAGAATTGGAGGGAGATTTTCCATGTGAATGTAGCACCTATTTAAAAATAGATTAAAAACAAACTAAAAATACATCTTTTTAAAAGTATACAGATACCATGCAACTCTACCAAGAAAAAAAAAATCTAATACTAGACAGTGAAATTCCTTCCTCGAAGGTTATTACTGGCAGGTCAGTGTACAGCCTTCCAGACCTTGGTCTGTTATGGACAATCACACATAATACAGTAGTTCCCTTTTATCCCAGGCTTTTCTTTCTGCAGTTTATTTATTTGTGGTAAACCAAGGACCAAAAATATTTTGTACAATAAGATATTTTGAGAAACTATATTCACATAACTTTTATCACAGCCTATTATCGTAAGTGTTCTATTTTATTACTAGTTGTTGTTAATCTCTTACTCTGTCTGATTTATAAATTAAACTTTATTATAGGCATGCGTGGATGGGAAAGATATAGTATAAATAGGGTTAGTACTATCTACAGTTTCAGGCATTCACTGGGGTCTTGAAACATATTCTCCTTGGAAAAGAAGGGACTTCTGTATGTTTGTTACATAAATGGGATCACAAGTATAAATGCCCCACAGTGGCCTTTAACACCTCCCTAAACAATTCATCCTGTCAGGGAATAGTCCTTATGTTACAGGACAGAGAGAGAGGCACCATTGAAGCCCCAAACCTGCCTGCTCTAAGTGGGTTCTGCCATCTGCCGCATCAAGACAAAACATATAAAACTTTAATGAAAAGGGGCTTTAATACAGTGAGTATACAATATAGAAGGCAAAGAATGTAATGTCTAAATCAAACACCTGAAGCTACCCATCCCCTCGTGGGCAAAAGTCAACCCAAAAGGGATTGGCCCAAAGCAAGGCCTGCAAGCTGCCACTAGACTAAAGCACCCTCTGGCCGGGACCCATGGAAAAGGGTCAAAAATGGCCAGACAAATCTGGGAGGAAAAGAGCAAAATGAAAATCAATATAAACACTGCCACGGTCACTTCCCTACAGGTACCTCACCCACATCTGCCTTAACTAGTCCAGGGTCAAGAAACAAGCATGGTTTTTTCCTCACTTGCTTGTTGCTCCATGTGGCTTCCTCAGGTCTCCTTCTTGTTCTCCATCCAGCTTCCTTCTCTTCTTCTCACCTCTCTTTTCTCCTTTTTCTCTGCTCAGCTCCACCCTCCTTCTGGGTTGGGTAGGGAACCTGGAACTTCCCCTTTTATTAGGGAGGACCACCCTGTTACACTTAGGATAGCCAGAGTTGTTGTTCTCTTTTCTGTTAATGAAAGCTAGGAAAAGAGGATTTCTTTTTTCCTTTCTTTTCCAGGTAGCCCTTGATCACTTCCACATCTCCTAGGAAAGCTCCAGGTTTCTGGGAAGGTTTGTCACACTGATTTGGCAGTCAGTGCCCTTCCTTCTTGCCTTCTCCTTTCCCTAGATGTCTCTTTGTCCGAACCTTTCTACGGCAGTGGGGTGAAGTGAGGAAGGACAACCCCAGAGTACCAGATGGAGTCCAGGCACAGGAAGGAGGTAAAGGTTTGGGTAAACATCTCCCGTTCTCTAATACCTGCTCCCTGCAACCAGTAACAGTGTCTTTCCTTTCCCCTGTTCAACCCTGATTCCACATCCATGTCTAGTCGCCATCTTGCAGGACACATTCCTGAAGCTTATTTACTTCTTTCTTTGCATTTCTGTGATGGGGCCCCACAGTGGCTTTGAAGAATCCATTCCTTGGCTACTTCACTGTTTAATCTTTTATAGCAGGGTGGGTGAGTGAGTGAGGGTTATTTCTAGAGGACTAGGTGGGGCTGGAGTGGGTGTAGGAAGTAAGTGGGGACATAGGATCTGAGTTACTGTCAGGTGTCCTTTTAAAAAAAAAATAAAAATTTTATTTATGCATACAAAAACTGGGGTATAGGTCAGAGAAGCAGAGGTGAGAGGACTCACCAGAGACAGAATAGGGGAGCAGAAAAAGCTGATCTACTGAAATACACTGCTGAGGGGAGCAGCAGGTGAGACAGGAGAGGTCTGCTGTGCCATATGGGTCAGCTCCCTGGCCTGGGAGTGAAGTCATGCTGCAATGGCTGGCAATAGCTTGATAGCACTGAGACTTTAACCCCTGTGCCACCAGGGAGACCCCCACTGTCTGGTATCCTTGATGCTCTTGGAATTTACCACCCAGTGTCTGGTACTAATAGAGAAACTGTTGTACTGATGGTGCTTGTGCTCCGTCCTTGAGAGGCCCAGTAACTGGTTGAGCTTCAAAGGCTGTTCTACCAGCCTCACTGGACTGAAACCAGCAAATCCAGAGACAGAAAGCAAACTAATGATTGCCAGAGGCTAAGGTGGGGGGACGGGAAGTGACTTAATAGGCATGGGGTTTCTTTTTTGGAGTAAGGAAAATGTTCTGGGTTGAGTGGGGATGGTTGCTCCATGAATATGCTAAAATCCACTGACCTGTACATTTTCAAAGGGCAAGTTGTGTGTAATGTGAGTTATATGTCAATAAAAAACAAATTTAGGGTGTTGGAAATTTACCTTTAATAAAATGCACCCATTTTAATGTAGAGTTCAATGACTTTTGACAATGACCCCCCTGCTACCACCATCCAAACCAATTATAGAACCTGTTCATCACCTGTGAAAGTTTCTCTGTGCTCCTTTCAGAATGTTTTCATCACAATGAGGTCAAATAGAAAATATCAAAGATGGCCACATAGTACGGACGCTTATTTCATAAAACTTACTTTCATTTATATTTCAAATGACCCACAGATACATATGCTAGGGCTGTGAAGTGGTCATAGTCAAAAAAATTCAGAAGTGCTTATTCAAACATGAAGCACTATTCAAGGTATTGATGGCAGCTACAAAAGTGTTATATGCCTGCTCTGAGGATTATTACATGCCAGGCTGTGATAAATATCACACAAACAAACTCATTTAATCCTAAACTCCCATCTCTAAGGAGCATCATCCCCTCCTCTCTACAGAGAGATCAAGGCTTCCTTCTCATTGCTGGCAGCTATGTTTATCTGATTCCCAAAAATACTGTTTTTAATGCCTTGTATCCACTTTATGGACTCCATTGAAATGTCAAATCCTAAAAGACACAGATAGTAATGGACAGACTCTGTCGACTTCATTAGTTCAAGAGTGACGAAAACAGTAAAAGAAAAAAAAAAGAGCTCGCACTTCAGTAATATGTGTGCACATCTATTCAAGAGCTAAAAGCCCCAATAAGAGGAAGGAACATAGCTTTGTGTTCCTCTCTCTAATCCTGTAACACAGTTGTGGGAATGTTGCCCAGCCTTTCTCTCAGGTAGTTCTGAGAGGTCAGGTCAGGTCAGACAAAACCTGCAAGGCTCACTTCTTTCTGGGTTGCACTAGAAGATTCTAGAACTGGAGTCTTAGGTGACATGCAAGGACCTGCAAGAGATGGATCAGGGGTCTTACTAGAAACACTGTGATTTTCCAGAACGCTCCAAAGCCTTCCAACCAAGCAAATGGCTGCCGAAAAACAGATGCAGTATTTATAGCACAGGATTACAGCACATTGGGGTATCTGTCCCCAAGACACACGCTCTAATTTCCAGTTAGTCCTAACTGACTTCATCTAAGTTGATTAACGTACCTCTTTGTCTCAAGATCTAAATTCCTTCTTTGTCCATTAGATCTTCCAGCAACACTGTCTCCTGACCATGAAAGAATGTCTTTAAAAAATTCTTGAACATCACACACCCAACAAGTCTATAGTCTGAGAAAGTCAATGGTTCCCTGAAGGAATCCAGTTTTCATCCAAGGGGCAGCTAAAACCAGAGGAACCTCAGAGTCACTAGGTCTCATCAAAGTGCTCACCTGGTCTTACCAGCCAGGAAGGATGTGGAAAAACTTGGAATCGACAGACGTGGGTTTGGCTCCCAGTTCTGTCACTTGTTAGCTATGTGACCTTGGGCAATTTACCTAACCTTTCTAAACTTCAGTTTCCTCATCTAAAAAAAAAAAAAAAAGAGGCTAATATTATGATCCTTACAGGTTTATTATGGGATTAGATGAGATCAAGGTATGCAGTTGGCACTTAATACATATCAGTTCTCCATCCCTCCTCCTGTCTGCCAAGGAGATTAACATCCTGTGGAGACAAGAACAGCCAAGGAACTTTCTCTTGAGGAGAACATGGATCTCTGTTTTTGTCTTCCCTGGAAGGGCACACACAGGCAACACTGGCCCTTCTAAAATATGTGAAACATAAGCTTCTCAGAGGTTTTAACCACCTGCATTAGAACATACTAGGCACCAAGTATGTTCACCTGGAAAACAGTCCTTGTCTCTCTATTGAGACCACCACCAAGGGGTCCCAGCTACCATCACCTGCTCATTGTACATCGGCCTCTACTTCTGCTCTTGCTCTTTCAAAACATGCTTCTCTCCACGGAGGCCTGCTGTAAAAATGCAGATCAGACCAAGTCAGCACCTGCTCTACTCTCGATTGTCCCTGCAAAGCACTGTCCTGCACTGTGCTGTGATATATCCAACAGGACCTCCCCTTCCCACCTCCTCCCCTCCTCCCCATACCTGACCCAGCTTCCCCTGTGTTTCTGTTCCTCCTCAAGCAGCCCAACGTGGTGGAACCTTGGGGCCTTTGCAGCAGCTGTTCCCTTCTCCCAACAGCCACGGCCTTTTCACCAGTTCAGGATTCAGTTCCATTACCACCTTCTCAGAGGTGTCTTCTCTGATCATATCACCCGCCACCATTACATCTATTACTTCATTCTTGTTTCATTTTCATCCTTGTTCTCTTGTCACTACCTAAGATCCTCTGGTACCTTCTCTTATTCACTATATGCCCCTGGTGCCTAGAACACAGCCTGGCACATGGCAGTCACACAATAAATGTTCGTGAATAAAATGAACCCCTCTGTCTCACCAATCATAAATCAGAGATCTTCAGAAAGGTCTGATTTGAGTTTCTAATATGTAAGTGTCTAGACAGTCCTTTTATTTTTGGCGTTTTTGGCAAAGTGACTTGCTTCTGGAATTTAACAAAACCAGACAACGCCTGTCTCCCCAGAGTCTCATCCAAAGCTGTGCCACCTCTTCAGAATCTGCCGAGACTCTCACTGCCTGGCCCCTCAATAATAATGAGGCATGGATGAGACAAAGGTATTACAAATCCCACTGGAATATTCTGCTGTCTGAAAAATTGGAGCGCCACTGGACTGGAGCCTTCAAGGCAGAGGCAGCCAGAAACTAGCCTGGGCCTCTGCTCCTCTGCAAGCTGGACACATGGGATTAATTCAGGCAGAAGCCAGGCAAGAAATGCTGGCCCCTGAAAAATGCCAATGAAAGGGAATTTGAGATGCAGATTGAAAAGAAAGCTTAGGGGTGAGGGAGAAGTGGAGGGATGGGAAGGACTTAACCTCCTTCACCCAGAGCAACTTAACTTAGTAGTATTGATAGCAAATGTTTAATGTGGGATGTCTGTGTGCAGGTGTATGGATGGATGTTTCAGGAAGAGGAGCTATGGTTTTATTTTTTTGATCAGGGTTGCAATAGGATCTGTGCCCCAAAAGGTTAAGAGCCGCAGCCCAGGAAGGCATGCAATTAGGTTAGCGAATCATCTCCATCCTAAACATGACCTGAACCAAAACAGTCACGAGAAAGGAAAAGTGCTTCGTGCTCCAAAGAAAACAAAAGTCATTTCCAACAGGAATTGGCTGTCACATTCTCTGCACTTGGAAAAAAAAATCAACAGAGCATCCGCCCAGCCTGCCCAAGGCCCATCCCTTAAGCCCAGGTCTCCAGGGAAGGCAATGAGCCTTTGTTTTTCAGATTGTGGGCAACTGACAGGGCAGGGAGCCAGAGGGGAGAGACCTCTCTAGAAGAAAATAGTGATGTGCCGAGTTGTGTGGGCTAGAAGCCCCAAAGGTGTGCTCTGGCTGATGCCCTAAGATCCCTGGGTGAGGAATGATGTGCCGGTTGCAGCGTTGGTATTCTCTCCTGCTTTCTTGATTTGACTCCAGCCAGGATGCTGGACTTGACTTTCCCTGTGGATGCTGTGGGCACCATGGGCCCGGTTGCTTTCTAATTAGATTTTGGACCCTTCACAATTGGCAAGACCATGTTTCTCCCTATGGCCATCCTGGCTATCAGATGGGAGCGCCTGCCTATTTAAGGCTATGTGTCACATCTGGTGTTCAGAAGGGACACTCCCTTCCGCAGGCCCTTCTTGCCTTTGTAAGGGGAGGACCTGGAACATGGCAGGAATCCCAATAAACACTGGATGGAGACCTATGAGCAGGCGGGCAGGCTTGGAGCCAGCATGCTGTGCCAGCATTTGGTGTAACCTCCAGGGAGGGCACCGTCCACACACGTCCTGGCTTCCGAGCGAGGCAGGCCCAGTGTCAGTCTACAGCTTCTCCTGCTCGGCCTCTCTGTGAGCCCTATGGATTTTCACTCAGCCTTGGGTTGTTATCTTTTGATGTTTGTATAGGTTCTATCTTTAATGTATCCCAAAGGGGATTCTTGAGCCCTGCTTCAAATCTCATTCTCTCCAAAGCTTCTACTTCTCAATCAATGGTACCTTCATTACCTCAGGGCTCACCTTCCAGGTCCCAACTTAAATAACACCTCCTCTTTGGAAAGGCCTTGCCACACACCAAGAGGCACTCTTTTATGTCAGTGTGTTTGTGAATCATATTCTGTAATTATTCTACTTTTCTGTGCATCTCCCCATCGAAAATGGAAGGTCCAGGGGCCCTGTATTAACTCACTGACCACAATTTTCCCAATGGTGTGCTAAGGATAGACTTCTAAATAGTCTCCATTTGCTTCACCAGAACCACTTTGCAGCCTTCTTCTCGCGCCTTTAGATCCCAAGAAGCTGACAGAAGGGGACGACTGCCTCAGCCTCCATCCCCATGGCCCCTACTATGTCTGTTAATAGAAGGCAAAGGTAGGCAGGGTGGCCCATCCTGCTGCAGCGCCTATTCACAGCCTTCTCCTGCAGCTCTGGCTGGGTTATAGTAGCCGTGTTCTCCTTTTTCCCTCCCAGACCCAGTGGTGATGGCTGCCAACAGTTGCCAGCCCTGAAGTGTCTAACCATCCCTTCATCAGGGATCTCTTCACCTGCCTGCCTGTCTGCCAACAGTCCTATTATTGTGCTCTCCTTGATGACCCCTCTTGAACGTGCCATTTCTTACCTGACAATATTCTGACCAATACAGGGGCCCTGTATTAACTCACTGACCACAATTTTCCCAATGGTGTGCTAAGGAATGTCTGGCATGACTTAGGGACTTAATGTTTTTGGGGAAAAATGAATGAGTGATAAGGATACTGTGCTTTTATTGACATCATTAAGATGTAATTCACAAACCATAGAACTTACCATTCTATGGTTATTCAATTCAGTGTTTTTAATATATTCACAAACTTGTGAGACCATCTCCATGATCTAATTCCTGGACATTTTCATTACCTCAAAAAGGAACCCTGTACCATGTACTCCCTTTTTTCCCTTCCCCCAGGCCCTGGTGACCAATAATCTACTTTCTGTCTTTATGACTTTGCCTATTCTGAACATTCCATGTCAGTGGAACTATGTAATATGTGGTCTGTGTCTGGCTTCTTTCATATAGGGTAGCGTTATAGCATGTGTCAGCATTTCATTCCTTTTTACACTGCAGAATATTTCACTGTATGAGGACCTTACGTTTTATTTATTCATTCATCAGTCTGTGGGTACTAGGATCATTTTTATCACTTGACTATTATGAATTATGATGTTATTGTTACAGGGAAGCCCAGAGTGGACTGGGCTGCCTCAACCGCGTGCTCACAATTTGGTTATACTGCAGGTACACACAAAAGGGTCAATAACGGGTTTATTTACAAAAGGGGAAAGGAATAGGAAACAACCCAGGAAAAGAGAGCAGGATACAAAGTATGTAGAATACCTTACAGCTAGGCTGACTGAACACATAGAGTCACGAGGTCAGGAGAGCTGCTTCCCGAGCGAGAGAGTGTGAGATGCAATCATGCCCTATTTATCCCCCAAATGTCCCAGAATTCATTCCTGCTATCTCCGCCCTTGGGTCCTCGCAGTTCTCTCCCTGGTACTGCTGGGAGTTGTCGGGGGTGGAGTCCATAGGACTCTGCAGAGTTCCTTTAGGACATCCTTCCCCTTAACACTATGAACATTCATGTCCAAGTTTTTGTTTGAACATATCTTTTTGATTCTCTCATGTAGGTGCTTTGGAGTGAACTGCTGGTAACTCTACGCTTACCTGTTTGAGGAAGGACATCGTGTTTGTGCATCCCACAGCACCATCAGGTACTTTCTTTGTATATTGTGGCCCCAGGTATTGACACCTACATGGAATTAAACTGACAAGGATGTGAAGTAAAAGGGGTATCAAACCCTGCAAGTACACAACTAGGTAACACCCAGAGCACAGTCTTGCACCTATGTACCACAATATACTGACAAAGATCTTCTCACCTTGTTGGCCTAAAGTCATAAATACCCAAATACCCATTAATAGTAGCTTGGGTTAATCCATTGCAGACTATGCATACATCAAAAAAGATAAATGAACTACGCTATTACACGTAATACCATGGGTGAGCCTTAAAAAAGTGTTAAAAGAAGCAAGTCAGGAAAGCCACACAATCATGTACCACAATTTCACATTATATATAAAGTTCCCAAACAAGTAAAACTAGTCCTATGGCTCAGGAGTGCACATATAGGTAGAAAAATTTTTAAAAAACTATGTCAGTAAAAAGCAGGATATTGGTTATCTCTGGTGGGGATGGGGAGATGTGCCAGAAGGGAGACAGCAAGTTCTTCTGAGCTGCTGCCAATTTTCTAGTTCTTATCCTGGATGATAGATACATTGAATTATTATTACTTATTTATTTATTATGCATAGAAGAACTGGGGTATAGGCTAGAGGTATAGGGAGTGAGAGGATTCACCAGAGACAGAGTGGGGAGGATCTGTTGAAATACACTGCTGAGGGGAGCAGCGGGCAAGACCGGAGAGGTCTGCTGTGCCAAGTGGGTCAGCTCCCTGGTTGAGGATCTAACTTGTGCTGCAGTGGCTGGTGACAGCTTGATAGCACTTAATTAAACTTTAACCCCTGCACCACCAACAAGGCCCACATTGAATTATTTTTAACTCTACACGAATTATTTTTTTTATCTTTGTCAAGTTACTCACCTACTTATGCACTATTCTGATTTTTTTTTAATATATATATTTCACAGTTCAAATAGACAGAAGAGAACTCAGGGCTAGGTATCAGAATCTGGGATCAGATTTACAGGTTTCCCCCCACTATCTGAAAAGAAGAATGTTCTATCTGTTATGATTTGGTACGTTATTTGAAAGTTGTTTTTTTTTTTATATTTCTTAAATAAATTAATGGTAAGAACATTCTCAAACACCTCCACCCCCCCCCCAAATCCACCAGATCATAACAATAGGAATGTTCCCCTTTCAGATAGTAAGGGAAACATGTACCACCAACGAGCTATGAATATAATACTATTTAAATCTTTGCCTAAATTTGATAATATCTGCCACTTATTCTGGCTTACTATTCCCACATACTTTGCTAACTGCTTTTATACATGCTATCAGTAGTCATTATTATGTCCCGTGCATAAGAGATATGTAACTGATGTTAATTTAAGTAAAAAGTATTGCAAGGATACACAAAGGACCTACAGAATCTCAGAGAGGCAGAAGTCACAGAACAGACACTGGGGACTATTATATATGTTCTTCACTCAAGGTGCCAACAAAAGGGAGCCTGTAATTTCTCAGTCCAAAATTCCTTGGGGAAAGCATTAACTGCTCTACAAAGGTTCTATGTCCACCCCGATCCAGTCAACTATGGCAAAGGGCAGAGTGACACCTTGCAAAAGGCCTGGTAGGGACAAACAAGCTACTAAGTGGGGACTACTATGGGTGGCTGGCAGTCAGCCTACTGAAGTCTCTGTAAGAATGTAATATATCCAACAGCTCCTAGATGAGGGGCAAGAAGAGTAGATGAACAGGGAGTCCAAGATCAATGATTATCTAGTCTAATCTTTCTAATAGCCTAAGGAGGTAATGTCAATATCCCCATTTTACAGGCAAAGAGTCTGACAATCTGTAAAGACCTAGGGTTTCTCAACAGCACAACTGATATTTTGGACTCTATGCCCTGTGGGATGTTTAGCAGCACCCTAGATGCCAATGGCATCTTCAGTTGTAACGACCAAAAATATTTCTGTAAGTTGCCAAATGTCCCCTGGAGATCTGGCACCAACAGTGTGGCTAAGTAAATTCCACGACAACACTCTACTAGTAAGTCAGAGCCAGGATTCAGACTCAGATCTGCCTGTTCTTGATCTCTTATGACCACACTGAATTTAACCACCTTGTGTTATAATGAACAATGAATGGGAAAGCACCTTGAAAAGTGGATGGAATATATTATATTGCACTCATAGATTGGTCTCCACACAGAGCTTCTAGGCTCTATGAGTCAGGAATAGGACAGCACTCTATATCTCTAAGGAATTTGAATTCCCTGGGCATAGTCACCCACCATCGTTATTCTCCATTTAATTTCATGATGTAATTATTCTCTAAATCCTCTCCCTACTGAAGATTGGTGTCCCCAGGTTCTGGCTGTTAGAAATCCAACTTCATTCTCTAAGCTAAGATTTAGGACCTCTTTCCTTAGCTGGTTTTCCTCTAAGGAAACCAGGTCTGTTGCCTGACAATTTGGTTCCAAATCCCATACATTCTATAAACAACTGACTAAGCACATTACATTTCTTCCTCCATGAACTAGAGGTTTCAATCAGAGTGAACTGGCCACATGCTGGTGACAGGGGTCTTTACAATGAGCTTCTAGAAGCTTATGAAAGGAAGCACATCCCTAGAGCAGCTTAATTTGGCTGCCGAACAAACACAATATGCCTTTTGTGTCCTGCCAGTCAAGACACAGTTTGCTCAGAGGTCTGGTTACAATATAGTAACCAGTAAGCTTTTTTTATTGAAGTATAATTCACTTACAAAAAAAGTAAATATACCCAATAGAATCACTACCAAGATCAAGAAATAACTATCATTCCAGAAGCCCCTTTCAGGCCCCCTCCTTTTCACTAACTAGCCCAACCTATACCCTAAATGTAACCACTGTCATTTTAATCTTATGACCTCCATATTTTTATGTATCTGATGGCCCAGATCATTCTCTCTGGAGGCCAGAGTTCATCAGAAGCTGGGAGGATTGTTTCCCCATGAGTCATTCCTTTTTAAGAATAGTTTATCAGTGAGGAGGCTGCAAGTAATAGAAACCTAGTTCAAATGGTTTAAACAATAAGAACTTTTATAATTTCCACATAAATGAGAGTCCCACTGTAGGGTGAACTTCAGGGTTAACTGAGCCAGCAGCCTGAATCAACAAAGCCCTAGTCCTTTCCATTTCTCTACTTGGCATATTGGTGTTTGCTTCACTCAGCCTGAGAGCAGAGGAGGCCAGAACAGTTCCTTCTGTGACTCTCTCTTTGGAGAGGAAACTTCCTCCAGAGGTCTCATTCCACTATTAAGTGGGTCACATGTGCAACCAATCAGAATGGGGGATGGCGTCGCCCCAATTGTCTTAGACTTATCATTTGGGGTAGGACTGATGTTTAGAAGCTCACCGCAATGCTCCCTATAGAAAGCCATGTAATAAAACATGGAAAATATCTGGTTCAAGTCATTTATAAGCATGCATTATACTAATAAATAGTAACAAGGATTATAAACACGAGAGATTTGTGGCTGAACAGCCTGTTGGAAATTCAAGGTTAGAGGTAAGTAATTCTTTGTGAGGAAAGAATAAATTGAGCGTGGCAAAATAAACACAGCAGTTCTTGTGCTCTCTTTCCCCTCTCAACGTCAAAGATCCTTCCTTTCTGAATTGCCTATTTGGGCACTGAATCATAAACTTTTTTTTTTAAAGATATTGGGACAGAATCTGTTACCAGTTATGTTAAGCACAGGACATAATGTTTCGGTATACACTTGGGAGAAGTCCTACCTTTTTTACAAATCACATGATGGCATGCAGCACACACGGAGCACGTCATTTAAATGCTACGTGGTATATGAGTCATGGCTCCTCAGAGACTCCAGTTCCTTCAGTTATCTTGAGTATACCCAACAGTCATCCAGTATCCCTAAATATTTGAATATTCTCCATGTTAAAATTTCAATTTTAAATAATACCACAGATAAGTTATACATAAATGTGTTAATATTAATTTGTTTAAGGTAGTTGGGAATCCTCATGACCCACATGTGACTCACTTATCAGAACACTGATAATACCTGTTGGAAGACATCAAGGACCTGGTTAAGGAAGTCATGCTCATCAGTAAGAACATAATCAGAACAATGGGTTTTTTTCTTAAATGGTAAAATGTGCATGTCATGGATACTAGAACAAGTAGTAGATAGGTTTCAATGGCAGTACACTGTACATGTATAAATATTTTATACATGTAAGTGTAATTTTATAAGCTTATAGTCTATTTTTAAAAAGATCTCTAAATTATCATTCATGGTGTATAAATGCTGATACTCTTTTTTCTCTTTTCAGACTCAACATGCTCAGAAAGGAGGAATCTATGGGGAATTCCAATTGAAGAGTACAAATCCTTGATTATCCTTCAGAGAAATATTTGTCATAAAATTAACATTTTGAGGAAAATTTTTTCACAAATGTTTCTAATTGCTACTACACAAGAAATAGATCAACACAAATTTTACAATTATGAATGGTTCTGAAAAGTACATCAATAGCACTACTTGATCTCAACACACTTGACCTAAACCTTCCCAAGTTTCAGAAAATTGGCTGTTTTTTTAAGTTTTGGGAAACCAACATCCTGTATCTATCACTATCAAGCATCTTAGTTGCTTTTGAAAGCCATTTAATATCTGCTAGATGTGTGAATATTCCTTTTGTTAGAATTCCAATTCTTTCTCTGTAGTAACACGTGAGGTGTATATAACTCACTGTGCATTCTGCCCATCTGGGTTGTATCTCTGATTTATACTTTAGTATTCCCACTTTACTCTGCCTTTTTAAAAGAAGTTGATTATGTCATGGTAACAAGACCCAATGCAATCAAGGATCTTCAGGTGAGGGCTCTAAATATTATGAAGAATTTCTTCATTTGCTCCAGAGGTCAGACTAAGGTTATAGAGATTTTTCTACCATGCCAGCAGAGGGCACATTTTCCACTTCATTATAGCTTTCCAACCCAACCGGATGTATTCTGAACATCTACTATGTCTAGCATTGCACTATGCTCAGTGAAGGAATACTAACGCGGTACAGCGGGTCTTCCAATAATGTCTTTTCCTTCAACATAGTTTCATTAAATCTTTGATGAGGAAAATAAAATCCAGACATTGAACCAAATGACTGTTATTCAAGGACCTGTTTTCATTATTGTGCTTCAAGTTTCCATGCAACTTATTGATGAATCAGAATTTACTATATCCCTGCCTCAGAGAAATACCAGCCTATATGGGAAGATTGATGTAAGGACTAGTCTGGTGGCAAAGAATGAAAATGGTCATGAATGTAATGGCACTAACAGAAGAGTGAATAGTGGATTAGAGTAATCTGAAGTTTCCTAGGGGGAAAAGTTAGTCTTTGGTTGGACTTTGCAGTCTGGGTATGATTCAGCTAAGCCCCCATGGTTAAATAAGCTGCCTGTCTCTTGCTACCCTTCATGCTTGTAGCAGGTACTGCTCAGTACTACAGACAACCAATCTAGGCCAGTCTCTAAGAATCAAACACATATCAAAAAACATTAGAGCTGGGGTGGGTGTGGGTATTGGATATTCTAGCTCAAAGGAAAGTACTTTCCAGGATACGAGAAGTAGCAAAGAGAAAGGTAAAAGCAGAAGACAATAGGAGTGGCTGGTGGCAGACAGGTACTAAATTCCAATTGGTGGTATTGAATCCAATCAGAAAATATTGAGAATCAGGCAGTTTTAGAATAAAGAATCTTTAAGAAAGAATAGCTTGCAAGAACAATGACAGAAAATGACTTGAGTACATCCATTTTTTAAAAAATCTCATTTATAAAATGTTAGACCACTGGATAGACTTAACAGTGGTTATTTTTTTTTATATACTTTTTTTAAAATTTTTATTTTGTACATACAGAACTGGGGTACAGGCCAAAGGCTCAGGGGTGGCGAGAGGATTCACCAGAGACAGAGTGGGGAGCAGAACAGGCAGATGGACGAAGTACACTATTGAGGGGAGCAGCGGGGTCAGGAGAGGTCTGCCATGCCATGTGGTCACCTCCGGGGCAGGCAGGGATTGAACTCATGCGGAAGCGGCTTTAGCTTCTCAGTGCAGTGCTTTAACCCGCTGCGCCACCAGGGAGGGCCAACAGTGGTTATTTTTTAAAGAAAAGATTTATTTATGCATATAAAACTGGGGCACAGGCCAGAGGTGCAGGGGGCGTGATTCACCACAGTGGGAAGCAGAACAGGCAGATGAACAAAGTATACTGCTGAGGGGAGCAGTAGGTGACACAGGAGAGATCTGCTGTGCCTTGTGGGTCACCTCTGAGGCAGGGATTGAATTCACAGTGAAGAGGCTGCAGCTAGCTTGTAATACTACATCCTAGCCCATTGAGCCACCAGGGAGGGCTTTGTTCAGTTCTGTTAAACAAAGGACTTCTTAAGTAACCTGGATTCTGGGATAGAAGTCATTATCCTGTTGTGTTCGTGCTTACAGTGCAGCTGCTAAGTTTGATGTCACTCTTTGGCATTTTTCAGGACAGTTGTTCTTGACCCTCACCATACATCCACTTCCCCTGAAACAGGGTTTATTTTATTTGATCAGAGGCAGGGACAGATACTGAAACTTCTTATTTCAAGGCAACTTCAAGGTGATCCAAGGTGTAACCATGATCGATGATTCCAGATTTTCTCCTTAGCCCTTCTGTTCTGAAATTCCACCATGGGATGCCTCTGTCCGAGTCATTCTTCATGATTGTGCTGGGAAATCAGTCCTTTGAGAACCTCAAAAATCATAATCAATAGTTCTAGAACGTTGTATTGTTTCTGCAGCACTTGACTCATTTTTCACTTCAGATTTCCTATTAAACTGTTGTGGCACTGGGGAGGGCCCTCTATCTTTCATATTAAGGTTCCTAAAAATGGTTGATGGTCATTGGTTATCCTTATATTCAATTGTTAGACAAGGCACTAAATTGCATCAGCAGAGCTTAGTGACTGAAAGATTTCACTGTTAAAGAGACCATATGAAAGTTGCCCAAAGTCAGTAGCTGTAATCTTTTCCTTTGGACTGGTGAGTTTCTCCAGAGGCATCCTCCCAACCCTTGCTTACAAGATCTTGGGTATTTTTTTAAGGTTTATTTTTATTTATTTATGCATACAAGAACTGGGGTGCAGGCCAGAAATGCAGGGGTGGAGATAAGGATTCCCCAGAGGCAGAATGGGGAAAACAGGTGAACTGAGTGAAATACACTGCTGAGGGGAGCAGTAGGGGAGACAGAAGAGGTCTGTTGTACCATATGGGCTAGCTCCTTGGCTGGGGATGGGAGATCAAACTTGAACTTGCTGCAGATAACTTCATAGGGCTGAAATTTAATCCCCTGTGCCACCAGGGAGGCCTGGATATTGGTATTCTAAGAGCTCAGGGATAGGAGCTGGGGTAGGGGTGTTCTAGCAATTTAGCATAAACCACTGTCCCTTGACTTTGCCTTGTTGATCTCACATCATCAAGGTCCTCTTGGCTCAGCTTTTCCCAGGAGTTTTTGTCAAAGAAATGGGACAGCTGCCTAGTCAGGTAGGATAAGATTCACAAAGGAGATTGAGTACGAGTGGACAACTCATTGTCTAACTCACTGTCTTCAAGGCTGCTATGCAACCTCTACCCTCAGAAGTAAATGGACTTTCCCACTTATGTCTTTTCAGGGATTTATGATGTAGCTTTTCATTTTGTGGAAATTTTAATGCTTTCCACATTCCAAGTTTGAGATCTCTCATCAACTGAGTGTACTCTCACATTAACTGTTTTTGTGTATTAAAATAAAAAAAAAGCAACTACAATAAAGTAAAAATGAAAATCAACAACTATAAACTAGAGATGTTCTATGGGGGTGGAGAGAATAGGATCAAAACTGGGGCAAGATCACACAAGACTATGGTGATGACACATGGGTGAAATGGTAGTGGGAAGTCCACAGAGATTACAACTGAGATGAAAAAATGCACAAAATGAAGAATGAGGTTAAAAAAAATTATATATATATACATATATAATGAAAATCTTTTTCATTCTTGACTTTCATCATTGTGTGGCTTTTATTCAAACGACTATGTTCAAACTATGTTAATTTAAAAAACACTTTAAACAAAAAAAAATGTCAATTATCAAGTATAAAATTCTGAGTCAATCTCCTATGCAGAAGAATTCCAAATAATTTAGGTGCTCTACACTCGAAGTAGAGCTTAACTTCCCATTCCTTAAATGCATGTGACTGTCTTCCTCCAGTATGTAACACTGTGTTAAGTTCCTACCAGAATGACTCTAGAGTCCTGATAAAATATTACAACCAGGTTATCAAGATCATCAACGGTCATAATCATTTTGATAGTACGTATACTTGCTGTAAGGTGACAAAATGGCAATTTACCTCTGTAGTCTTCCTGAAACCAAAGGGCAGCCTACTCATGAGAAAAAGATCAAATTCCAATAGAGGGCATCGCACAATGTAGCTGACCAACATTCCTCAAAATTGTGAAGGTCATCAAGAGAAAGCCTGAAACTCTCAGTCAAGAGGAACCTAAGGAAATAACGATGACTAACTGTAATATGGTGTCCTGGATGAGATCCTGAGACAGAGAAAAAAAGAAATCCAGTAAAAACTAAGGAAATAGGAACACAGCATGGCCTTTAATAACACATTAATATTGGTTAATTAATTTCAACCAACATACCATATTAATATGAGGTTAATAGTGGGAAAGTGAGTTTGTGGGAACTCTCTGTATTACCTTCACCAATTTTTCTGTGAATTTACTCTAAACAATACAGTCTAAAATACTTCTATGAAACCATTAACTACTGGCAGATGAATCTTATTTACAGAGAAAGCAGGGGTGGTTTGTGGGTATGCAGGAGTAGGGTAATGGCTATTAGTGATGTGGACAACTGTGGGATTCATTTCAAGTTCTAATTGGGGGTCCTAAATTTTGCCATGGCCATTTATTCTGACACAGCATAATGTAGTGACCTTTTCCTTCAGAAGTCATGCAGTCCATTAACAAAGAAACTTAAATATACACATGCATAAAGAATATGATAGTATCTGCCCCAGTTAACTGCTTCCTCTGACTTCCTCCCCATTCAAACCTGATGAATAATAGGTACTTATGGCGTTGGTGGGACCAAATTATGTTGATACTATCTGGACACATTTTTAATTCTAGGAATTAACTTCTATTAGGTGTTAGGTTGGAAACTAATGTAGCCACCTTCACTTCTGTTGGTCTTCTGATTCCTAGTCCTATTAGCTCAAGAGAACCAGCTGTGCTTTTTTTTACCTTGTCCATCAGATATTCATTTATAATTGATTCATAACAAATAATTCCCCTTTTACCTACATCATCTTAAATAGGTTTCTTATTCTGACAATAAATAATATATGCATTTTCTTCAAATAAGAAGTATTTCTTTTTTCTAAAGATACCTAGACTTAGCATGGAATAAAAAATTTCTGCTCGAGGAGAACTTAGGTATACCTGGAGAGGCAGAACCTTTTCAAGGACATATCAAAGGCAGTCATTCTAAGGACAGATAAGTTGCAGAGACCATAGTAGTCAGGACATGTTTGTAGATTAGAGAAAAGATAAATTTATTGACCTATTCATGAAAGGTCCAGAGGCAGAAAACAATGGTTAATATTTGAACATCTTAAACAAAGATGTTCAAATAGAACTGCACTGGTTGACATGGTTGGTCCAAATTAGAAATCTGTATTCCCACCAATGTTTACTAGGACATAGATTATTTGGAACACTTTTTGACTTCTTGGGTAATTTAATCAAAGTGTGACAAGATTTTTTTGGGAGACATCATCCTATTGTTCTAAGGTAATGCCATCTCCATTTCCAAAAACAACTAAGATGAGGTAAAGACAAAAAAAAAAATCTCAAATAAGTTTCTTCAAGGAAAAGTGAAATTTGAGCACCTGAGTTATTTTTCTCTAGGCCCACGTGGCTCTAATGTCAGCATGTTTCAGTCATGGATATTGGGACCAGGAGCAAATGGTAGAAAAATGCCTTATTGTGGCACTGATAGGTCAAAAGATGCCATTTGTCGCACTTGTAACAATCGGCATTTGTATTTGCATTATGCTGTGCCTTCTCCAATAAACTTGAGTTGTCTTCTCACAGTACAATTTCGAAGCTGGAAATGAGTGTTTCTAAATCTTATGCTACATGGCACAAAGCAGATTTCCACTTACCAGATCTCCGTGATTAATATAGACAGGGTCTGGAAAACATCAAGCCAACCAACTAGCAATTAACCTCTCATTAATAAAACACAAAATATATATGGCTGCAGCCATACTTGAAGCCTACATCAAGTCAGAATCAATGAAGCTATTCAAGAACTCACCAGTGTTGCTTAAGGAAATTAACTTTCCTCCATTTTATCCTTTATGGACTATCTTTTATCCAAAGTTGTTTCCAATAACATCAAGTCTAAGTTCAAGTCTAAATTCTCATTAACTAGCTTTAAAAAACTTTTTAAGAGTCATTTTAAGTGAGTTGTTTCTACTGAAATCATGATTCTCTTCAACTACTTCATCAACCCATAAGACAGTGGCTATTTCTAGTATCTAGTTAAGGTGACTACATTATTATTGATCCTACTTTACTGATCATACACAGAAGCATCTATACATGAAAGTCAGTAGTAAATATACTGAGCATATTTATTGTGGTATAGCTAAAACTTAGTCTTTACATGGAAACCACCAATAGTGGAAACTGAGTGTTTCAGGGCTAGATTTAGGCTTAGATGCTAACTCTCCTTTTACCTGTAGGTCTTTAGATAAGCCAAATAAACCTCTGACTCACTAGTAAAAGTTGCATATTCTCTACTATGTAAGGAAGATGTCTATAAACCTATCAAAGATTTGCACAACATGGTGTAACATAAAATGATACAGTATTATGTTTTTACCTTCATATTTTATTTCAAAACAACGAATCTCTCCTGAATGCTTCATTTAAAAGAAATTAACCTTTGAAGATGCTGGTATATGTGATTAAGCAAAATGGCCCTCGAAATAGTTATAGCTACCTATTAAACGAATTACTGTTAGGTCATCACTGTTACCTACAATTACTAACAATTTAGTTGATAGTGTGGTTATTCCTTAGCGAAGATTTAAAAATCTCCTAACTCAGGTTTTCACAACAACCAGTAAGTGTCAAGCATCGGTCAAACACTTAGCATCAGGAAGAGTGCAGTGATATGTCTGGATTATTAGGATTCAAGATTAAACATTACATTCAAATGCTAATAGTAAGAATGAGACAATCCTTTCCTGTTAGTAATCCTCAACCCACATGATAGTGAAATGACCAAACCCTAATGAAGAATGTCTCATTAGAAATGTTAGAAGGCTATCAGTGTATTTTAAAGGTAATTATAAAAAGTGGTTTATTTCCCTTGTTTTATTAACATAGTCACCAGACCTTCGATTTCAGTGCTTAATTTTCCCCAACAGTTTAGCTATTTCCAAGAAAAACAACCATTTGAAGAATGGCATCGCAGATAAAATATTATTACTTTTTACTGACTTTTCCACCATACGGTTTCAGTAAAAACAGAACTCCCATGTCATCTACCTGGTTCCCACTTCATATCTAAGAATACAGCCATAGTCTTGATTTTTGCATCTTATGATTTTCAACAAGCAACTCACTTCAAGGAGAGGGCTGCAGCAAGAATCCTGAGGAACTGCAGACCCCCTAGCAAGTTACACTAAGCACAAAGTCAGCACTGACACATGTGCCTTTCACACTTCCCAACTTTTCTTCAGAAACACCTGAGGATTACAAAGCCAACACTTCTACTTTAAAAAAAAAAAAAAAAGTTTTGTTTTGCTTTTTTTTTTTTTAATAACTGTAGTCAGGGGTGGT
>NW_004567129.1:15998971-16026989 GCF_000260355.1 Condylura cristata
AACACCTGAGGATTACAAAGCCAACACTTCTACTTTTAAAAAAAAAAAAAAAAGTTTTGTTTTGCTTTTTTTTTTTTAATAACTGTAGTCAGGGCAAGAAAAGGCAAACAGTATCTTTATTGTGTGTAGTTCTAACAAACATTCACTGTGTGCACATTCCAGCAGAAAGAGACAAAGATCTTTGTTCAAAATATGCTGAAATAAAATAGGTAAACAAATGCCATTTTTGACTACACAAAAGGAATGTTAATATCACTTGTCCACAGTGGAGAGTGAAGTAAAAAGAAAGGAAGTTAAATAACGTTCTGTCCAAATAGCAAGTCCAATATATAGGTACGGGTAAAGGGCAGCTTCTACAGCTCATTGAGTGAGATGCTGGAAGAGGGTGGGTCACTTGACAAGTACCTCTCTGCTTCTTGGAAACTCCCTCTGAGGTCACCCCCACAAATTCCAAACTGGGCTCTTTCAGGGCACAACAGCCAAATGTGACTAAACTTCCTACTACTTTTGTGATATTTGGCAATGGAATGAGATGGCTTTTTTTAAAGATCAATTTCTTGTTGAAACATGTCTGAATCCATTTCTCCTGGGAAAGGAAGCAACAAACATTAATATTCTGCATTTCAATCTCCTAAAATGGAATTTAATCAAATAGCTATCACTTGAGGTTTCAAACATGAGATAACATAAGTAATGATATATCTGACCTGAAAGCATTTTTCACCGCTCCACAACGCAACTAAATGTGTATAAACTCAACAGTGCCCTTATTTCACAACAGATGCATTTATGACTGCTAAAAGAATTTTATAGGCTCAAATTATAGGTTCCAGAGGACTTCTGTTTCTGCCGAAGCAGTCCCATAAGTAGCTAAATACAATATAAACTCTGTCCCTACTACTTTCTAGTATTTACAAATGTAGAAACCATTTGCAAACCAAAAGCATTTCTTAAAGAGACAGGGGCCAAGGAGTTTTAGAAACCCAGCATTTATACCCCTATCTTGTTGGCATGTTTTCCCTCACCTTCTCCTGTGGTCGGTCACCAGACATTATGTGTACAATCTGAAGTGCAGCAGCAGCAGCTAGTCTTCCTCAGCAATAAATAAGTAAATGCCCTAGAGACCAGCTCCAGGGGCCGCGGTCAGGCAACAGGGACTGACTGCAACTTGCTCTCCAGAGAGGTTTTCTGACCTACTGATGTAGAGGCTGTTGCGAGAAATTAAGTCTACCTCTTAAAACCAAAGTCCTTTCTGATGGGATCTGGCTAACATACTGTATTCATTTGTTTAGAAAAACCTCTACAAACTCTCACACAAGCTCCACCTTTCACCTGGCTGTTTATGTAAGCAACGGAACTACTATGAATGGACCCTAAAGTGGTTTTTAATAATATAAAGTGGCATCACATTAGCAGTAGTTCAAAAGAAATCCAGTGGACTAGAACTATTTCATGGGTGGTAGAAACAAAGTATGAAAATCTTTCCCGCTGGCTGAGTTAGAGCAAGTCAAGATATAAATGGGAAAAGACAACCGATGCAAGGTAGAAAACATACCTTTGCATTGTTGTTTACTCTAAAAATACCAAAAACACCGATTTTACATAAGACCTTCATTCTTTAATGTTTCTTCAAGCCAGATGAGTTTCATTCAATACTGGAGACTGCCAACATAATGATCCGAATTATCTCCTGGCTTAGTTTTAGCTTGAATGTTCCTTTTCCAGCTTCTCAATGCTTCTTTGTTTTTACCTGCCTCACATCATCACACAACTTAACTACTATAGAAATTATATACCAATTCTTATTCAAGGCAACTCTTCTTTGCCTTCAAGTGGAGGAGCACCAAGCTTATGTTACTTAATAACCAAAGATTTGTGTCAATAATTTGTCTTTAAGTCGCATCATATAATGCATACAAAACATTTTCTAAAGATAAGTTTGTCTATGCTCATATCTGATATATATAAAAAAAGACTAAAATTCTCTTAAAATTACTCCATAATGTCATATCCATGTGTACAAGTATAAAGTTAATATCATTTTGATGAATCTTGAATTCATTCAACTGCTAAGTCACAGGACACAAGACCTGAGTTGAACTTTTTCTTAACTACTTTGCATGGGTAGATACTGGTATGCTGGGTAGTTTCCTGTCTTGTCAAGTCCCTGGCCAGCCAGAAGTGGGAGGAGAAACCAGAGTAACTGTGGTCCCTTAAACCAAGCTACTCCCTCTACATGACAATGGAGACAGGCCTGTCATCCTCAAAGGATGGGGAAAAAAACACTACAAAGTGTTGTTGGCAGTAAACCATCCATGTGCTGTGTCTTCAGGAGTTTCCACAGGAAAAAAGTCAAAGTATGCCAGGGAAATTCATCAACCTATTCCTCAATGAAACACTCATTCAAGAAAAAAACTCTCTCTCTTTATTCTTAATGGAAAAATAGAATAAAACCACAAATTGGAGCCAGAGGATGAAATAGAGGTGAAATGGAAAACGCTCTCATCACAATCTCCCGCTTTCAAATGCCTTTTACTATGGGAGTTACTTTACAGGGGCAAAACAAGATAAAAACCTATATCTCGGATCAATTGCGAGCCTCTTGTAAAGAGGGGAATAAAAATTTTGCTAATCACTAAACAGAAAGGCATCAAAATGTTCTGGCAAAGCTCTATAGAAATAATTATAGACATTATTTTACCAATAAAAGATGGTGGTGGGTGGGGAGAAAAAGATGACTAGAAACTGGGGTGAAAGAGAAGGCTAGCATCTTTGGTGTGCTTTCTAAAGTTATATTTTTCAAAGGAAAAATGACTGAATTTACCCTGACATCTCAATTCTTCATCTCTTCTTTTTCCCATGAAATAAATAGGAAGCACAGCTTTGTCTAATACAAGCTTGGGAATAATAAAACAGCCTGGTCTTAGTGGGAGGCAAAAGCTACCTGCTACTCCAGCTGGGCTGGCAGAACAGCCTTTTTGCAGTCTTAACAAATAGAAACAAGGAGGATGATCAATTGGCAGCTGTGTCTTAAATTATAGGTGAGCAGCTGAATGAATAAAACCCCTTATTTAAAATAACCGAATTAAGTCGGAATTTTATATTTGTTTAAAAGAAACACGGAATAAGAAAAGCTTCAAAACCAGAGTGTGCTACCCTGTTAAGAATATCTACTGTGCACGTATAGACTGAAAAGCATTTTTTGCCTAAGAGCAATGCACCAGGACATACAGACTGCAATTATAAAAGAAAGTTAGAAAATGTGAAGGTACTGAGGAAAGCAGGGGAGAAAGGGAAAGCTGGCAAGAACCATGAAGAATGAGAAGGTGGCTTTTGGGAGTAAAGCTCGAGAGATGAAGGACAGCGCTCCTGATCTGGGTGGGTGTCTGGCCAACCATCTGGGCTCCCAGGGGTAAGAATACAATTGGCAGGATTCTAAAAGAGGGCACCATTGCAGCCTCCAAACAAGTCTCTAGTTTTCACTCCAAGTGGTTACTCTCCAGACTTCACCATGGTCTCCTCAGGATGATTTGCTTTCCGACATGTAATAACGATACAGGAAACCTATGAGAACAGCGCCTATGATGGGGAAAATCCAGTATGACCAGCAACTAGAAGTGGGGGGGGAAAAGCAACAAAGTCATGAACATTTTATACTAAACATCTGCCATCCTCCAACAGTCACATTTTAACATTTTTATAGACAAAAAGGTTTGATTTGCTTTATGAAATTAAACTGCTTTTATCACATTGTAGTTGCAAAAAATTATCTTGACTGAAATGGTAATAGTAAACAATATTTTTAAAATTAAAAACAACTATTGAATGATATACATACATGTTCATGTTTTTTAACACATAACATGGGTTCATTCTGTATTGTAGGTAGTCTGTTTTTTCTTTTCACTTTATTTTTCATATATTATAAATTAAAATTTTAAACAGAAAACACACAGCTAACATGCACATAAAAAATTTAATCCTCACAACAACTCTATGTAATAGGTACCACTTTTATTATTCTCATGTTATACATAGGAAATACAGGTCTTGTATGTGGAACTATAAAGTTAAGTCAATCAGGTAGTCTGATTCCAAAACCACTCTCTATCTCAAGTTAAGTATACACAAAGAAAACACATCAATAGTTTTACTAAAGTAAACAGTAGCTGGCAAGGAAAGATTTTCCTTTGTAGTTTCTGGACAGTAATCACTCTCTTTAAATAAAACAATAATTCTTCTTTAATAGAGCTTATTAGCACGACTAGATTTAAGGTGTAATTCCTCAGCGATCCAAATGACCTGGCTGCCCCTCATCTTAAGACATTAAAAGGTTTTAAAGCTAAGTGGTTCAAGAATAAAAATTATCCTCTTTGCCTAAACATGCCTAACATTTTTATACTTTTATGTATGATAGAAAGCTGCTGTGGACAAGTTTAGGGTATCAGCTAGGTAGCTTTGTTTAAAAAACAAGCAAGTTGGCAGGTAAACAGCAATATGACACAGGGAACTTTGAAATAGTCTCCCCCACCCCCACCCCGAGAGTAATGAATTCAGTTATCTTGGAGAGCAACCACAAAAGACAAAGAAGTTAAAAGCAGGATCCTTGAGAAAACAATGAATAAGATAAATTCTTCAGTACAAAAGGCTGAGAATGATTGACCATCGATCCTCATAAAATCTTTCACAACACTTAACCTGCCCCCTGAGGACAGAACCAGAGGAAATGCATTTATACTGCTCCAAAGGAAATTTAAATTCAACAATAACTTCCTGGCCCAAAGACTATCTGCTTGGAGACTCATTCAGGTTATTGCATGCAAGTTGTGATTCATTTACTTTTATTGTGTTGTAGTATTCCACTGTATGACTATACCAAAATGAATTCATTCACTTTATTAATTGGGTCACTTCCCATACTTAAACATCTATGCATTTAAACATCTATGCATTTAAACATTTATGCATACAGAACTGGGGAACAGGCTAGAGGTGCAGGGGTGGTGAGAGGATTCACCAGAGACAGAGTAGGGAACAGAACAGGCAGACTGAGAACTGCACTGCTGAAGGGAGCAGCAAGCGAGACAGGAAAGGTCTGCTATGCCATATGGGTCACTCCCCTTGGCCAGGAATCAAACTCAGACTGAAGAGGCTGTAGCTACCTTTGTAAGTGCTGGAAGTCTGCACTTTTAAAATGCTATGTCTATCACCGTAAATGAAGCTGTGATACTTTTGCAGAAAAAATACAGATTTTTCTCTTAATTATATGGGCTATCAGAAAGATAAAACAGCTATATATATATTCTCTACAAAGACTGTTTTCAACTCACAGACTCCACAGCAATTTCAAGTAGAAACATTTTTTAAAGAGTGGCAATGTATAACTTTTAAAGCTAATGCTACTATATTAATATCACTGCAAGGGAATTATATTGCAAGTAAACCTCTGGGAAAACACAGATTCCTAATATGACTGTAGTAAATATTTTTTCTTCTGTGAAGAAGTAATAATAGCACCTATTTTAAAGAATAGTTGTGAGGATTAAATGAGATTAAATTTTAAGTGGAAGTGGCAAGCTGGGTTGAATTATGGAGTCTAGGGACTTGACTTACTCATAGTTACAAATTGTGAATACCTGTCTCTGTGATTACAATATATGCCACAAAAGTTTATTAAAATTACTCAAGATAAAATTGTTGGAGATTATTCAAAATGGTTGAAATAAAAAATAAATTTTGATAATGCTAAGGACCTATTAAATTAGCAATAAATTTTTAGCAATAATTTTGACCACACACACACAAATATTTAAGTTATAGGATATATATGTAAAATATATATAGGAGAAACTTGTCAGACATTAAGTTGTACATTAACAAAGTCCACTAGAGGGATACCAACCTTTTGCACTCGTTACTTTTTGAAGGCTCCTGAAGATGATGCATATTAAAAAATAACAAACAAAAAGAAAGAAAATTAACAAAGAGTATATAAATCTTCGTGAATGTCTATGAGAACTCTGTAGCTTGTAAAAGAACTTCCATCTTTCATGCATTTTGATGTTTGCAAATCTATAGGCAGTACATTGACTGGGAGTTAAGTTTCTGGCCACAAAAAGAGCCGCTAATGAAAGCACACAGAAATGACATAAACTTTTCTCAGATGTAAAAAAAATGTTACTAAAGCAAACTATATTAAAATAAGCTGATTTGCAGTCACAATGATATGACTGGTTTAAGTGGGCTTGCCACTGGCAGTAACTAAGAGTGTAAAAAGGATAAAAAAATTAAAATCGTAACATACAGATCAACTGTGATATGCTCTAAAATAGCATAGGTGACTGCTTTGTGGAAAACAGAAATGAACTGGGTTACTCTCTGAAATCACAGTAATTAAGATTAGAGACCTTAGGGCATTCTTTTAATGAAAAGGACAAAAAGAGTAAAGGGAAATAACAAACCAAACTTAAAAATAAAATTCTGGTGATAAAAAGTAATGAAATAAAGATATATGCCACAACATAGATGAACCTTGAAAATATTATGCTAAGTAAAATAAGTCAGATACAAAAGAGGACATATAAGTTTTGAAACAGTCAAAATGGGTAAACCTATAGAAGCAGAAAGTTAGATGAATGATCTCCAAGCACTGGGGGGGAAAGAGCAAAATTAATAGCTACTGTAATTGCACAGCTCTATGTATAGTAAAAACGCTTGATTTAAAAATCATATACAGGTAAACTGGATGATATGTGAATTATATCTTAAAAACAATTTTTTATCCAATTTAAGAAAATGTCAAATGAAGTTATTCATTCCATTAATAAGTAATAAACTACATAAAACAAAAAAATCTGCTAATTTACTGCCAGAGGACAACTGACCCATAAGCACAAGTTATTTATTTTTTTAAATTTTATTTATTTAGTTTAAATAATATAAGTTTTTTACATCATTTTGTATTTTTTTTTCATCTCAATTGTAATTCCTGTGGGTTTCCCATCACCGAGTCACCCATGTGCCATCACCATAGTCCCGTGCACTTCCTCCCCACCCCCCCACCCCCATTTTGGATCCCACTCCAACCCCACAAAATGTCTCTGGTATATGGCTGTTCATTATTCTTATTATTTTCTCGCCTGGTTCTTTATACTCCTGCTATGAGCGAAACCATCTGGTATTTTTCTTTCTCTTTCTGGCTTATCTCACTAAGCATGATCTTTTCCAGCTCCATCCAAGCTGCTGCAAAAGACATGTGTTTCTGTTTTTGGTTGCTGAGTAATATTCCATTGTATATATGTACCACTTCTTTTTTATCCAGTCATCTACTTTTGGGCATTTGGGCTGCTTCCATGTTTTTCCAATTGTAAATAAAGCAGCAATAAACATGGGGGTGCAGGTATCTTTTTCAATCAGTGTTTTTGTGTCTTTTGGGTAGATACCTAGGAGTGGGAATGCTGGGTCACAGGGAAGCTCCATGTTAAGCAGTTTGAGGAACCTCCTTACAGTTTTCCATAGTGGTTGTACTAGTTTGCATTCCCACCAGCAGTGCAGGAGAGTTCCTTTTTCTCTACATCCTCACCAACATTTGTTGTTGCTAGTCGTTTGAAGATGTGCCATTCTCACTGTATCTCATTGTGGTTTTAATTTGCATCTCCCTTATTACAAGAGATGTTGAATACTTTTTCATATGCTTGTTGGCCATCTGCATTTCCTCTTTGGAGAAGTGTCTTTTTAGCTCTTCTACCTACTTTTTGATGGGGTTGTTTACTTCATTTTTGTTGAGTTTCATCAGTTCTCTCTATATTTTTGTGATCAGTCCTTTATCACTGCTTTTGTGTGAGAAAATTTTTCCCAATTAGTGGGCTGTCTGTTTTTTTGTAATGTCTCTTTTGCTGTACAGAAGCTCTTTAACTTGATGTAGTCCCATCTATTTATCCTTGCCTTCACTATTATGGCACTGGGTGCTCTATCTTTAAAGATGTCGTTGAAGTGTATGTCATGTAGTGTTTGACCCATCTTTGCTTCTTTATGTCTAGGTCTTTAATCTACTTTGAGTTGATTTTTGTGAATGGAGTGAGGCAGTGATCTAGTTTCATTTTTTTGCAGGTAGCTAGTACAGGTTATTAATGCCAAAAAATATCATCTCTGTCAATATGTAGAAGTACACCAGGCTGTGAGCACAGGTAATGCTGTTAAATCACAATTTTCAGTAATATCCAAGAATTTCCAGAAACCCTACACATAACTGGCCTAGATACTTTAAAGCAGACCATGAATGAGATCTAATTTCATTTATCCAAAATACTGTCATGCAAAATGAATACATGCCCCAAATCTGAAAGAAATTAGTCTATAGGCAAGTAAAGTTTATTAAAAAAATTTTTTTATTTATTTATGCGTACAGGCCAGAGGTGCAGGGGCAGTGAGAGGATTTACCAGAGACAGAGTGGGGAGCAGAACAGGCAGACTGAGGAAGTTCACTGCTGAAGGGAGCAGTGGATGAGACAGGAGAGGTCTGCCATGTCATGTGGGTCATATCCCTGGTAGGGGATCAAACCTGTGCTGAGGTGGTTGTGGCTAGCTACATGATGCTGTGCTTTAACCCACTGCACCATCATGGAAAGCCCGGCAAGTAAAATTTTTAATAAAAGGTTATAGATAGACTGTATTAATATCTACTAAACTTCTTTAAGATCTTATTGTTATTGTTACCTGGGTCATTTCTTCCAGAATAGCATGAATCAGGCTAATTAAAAAGTGTTACAGGTCAATCTTTGAGAAATACAACAAATATTTTATAGATTGGGAAGGAACAGTGGTAGTAACAGTATAGATGAACTTCACTCATAATGTTGCTTCATAAAGTATTCCACTGTAGTATTCAAGAAATAACTAAATTCCATCAAGAAAATACATATGGTCTTTCATTCTTCACCCATCTACAATTTTGGGTATGGAAAGTAGTCATTGCAATACTGTATGATTTTAGCTACAAGAAAGCAGACCACATCCAGAGGTCTTCCAGTAAGCCTTACCAAGTAATTAAATGCATGTTTCTTTATTCTCCAAGGAGTCTGGAATATTACTTTCAAACAGAAAAATTGCTGTAAATCTACTCTGATTTAAGTTCAAGTTAACTATTTAAACACAATGGTTTTTAAAGTTTATTCAATTTTTAATTCCCCATAAAGTAAATACATAAAAATATAGTATTTTTATAAAGCTGCTCATAACTAAAGTTACATCTAATATATTCAAACACAACTTCCTGCCTTGTAAAAGTTAAAAGTACAGATGAGATATATCTGAATTCTAAAGTTATATTCAGTTAATTAATTATAAAGTTATATTCAGCACAATATTTTGAGCCACAAGCATTTTAGCAAAACCTTGAAGAGTAGTAGCCTTCTACAATTCAAAAGGACACCTTCACCCCCATGTTTACTGCGACACTATTTACAATAGGGAAAACATAGAATCCACACAAATGCCCCAAAATAGATGACTGGATTAAAAAGATGTGGTACATATACACAATGGAATATTACTCAGCAATCAAAAAAGATAAGATCATGCCTTTTGAAGCAACATGGATGAAGCCGGAAGGGATCATGCTTAGTGAAATAAGCCAGAAAGAAAAAGGAAAATACTGGATGGTTTCATTCATAGCAGGAGCATAAGGGATCGGGGGGAAAAAAGAGAGAGAGAAGCAAATGTAATAAAGTAAAAATGTGAACAAGGAACAACTATAAACCAGAGACATGGTATGGGGTGAAAAGGGAATGGGGGGCCCTCCCTGGTGGCGCAGCGGGTTAAAGCACTGCACTGAGAAGCTAAAGCCACTTCCTCATGAGTTCGATTCCCACCTGCCCCGGAGGAGTCCACATGGCGTGGCAGACCTCTCCTGACCCGCCCGCTGCTCCCCTCAGCAGTGTACTTCGTCGATCTGCCTGTTCTGCTCCCCACTCTGTCTCTGGTGAATCCTCTCGCCCTCCGCGTCTCTGGCCTGTACCCCAGTTCTGTATGAATAAATAAATAAATCTTTAAAAAAAAAATTTAAAAAAAGAAAAGGGAATGGGATAAAAACTGGGGTGGAAAAGGGAACAGGACTACAGTGATGGCAAACAGGTGAATCAGTGCTGGGAAGCCCACAGGGACTACAACTGAGATGGAAAAATGTACAAAATGAAGAATGATGTAAAAAATAAATTATAAAACAGAAAGTATAGCCTTCTAAAGGTCAGACAGGAAACACCATTCCTCCTGTCTAGGAAGATTGAAAGAACACTATCACTTCTAGCTTTTCCTATCTTTTTTTTTTTTCCAAAAGATTTATTTATTTATGTATGCAAAAGTGGGGTATAGGCCAGAGGTATGGGGGGTGAGAGGATTCACCAGAGACAGAGTGGGAAGCAGAACAGGCAGACTGACGAAGCACACTGCTGAGGGGAGCAGCAGGCGGGTCAGGAGAGCTCTGCCATGCCATGTGTATCACTTCCCTGGCCAGGGATTGAACTTGTGCAGCAGTGGCTGTGATAGCTTCATAGTGCCATAGCTTCAACACGTTGTGCCACCAGGGAGGCCCAGCTTTTCCTATCTTATGCCAAGTATATAAAGATAATCTGAATAGGCACTGTACCATAAGTCCTAACCCATTCCAATATGTTTAAAAGAAGACAAAAGAAATATAATTGCAAAACATGAACGATTTGTGTGTAGACTAGAAAGAGGAGGTATTCCTCTATGAACCCTATTTATGAGAAACACAGGAGAACTAATGTCAAAAGAATAGTGTACTTTGTACCAGGATAAACACAGGAAACATTGTGCAGAATTATGATTGTGGTTTTTTTAACTATATAGATAGTGAAATCTTAAGTGTACCTTCACCAAAGATAGTTTCTATTTAGACTTGAAGATTTACATAAAAGGGAAATACAAAGTATTTAAGAAACTTATGCTTTAATTCCTAAATTGGATGTTTGCTATTCTAAAAGGATTCCAAGTATTTAAATCGGCAGAAGTAATTTTAAATTGGAAGTGGATTTTAAGCCACAGGAAGCTTTCAGCAAATTTAACAAGTTTTTGGGTGGTTTAGTAGTTTTTTATTTAGATACTTTGGTATCTATGTAGCCAGTCACTAGACCTCTCCTGTCTTACCTGCTGCTCCACCCTCAGCAGTGTATTTCAGTTAGTCTCCTGTTTTGCTCCCCACTCTGTCTCTGGTAACTCCTCTCACTTCCCACACCTCTGGCCTGTACCCCAGTTTTGTATGCATAAATAAAATAAAATCTTTAAAAAAAAAAAAATCAGTAGAAAGAGTGCTGCATAAAATCAGACCGTATAGCATGTGCTATGGTTACATGATTTTTTATTACTAGGTTCACCTCACAGCCTAAAGTTTGAGTAGAACATGATTTCAATATTTTGTAGTCTTAACTATGGCTGTAGGGTATGGATCTGGAGATGGTGTCCTCAAGAAGCTCCAGTGTACTAAATTAATTTACTGGATGAAAATACAGCTTAGTAATTACTGTCTTGTAAAACATATGTCTCTAGAGTCCAGTCACACATAAAATATTTCCCTGCAGATAAGAAAAAAATTAAAAGAAGAAAATACCCTTTAAAACAAGTTTCTATTTGATTCTCTCAAGAATCCTGTGCTAAGTTATACAAGACATCACCAAAGAAAAAAAATTAAATACAAAATGATTCCTGAAGGGAACTAAAATGTGAAAACCTGTTGTAACAATGAAGAAAAGGATGTTACTTTGTACTTGTGACACATTGTTTTGCAAAATTATACATCACTTTAAAATAGACCTTTAAGAGAAAAAAATCACTAATCCTTGAGATCCCTCATCAAAAAGTATTTTGTTATTCAAGAGTGATTTTTTTTTTAATTTTCATTTTTTTATTACAAAAGTTTGTTTATTTTTACATCATTCAAGAGTGATTTTGCCATTACATTCTATGCTTTATTTCAAAAGAGTATGTTACAAAATACAAACATTAGACAAAAGCAGGGAACAACCAGATAAAATTCTTTGGTAAGCAGCAATCACTACTCATTTTAAAGGTCATCTGTGTCCTCATTTCAAACTTTAATAAATTAGGTTGTAAGTATAATAGGAATTCTAAACAATTAAAAAAATCCTTAAAAAGAATTTTTTAGTATAGTTTATAAGTATAATTATACAATTATAGTCTTTTTAATCCCTTCTATAAAGGAACAGGTAAAGTGAATGATATATATATATATATATATATATATATATAAAATACAGTATGCATATATAATAGAAAGCTGTATGCATAAAACAATAGCATCAGGGGAGAAAAAATGGTATCAATCTTTAACTGCTGCAACTTACAGATTACTTTAACACACCATGTCAAACTTTTTTTTTCAATTTATGCATACAAGAACTGAAGTGCAGGTCTGATGTTCAGGGGTTGGGGGGTAAGAGGGTTCACCAGAAAATAGAGTGGGGAGCAGAATAGGCAGATGTACTGAAATACATTGCTGAGGGGAGCAGTGGGCCAGTCAGGAGAGGTCTGCTGTGTTATGTGGATCACCTCCCTGGCTGGGGAGAAGACTCATGCCAGAGTGGCTGCCAACAGGTTGACTGCCTGACTTTAACCCCTGTACCACCAAGGAGGTCCCTAAAAGTTAAATTTCTTAAATAAAAAATATGAAGTTTTTAAAATATGCTAAATAATCGCTTATGGAAACAATTGTCTTTGTTTAAAAAGAAAAAAACAAATAGATCAACTGTTACAGAAAAGGTCATCTCATTGAAACTATGTCTACTGACTACTAAATATCTACTTGAAAGAATGAGGAAGACATTTATGAATTGATAAGGATTAATCACTAATACAAAATTTAAAAGAAGCAAGGTGCAGAATAATGTGAGGTTTTATTAAAGGGAGGAATGGTCACTCTATTCATCCATCCATTTTTCTTTCCCTCCCTCCCTATATAAAACACAAGATATATCATATATATTCTTATATGCAGAGAGTCTTTGGGAGAATAAACAAGAAAGTGGTGGCTGGCTAACTCCAGGGAAGGGGAAGTGGGAGGCTGAGAGCTGGGGATGTGAAGAAGCCATTTTTTAAAGTACACTCATTTGTATTATTTGAATTTCTAATCATGTACACTACCCATTCTAAAATTTTTTAAGTGGTCAAATTATTGGCACTATTATTGTGACAAGCTCTGAATAGTGAAACAACTGAATTATCATTTCAGTAAATATCCATTGAGTGAATGAATGAAATGTGTCCACTTTTTCTGCCAAGTTACCATCAGTATGTACCTTATCTCCTGAACTGAGGGTAGACCGAGTGATAAAATACACAACCAAAAGAGAGATTTCACAAACCACAAATGTTTCTAGGTTACTGGCAGTACAGTAGGAGAAGAGGCAAACTGGCACAGAAAACACTTAAGTCTGTTTCTAAGGTAAGTTTCCATAAACAAAAGCAGACCAAAAAAAGTTAAGTCAAATATGAACAAAAGATTAATGGCTCTCAGCATGGGGCATAATCCAGTGAGAAAGAGATTCACAGAAGCAAAAAGGATTCTAACTCCATAGTTAATTATCTTTGGTAGAAGCTGGTAAGGAAAACATCTTTTGTCAGATCTGTGGTTTCTAAGCTTTTAAATTTTGGTATTATTTCAGTGCCTTGAACTCAGGAATTACCAAAAATCAAAGATGACTATCAATTATTTACCTGTGTAGTAGCAAAAGCAATCTGAAAGGTAGTTTGAAAAAACTGGGAAATGGTTGCTGATTTATACTCTGGAATAGCAATGTTATGATTTTTCTTTTGAAGGTTGGGGCTAGGGTGGGTTGGGGTGGGGCGGAAAGGTGGTTGGGTTCCAGGTGGGGAAGAGATAATGGAGATGTGCATAAAGAAGTAGAAAAATAAAGGAAGTAAGATGGAAAAGAAAAACTCTGAACCGCAAGGCAGATAAAAACCATTAAAAAAAAAAAGACTTAAAAATCACTTTTTTCAGAGATTCAGAAACCATTAACCAAAAGAACAGAAAGTAATTAATAAAGTGAACTTCACATCCGTTTCTTCATGGTGAATATTAAACCAGTGACAAAACTAAGAGGCCTACATCCTAGACACAGACATGCCTGTTTTAAACCTCCGTAAGAAAAAAATCCAAGGTCAAGATTTTCTTCCTGGAACTGAAATCAGGTTGGAGCCAGCTCTATGACAACCTACGTAAGGGCCATTGAAATTTTTCCAAAAGGCTTTCCTTTCCTTGCCTGATCTGCTCGAAGTACAGCCATGTGACTGAAAACACTCAATAGCCAAATTCTACTTAACAGAGACTATCCTTGGGCACAATGGCTATGAGTAAAACAGTCTTTAATCACTGCTTAACCAAGGTGTGGACAAAGCTGCATGTGGTCACTTCTTGGTTACTATGACATTTTGTTACCTGAAAGGGTTTCTTTCTTTTTAATTTCTTAACAAAAAGCCCAAGGTACAACAGCTTTAGTTTAGCTGATTATCTGTACTCAAATTTTTACACTTTAGAAGAAGGCATAGTGGGTTCCACAGAAGAGATTTCAAGTCCCCTTAGTTGCCAAATGACAGGCATATCACACAGCAAAAAAAGTCTACTGCTTGGCTACTAGGATTACTTTAAATGTGAATTCTCAGCTTTCCATCTCTAGGGATTATCAGTTGGTATAATTGAAAAGTCCAGGAAACACACATTTCAAAAAACATGCCAAAAGATTCCAAGACAAATTGCCTAAGAAACACAGTTAGGTGAACACCACTGTCCAGTCTGAGGAATGGTCTTAACTAGTGACTGTGCAACCAAGGAAGAAAAACAAGACTCCTAGAACACTGTAATTCCAAAACTATGTTTTTCTAATGCTTTAATATAAAGAAAGGGCTCTCTCACAGTTGTTGTGGAGAAGTGGATTATGGCCCCTGTATATACAAGGTGTATCTTTTGTACAAATAGGGATGTCCCTTGACCCAAATGTTGATCTCTGAGTACAATGTTTTCCAGACTAGATCAACATGCTAAATAAGGCCATGCTTAGTTCCAATGTTACCTTATAGTAAGGATTCAAGAATGGATAGTACATGAAGATACCTTGTTTTATCGTGTGTCCCAGATACCTTGGCAAGTCTGCATTGATAGGTGCCAGTTTACCAACAGCAAGTGCTTACTGCATCTGAGTCACATTTTGGTAGTTTTTAAACTATTTCAAATTTATTCATTATTGTATGTTATTACTGTGAGCTATGATCAGTGACCTTTTACTACTGTAACTGTTTTGGGGCAATTTGAACAACACCCATATAAGACTGTGAGCTTAATAAATGTGTGCTGAAACTGCTCTACTGACTGATCATCCCCACTTCTCTCCCTTTCTCTTCATCTCTCTGTCCCTGAGACATGATATTGAACTCAAGGCCAATGACCTCTGGAGCAAGTGAAAGAGTCACATGTCTCTAAAAAGCTAGAAATGATCAGGCTACATGAGGGATGCATATCAAAAGCCAAGATAGCTGAAAGTTAAGTCTCTTACACCAAACAATCAAGTTGTGAATGCAAAGGAAAAGTTCTAGAAGAAAATTAGAAGTGCTATTCCAGTGAACACACAAATGATAATGCAGCAAAATTGCACATATAGAGTTAGAGCCTCCCTTATCAAAGCCTAATCCAGAGGGAGGCTCTAACTTCTTCAGTTCTGTGAGGGTTGAGAGAAGTGAGGAAGCAGCAAAAGAAAAAGTCTGAAGCTATCAAAGGTTGATTAATGAGGTTTAAGAAAAGAAGCTGTATCCTAACATAGAAGTATAAGATGAAGCAGCAAGGGCTGATGTAGAAGCTGCATAAAGTTACCAAGAACTTCAAGTTGTGATTACTGATGAAATTAAGGTGGCTATAATGAACACATCTTCAATGGAGATGAAACAGCTCTCTACTGGATAGTGTCACTGCAGACTTTCACAGTTAAGACAACATCTACTGTGGGTAAAATGGTATCAAACAGCATTATATAGACTCATGCCATTTTCAGCTACATGGATGGAGCTGGAAAAGATAATGATAAGCAAAATAAGTCAGAAGGAAAAAGATAAGTATCAGATGGTTTCATTTATATGTGGAATATAAAGAAACCGAACAAAGGATCAGGAAAAAAGAAAACTTGTCAGTTGACCATAGGTCTGTGATTTAGAGTAGGTGAGGGGAAATAAAATAGACAAAACAGGGGCGGGAAGAACATAAGGGACTATGGTGATGGATCACAGGTAAGAACTATGGGGACTACACTTGAGGAGAGAAATCAGAGAGTGTCCCAAAACTGACAACAGTGTAAGAAAAAAGAAAAATGCATTCCATGTTACAGAGATCTTCTATGGAAGGGAAAGCCAATTAACAGCATAAACTTCATTGTTTCATTTTAAAAAATGGCCACAGTCACCCCAACCTTCAGCAACCACCATCCTGATCAGTGGGCAGACATCAACGTTGAAGCAAGATTCTCCACCACCAAAAAGATGACTCACTGAGGGCTCAGATGATAGAATTTTTTAGCAGTGAAGTATATTTTAATTTAGACATGATGCTATTATACTTAACAGACTACAGGTAGTATAAGCATGATTTTACGTCCATTAGGAAACTAAAAACATTTGTGACTTTATTTATTGTGGAGTTTTAAGATAAAAACCACAGTATCTCTCAGGTGAGCCTGTATGTGAATTAGAAGGGGAAGAATAACAAACCCATAATGCTCACAAAACATTTCAAAAACTGTATCATCCCCTTTCATAAACAATTCAGCTGTTCAGAGTAGCAGAGTATAGCAAGACAGAAGAATTAATTTATACAAACACCCTGGATTGCAGAGCAACAGATGGCAGACATTGTCAAGCAATCTCTTGAATTGAGAGAATTCTTGGGTCTAGGCCAACTTTATTTGTGTCAAACCTGCTTAGCAATTTTGGTTCAATGAGGAAAGGAAAGAAACTAGGAGGAGGAAAAGGGGAGGCAGCACCACCTCCATGATGTTCTAGATAGCAATATAAGTGCTGTCTCTGTAAGTTAGAGGGCAGTGTAGTAGCTCTGGAGGGGACAGAGATCAAGGAAAACTGTGAGGGAGTAAGGCAGATGAACCATGCGGTTTGTAGGAAGCAAAAGGCTTTCATATTTTCTTCCTGGTACAAATGCAGTGCACATTAAAGTTTCAAACACATAATCTTGTTTTTGCTGTGTCACTGAGTAAATGAGTAGGGTGTGGGCCTGTTCTAGCTTATAAGACAAAATAATTGAATTTGGGAAACAGGGACAGAAAGGCCTATTCTAGTCAATTATGTCATTCTACAATTCCTTTTAAAATCAACTCTCCAAATCTTTTTCCAGAAATAGTATCACCTGCATAATTTAATATAAGAATAAGAAATGCTTTTCTACAACTGAACCAATAAACTAATTTATTTCAAAACCACATAGGGTATGACTTTAGGATTTCAATTAAAAAGAAAAAACAAAAAAAAAAAAAATAGATGCATGAACAAAATGTTTCCTACTGTCCAAAACTCAGCTATTCTTTTTTTCCCTGAGGTGATATTGAGTCCAATTTTCTGAAAAATAGGGTTTTTGCTAGGGGAAAAGTAAACACTATTCTTGTTAATTGAAAAAAAAAACCTTTTTGAATAAATACAAACAACACTTGAAACACACAAAACAAGCAAATGACTTCTTACCTTGCTACCATGTTGAGGTTTAAGGTCATTCTGTTAAAAGAGAAAAGCAGTATTTTAAAACCTTTCCAAATAAACTCTCACTATGTACTCCTTCCAAACCTTGGAACACAGCACTACGTTATGGTGAAAATGAACACCCCAACATACCTTAGGGTACATGGAAAGGTAATGCCCAAGACTTCCATTCCAGACCTGAGTCTATCAAAATTCCTCGTTAGAAGAACATGGTTTTAAAAGTGTACCTAACCACCTTCAGTGAGGAATTTGCAAAAACCACCAAACCACTATCTACTATATAGACGCATTACTCTTTCTAATACAAAGACCAATGAAGCAATAATCCAAAACAAGTTTCCATAGCTTTTCAGATATGTATGTGCTAGTCTGTAAACAAGCAATATCTTAGCACAATAAGGCTAGATGGTTTTGGAGAAAAAAGCCTGATGGCTTGGCTGAATGAATTTTCATTTTAATAATTTATTCCCTATTGTGTTCTATTGCTGTTACATAGTTTCCTCTCCAAAAGTACTCCTAGATCAGTTATTCTTACCGGATGCACATCCCCAATATAGTACTGCTTGAGCATTTCTCTGGCATCAGAGGAGTGGCCTACATCTTCAAAGCTTTCACTTGCATCTGCGCCAGCTTGTTCCAGCAGAACCTCTTCTCCACCAGGATGCTACAAAGGAAAAGAGGTATTTACTGAAAAGAGGTATTTGCTCTCTGAAGAGCAACCAGTAAGTTACTTTCCCATACCCTATCCTTTCTCTCTCTCTCTCCTTTTTTTTTTTTTTTTAAAGATTTATTTATTTGTGCATACAGAACTGGGGTACAGGCCAGAGGCTCAGGGGCGGTGAGAGGCTTCACCAGAGACAGAGCGGGGAGCAGAACAGGCAGATCGACAAAGTACACTGCTGAGGGGAGCAGCGGGCGGGTCAGGAGAGGTCTGCCATGCCATGTGGTCACCTCCGGGGCAGGCGGGAATCGAACTCATGCTGAAGTAGCCTTAGCCTCTCAGTGCTGTGCTTTAACCCGCTGCGCCACCAGGGAGGGCCTTTTTTTGCCTTTTAATGGGATTAGTAGAACAAAACTGACATATGTCTCCTGATTGGATGCCATGTAAAGAAAATGACATAAGGGCCCTCCCTGGTGGTGCAGCAGTTTAGGACGCAGCACTGCAAGCTGGCTGCAGGCCCCGGAGGTGACCCATATGGCGCAGCAGACCTCTCCTGTCTTGCCTGCTGCTTCCCTCAGCAGTGTATTTTGTTGATCTGCCTTTTCTGCTCCCCACTCTGTCACTGGTGCATCCTCTCACTGCCCCTGCACCTCTGGCCTGTACGCCAGTTCTGTATGCATAAGTTAATAAAGCTTAAAAATTAGTAAATAAAACATGAATTGTAAAAACAAAGAAAGTGAGATTTTGGGCCTCCCTGTGGTGTGGGGGTTAAAGTCCCAGTGCTATCAAGTTATAACAAATCACTATGATGTGAGTTTGACCCCAGCCAGGGAGCCGACCCACATGGCATAGCATGCCTCCTCTGCTGCTCCCCTCGGCAGCATATTTCAGTCAGTCTGCTTGCTCTGCTTCCCATTCTGTCTCTGGTGAATGTTCTCAAACCATGCACCTCTGACCTACACCCCAGTTTTCATATGCATAGGTAAATTAAAAAAAAAAAAAAAACTGAGATGTTTTTCTTATTTGTAAAATGAGATAAACAGATGAGGTATTTTACACTAAAAAACAGAATGGTACAATATATACAGTATATTATCACCCATGATTTTAAAAAGCAGATATATGCATGCATGTAAATAAAATTTTGCTGGGAATACTGGAGAACCTGGTAATTGAATCAGGATAGAAGGAAAAAATTTTCATTGCATGCCCTTTTGAAGTTATTTTACCAAGTAAAACATTACCTACTCAAAAAATTATTTTTGAGGTTGTATTTAGCAGTCCTTAACACTCACATTTACTTACACAATAGCAAATTTAGAATTTATATTATTCAACATACCTAGATTCGTTATTTTTGAAATAGCAAATAATGCTTTTTATAATAGTGACTTTTGTAATATCCTTTTTGTTTTTTCCAAGGGGGAGAAAAAAGCTGAAATAATATGATCACCCTTCTTTCAAAGACAAATCAAGTGAAACACAAAAGTTCTATATGTAACTTCCAGTTGCCTATAAGCTCCCTGAACCAAAGGAAAATGTACTAGTATCCCCTTAAAGATCTCTATCTAGTGAGGGAGTCTCTTATCCTAGTATGTAAGCATGTGATTTTAAAGTAAGAATAAAGAAGACACCCCTCATTTCTTCCTACATTTGAAACCTCTTTCCTGTGTTACACCATTTGTTTTGGAATGAAGTGCCAATTTGATCTCTGCAGTCAAACTATGGAATGCATTTTTTTCCATATGACATATCCCAACTATTATGCTGCCTTTCAGAGTGAAAGAATAACAAACCTTAGCAGCAGGAGGAATGTCAGAGAATGGTTGAATTTATGACTTTCAACACAGCTCTTACTACAACTACAAATTACTTTCACTGTCACCAATCTCTCACCACAAATAAATAAAAAGAGAAAGCACAATATTTAAAACTTCTTTTCACTGTGGCAAATTTGGAAAAGACAAGAATAAAGAATCAAACATAGTCCCATAATATACTGTTGACATTTTTATGCCTAAAATTCCATTGTTTTTCCTTGTTAATATTACTAAAACCATTAAGTTCTACAGTACTTACTACTTTATGTTCTAGATAGTGATAAATTTTTGTTTCTACAAAAGTAAATTCATACAGTATACTTTTATAGTCTTCTTTTTCCCTCACTGAGGCAAGGGTGCATTAAAAAAAAAAGCCTAGGTTTAACAGCTCTCATTCAAAAATGCTCTTAATAAAACTAGCATACATAACATAAAATGAAGACATTCAGCAGGGGAGAAGGAATAAAACTGGGGTGGAAAGAGCAAAAGAGACTAAGGTGATGGTCTAAGTGGTGGGAATTTTATGGAGATTACACCTGAGAAAGCAAACTATATGAAAATGAACAATGATGTAACACACACAGACACACACACACACGAAAAAAAAAAGTAGTCTTAAAACAGATGATTTAGAACAAGCAAAATGATTTCTGGGACCCCCTAGCTTCTGTTTTAGAACTCTATAAACTTTAGGCAATATTATTTAAAGTCAAGAGGCACCCCAGGTGGAGGCAGTGCCCTGGGTCTGAGACTAAGGTGGAATCCTGTCAGTTTAAAGCCAAGATAATTAGCTCAGGGGTAAGGGCAGAAGGAGTGACCCAGGCTAGGCTGGCTCTCAGTAAAGACAGGCAGGAGCTGCTATTCAACTCCAACTTTAGTCTATGGACAGTCTTGTCCATTTTTATCATTATCATCTCTGCAGGAATGATCCACCACTACTTATCCACCCTGTTGCAGTAACAAGAAGCATATTCAGGAACAAGGAGCTGACAGTTAACTCCTAATATGAAGCACAATCTTCAGGGAAAACTGGAAATTAATTGTATTCTCTAATAGTCTTTGACTTGAGAATAATACTTCAAACACCCAGAGGAAGCATTAAAAAATATATATATATATACATATATAGTGAATAGTATCACCTTCTACTATGAGTGATTCCACTACACTCTAGACATAATGAAAGGGAACGTGTAACAACCTCCTTTATATTCTTACTGGGGGATCAATCAACATGACATTCTCAGATGCTATTTCAACCAAAGTCCTATTTCCAACAACCCTGTTTTAAGCCTAGATAACAGCAAGGAATTGATATCAGCTACATCTTGGTGAATTCTGCCTCCTGGCACTTCCTTTATGTATGTGGGTTTTCAGGGCGTGTACTCTCTGATTCTGGGCCCAAGTAATGGCAATTGCCAATCAAATGATGCAAGAGCAGATGACTGCAGTAGTCATGGCCACACCCAAAGATACCAAAAGAGCTTTCAAGACCAAGTAGAAAGTTCTGGAGCTAACATCACCAGAAGATACTAGACAATGGCACAAAGACTTTCATATAGCCAAAGACTATCACTTTGAAGGCATGTTGAAAAAGAAATAGAAACTTGTATTTTTTGAAGACCAAGCAGGGACAAGCTGTGACAGGGTCTCAAAGTAACCCTTAACCTTGTAATTTTCATTTGATCTGGAGTTCCTCAGAATACAAAGGAGAATTTCTGAATTGATGGATCATTCTTATTAGAACCAGGTTCCCCTTTGTCTGAAACTAGAGAAAATGAAGAGTGGGTGCTGGGAGACTTACAAGAGCTACTTTTTTAATATTTAAATTTTTTTCCCCTTGATGACTACAGAAATGAAAGAGAAAGGGGAAAAGTCAAGCTGCCAATAACCTATAAAAACTTAGCAAAATTCAGTCTTTGGAAGAAACATTGCCAACTGTAACTAATTATCATGTGCAAACAGCCTGGCTTCTAACCAAAGTAAATTCCTGTTTTCTTAGCACCAAAACTCCCTGCATGTTTGCCTTAAATACTAGTATTTAAATACTAAAATACTAAATATAAAATATTATATACTATATAAAATACTAAATACTAAAATATTAGTATTTTAATAAATTCCTTTGTAAAATATTTTTAATACCAAAAATCAGAAATTAGTGGTGAACAAAACATATCTCCCTATATTGTTCTTTTTGAATTTCTGCAGAATGACATAAAGGTCCCAGGTGTTAAAACTTTATTTAAATAAACTTCTTCAGAGTGAATACTCAGGACCAGGACAGACTTAACAAATTTTCTATATCTCATACTGTTCTCCAGGTGAATCTGGGAGACTGTAAGATACTGCTGGATTCTCAAGTACATTCAGGATGACCAAAGATGGGTTAAATTCAGAATACTCAAAGCTACTAAGAAAAAAATTCAAGGATTCTGCCACTCAACTGAGCTAAAGACCCAGTTATTCTAAATAAAAGAGTTACAAACCATTATATGAAGGGAGAAAGGGTAATTGCTAGCAGATACATAAAGGTTGCGCAGGAATAATTGTCTGGATTAAATGTCCCAGGGAAGTAAATGGCAAGGTGCCATTTCTTTATCAGATGCAAACATAATTTGCATGTTGAGTACCATAATCAGAACAAATGACTCTAGACGCTACTAAGTAAACCATCCTGTTTTCTCTTTAATTAAAAGACAAATCAAATGGAAGTAAAATTGGGAAAGTCAGAATAAAGCCTGTGGATTCAATGAATGCTAATATGCCAGCTGTGATACTATACCAGTTTTGCAAAATGTTATCCCTGGGGGAAATGGGAAAAAGGTACAAGGAATCTATTACATTTTAACAGCTACATATGAAGCTGTCTTTTTTTTTAAAAGTCATTAAAAGGCCCTCCCTGGTGGCGCAGTGGGTTAAAGCACAGCACTAAGAATCTAAAGCCACTTCCTCAAGAGTTCAATTCCCCCGCCTGCCCCGGAGGTGGCGCGGCAGATCTCTCCTGATCCGCCCGCTACTCCCCTCAGCAGTGTACCTCATCGATCTGCCTGTTCTGACCCCCCACTCTGTCTCTGGTGAAGCCTCTCACCGCCCCTGAGCCTCTGGCCTGTACCCCAGTTCTGTATGCACAAATAAATAAATCTTAAAAAAAAAAAGTCATTAAAAAATTAAAACAGGGCCCTTCCTGGTGGCACAATGGGTTAAAGCACACTGTAACATAGTGTTTGATCCCGTGTGGCACCGCAGACCTCTCCTGTCTTACCCGCTGCTTCCCTCAGCTGTATATTTCAGTAGATCCAACTGTTCTGTTCCCCACTCTGTCTCTGGTGAATCCTCACCCTCCTGGGCCTCCTGCCTGCACTCCTGTTCTTTTTATTTTCTTTTTTAAAGATTTGTTTATTTATGCATACAGAACTGAAGTAGGGCCAGAGGTGCAGGGCAGTTGAGAGAATTCACCAGAGACAGAGTGAGGAACAGAACAGGCAGATTTATGAAGGACACTCTGAGGGGAGCAGTGGGCAAGACAAGGAGAGGTCTGCTGTGTCATGTGAGTCAGCTGCTGCTAGCTTGGCAGCGGTGCGCTTCTACCCATTGGGCTACCAGGGAGGGCCCTGTACCCCAGTTCTTGTACGCATAAATGTTTTTTTAAAAAACTAAACACAATTACTATATGGTCTAGCAATTCCACTACCAAGTATGAGCCCAAAAAATCTGAAATGGCAAAGGACTCAGATAGGTGAATGTCAATGTTCACTATAGCATTGTTCACAAAGTCAAGAAATGGAAACAATAGTTAACACTTTCAAACTAAATTAAAAAATAGAAATAGACCCCCCCCAAAATGATTGCTATATACGTACACATACTGGAATATTACTGTCTTAAAAGTAGTGAAATTTTAATATAAGCTATAACATGAATAAGCCTTGAAGACACTATGCTATGTGAAATAAGTCAAATACAAAGGCACAAACACTGCATGACTACTCTAGAGTGGTTAAATTCATGAAGATGAAAAGTGGAACAGTGAATAACAGCAAGTGGTAGGAAGAGCAGCCAAGGAGGAATTATTGCTTAACAGGTAGTTTCAGTGTGGGATGATGGAAAAAAGTCTGCTGATGGACGGTGGTGTTGATCACACTCCTATGTGAATGTATTTAAATGACAATGAAATGTGTACCTCCAAATATTTTATCCTATGTTTATTTTATCACAACAAAAATTTTTAAAAATCATTATGCTAAGTGAAAGAAGCAAAAACAAAAGGATAACTATTGTGTAACCCCATTATGAGGTACCTAGAACAGACAAATTCATAGACACAAAACACATTATAGGTTACTAGGGACTTGGTGAGGGCAAATGGGGGTGGTAGGGTGGTGTTATTGCTTAAATGGTTACAGAGTTCCTGTTTGGGGTGATGAAAGTTTTAGAAATAGTAATGGTTACACAATATTACAAATGCAACTACTATCTAAATTACACAGTTAAAAAGGGTTAAAATGAACAATTTTTTACATGTTATTTTGTGATGAAAAAGCTAGCTAGATTGAAAAGAAAGGTAGATTTATATACCTATCGTCAACATAAGCCAAATGCAGCTTTTTTCTTAATTACATAAACCAGTTAAGACTACAGGTGTCTGGGAATTATACTCAGTAATCTAGATTGGTTGCTTATACTATTCAAGTACTTTGGACAATCAAATTCCTTCCAATATGTTTCAAGTAAACCTAATAAAAGGGGTACATACTCCCCATCCCTGCTTGGACCTGCTTTTCTTTTAAATCTTGTATGAATTTTCTGAAAAGATTCTTTGACTTGGATTATTTTTGTGCTTTAATGGATTTTGTCTCAGTGTATGTTATGTAAGCATTATATAACAGTGCAAATAAAATGTTTCAAATAAATTATACTGCAACCAAGATCACAGTCAGAGATGAAACAATGACTATGTTCTATTTATCTCTCTTAGTCAAGCAGTAATAAAGGGAAATAAAAAGCAATTTGTTTTAACGTCCTCTTGTTCGGGAGGATTTTGGTCAGTTAAACTGCCCAAAGATTATGTTGACTTCTCTTTACCTTTAGAAAGAGAAAGAAAATCTATGCTTCAATATAACAAAGAGTACAAATTACTAACAGAAAATAGTACTTCCTGAATACTAATTCTTTGGAAAGGGACAGATGGACAGAAAAGTGGAGAATATGAAGAATGGCAATAGTTACAGAGTAAAAATCTTGTTAGGAAAAAATTACAAGTGCTCTGTGGGCAGAAATTCCATACCGATGTAATAAAAATTGAACAATAGGGATATGCTAAAGGCCATCTGACTTGGAAAATAAAAGCTAGAAACATTAAGTTGAATTGCGGAAGCTGCAAAATTAGGCTGGGTGATGGAAAGAGGGACCACTAGCCAAAAAGATCATGGAATACTTCATCAAAATAATACACAAAGGTTAATATTTGGGGGAGGATAAAAACTACTTCCTAAAAAACACTCTGACTGGCCAGAGAAAGATAACAGGCCTGGGTGGTGAACAGGAGGAAATGGTGCAGGCCCATGGGTATTTGCATTTGGATTAGAATGAACCCAGTTAGACAGGGCTGTCACCAAGAGGAGGCTAACTTGATGGCTGCCAGACAGGGTGAAACTCAGGCAAAGTGACCACTGCCAGGGTCTGAAGTTCAAGTCTACAGGTCCAAACATAACTTGACACCTATAACCCCACTGGATAGAGTACCACTATTACAGATTCTCACAATTGCTTAGGCACCATCATAGTAATTATTTATCACAACTGCAACTGTTGATGGAATGTCTTTCTTCCCCCACCAGACTATAAACTTCCTAAGAATAGGAGCCATGATTATTTTGTTCAAGGTTGTATTCCGGAACATAGCATGATGCCTGGAACTCAGTGAGATCCGGGGAGTACTCCCTCTGCCCTCTCTTCATTTTCGTTACGTGTGAGGCACCCATGCCACATGCAAAATGAATAAGTAAGTAAAAGTCAACTTGTTTTAAAGATATTTCACCTGGACAGTGCTGGCGGTTAAACTTCATTTTATTTCTAGCCTTCCCCAGGACTAACCACCTGAGATTGCTCAAGGAAAAAAAAGCATTGTTTATATTTGGCAAATTCCACAAGATAGGCAATAATCAAATCACTTTCTTGACTAGTCGGAGATATTCACTAAGAATTATTAGTCAAACTAAAGCTTCTAGGGAAGAGCTTGGGGTATACCAAGTAGAGCCTGAATTCTCAGTCTTATAGCAAGACCTTGCACAATAACTTGTACAAAGATCTTATAGTCTCTGCAAGTCCAAAGCCAATCATTCATCTTCGTCTACACATTATTATTATTATTTTTAAAGATTTATTTGTTTGTTTGTTTGTTTATGCATACAGAACTGGGGTATAGGCCAGAGGTATAGAGGCGGTGTGAGGATTCAGAGTGGGGAGCAGAATAGGCAGACTGACGAAGTACACTGCTGAGGGGAGCAGCGGGCGAGACAGGAGAGGTTTGCTATGCCATGTGAGTCACCTCTGGGGCTGAGGAACAACTTAAAATGACATGGCTGCAGCCAGCTTGAATTGCTGCACCCTAACCCATTCACCACCAGGGAGGGCCCTATCTACACAGTATTTTTCAGAGCGCCTGCCACTTAGTAAGCACTCAAAAGATACAGATGAAACACTGTAATTTAATTTCTTACTAGTAAAAACAGCAGTTAACCTTCATTGATCTCTTTATGCCAGGTACCATGACAAGTCTTTGTAAGTATTATCTAAACTAGCTGTCACAAAGCACCTCTGTGGTGGAGGTTCTACTATCTCCCTTTTACAAAGGGAAAGGGCATTTACATAGCCAATTTGCCCAAGGTTATACAATTGTTAAGTGGTCAAGTAAATAAACTTACCTACACACAAAACCAGCATCTAGCAATATTTACATCTAATAGATTTGTATCCAGAATATATAAAGAGGGCTTTCAAGTCAATAATGAAAAAAAGACAACCCAATTTACAAAATGGACAGGCACTTTACAAAAAGACAAATGGCCAATAAGCCCATGAAGATACTCAAATTATTATCTACTAGTCATCAGGGAGATGCACGTTAAGACCATAATTACACACCAAAACACACCCACTAGACCAGCTAAAAGTAAAATGACTGACAAATATGATGTGTCAACGAAGTTGTGAAGCAACTAGAATATTCGTGTATTGTTGGTAGGAGTGTGAAATGATGTGAACACTTTGATGAAAGGTCAAACAGTTGCTTTAAAGTAAAAATAAAACTACATGACCCATCAACATCACTCATGATTACTGACCCAAGGGAAATGAAAACAGGTCCACACAAAGATTCGTCCATCAAAGTTCACAGCAGCTTTCATCATCATAGACAAAAAAAAGACAACAACAAATGTCAGGCAGGTGAGTAAATAATATTTTGTATGCTCATAAAGTGAAATCAAAAGGAACAAACAGCTGACACATGGAAAACAACAGGTGACTCTCACAGATAGGTGAAATAACTTGGTCACAAAGAGTGCTCAATGTTCTAGTGTTAGAAATCACATCACGGCTGGGGCAGAGGTAATAGAAATGTTCTGTATATTGATTGTGATGATCATTACAAAGGCGAGACATTTGTCAAAACTTTACACATAAAATCTGTTACATTTTTTGTATGTATATTAGATGTCAACAGAGTTGACTCAAGCAGCTCAAAATAAAAAAAAAA
>NW_004567129.1:16027979-16053047 GCF_000260355.1 Condylura cristata
AAAAAAAAAAAAAAACATACCTAATTCCATAATCTGCAACCAAGAAAGAAAACTGAGACAAACCCTAGTATCATAGGCACAAGCTATGGATAGAAACACCTAAATTCAAACCTCAGCCCACTGAATTTTATTACTTCTCTGCTCCCCAGTTTTCTCATCTCTAAAATAGGTTGTTGGGATGGTTAATTAAAAAAGAAGTTACCTGAACACACTTAAAATAAATACTATATTATTACAATTAAGTAGTATTAACATTATAACTAATTAACATATAATTCAGTTAAGCAATACTGATTGTACTTCTGAATATATTTGCATATACTGTTACACACACAAGATGTAAAATTCAAACGAATTATTGGGATGAAAAGTTTCACTTCTTTCCCTTCTGTATTGCTTCTTCTAAACTATTCTAGACTATTCAGCAAAAGTAATCTATTTGGAAAAAGAGTTTCACACCCCTCATCTTAAAAGATTTCATTACACCTTAAGAGACATAATGGCTTTCTATTACCTCTATGGTCAAACCCATACTACCTATCCACCCTTATCTGTGCTGGCTCCCGATAAGCTGTTGGTCCACAGTTGCTTTCAGTCCTAATGTGCCAAACCTTTGATTCTTGGAAATGCTGATGGAAAGCTTTTATCTACTCTTCCCAAAGGAAGTACCTTATCAACTCTATTAAGTCATTTTCTCATAAAGGCTTTCCTATATCACACTATTAAAGAGTCCCCCCGCCTCATTTTCCTTTTTCAAATACTTGTTTCTTTCACAGGAAGCATTATCATTTTAAACTATTTCATTTGCTATCTTCCCTGAAAGGGAAGCTTCAAAAACACAAGGCTTTTACTTTTATATTCCACCAGGATCTGGCATCACAGCACCTGATATATTCAGCACTTAACAAATATTTGTTGAATGAATGCAAGTACTAAAGTAATAGTCCCACTTACAGTGACAGTCACTAAAAAATGTATAGAAAGCTTTAAAATCACAATGTGTTATTTTAAGTTAATCATTTCAGAAATGGTTATTTTCCCATTATGTCAGAGGTTCTTAACTTTTATCACTTTTTATTCACAGTGAGGACTAACACTAACTGAAACAAAGGTTAAAAAAAAATCATACCCAGCCCAAAAGTAGATGACTGGATTAAAAAGATGTGGTACATATATACAATGGAATATTACTCAGCAACCAAAAAACAGAAACACATGTCTTTTGCAGCAACTTGGATGGAGCTGGAAAAGATCATGCTTAGCGAGATAAGCCAGAAAGAGAAAGGAAAATACAGATGGTTTCACTCACAGCAGGAGTATATGGATCAGGCGAGAAAATAATAAGAATAATGAACAGCCATATACCAGTATACCAGAGACATTTTGTGGGGGTGGAATAGGGAATGGGATGAAAAACGGGGGAGGGGGGGAGAGGAAGTGCACGGGACTATGGTGATGGCACAGAGGTGACTCAGTGATGGGGATTACAATTGAGATTTAAAAAAAAATGTACAAAATGATGTAAAAATAAACTGTTATATTATTTTAAAAAATAATAAAAATTTGAAGTATTTAAAAAAATATATATATATCCGGACCCTCCCTGGTGGCGTAGCGGGTTAAAGCACAGCACTAAGAAGCTAAACACACTTCAGCATGAGTTAGATGCCTGCCTGCCCTGGCAGACCTCTCCTGACCTGCCCGCTGCTCCCCTCTGCTCCCCTCAGCAGTGTACTTGTCAGTCGGCTGTTCTGCTCCCCACTCTCTCTATGTCTCTGCACCTCTGGCCTGTATCCCAGCTCTGTATACATAAATAAATAAATCTTAAAAAAAAAAATCTTACCCTTGCTAAGGATGACGCACATTAACATTTTCTAGTCCATGTCATAAGGTATTGAGCATTTTTATGTGATTTTTCTAAACTATTAAATAGTAGAAAAACAATGTCGGGCACTCCTTGGTGGCACAAGGGGTTAAAGAGCAACAGTAGGAGGCTCTCTGCAGCCACTGTAGCACAAGTTCATTTGATCCCCAGCCAGATAGGTGACCCACATGGCAAGGCAGACCTCTCCCTGTCTTGCCTTCTGCTCCCTGTGGCCATGTATTTCAGTCAATCTGCTTCCCACTCTGTCTCTGGTGAACCCTCTCATCCCACACCTCTCTGGCCTGTATCCAGTTCTGGTATGCCTCCATAAATAAATCCAAGATCACACTCTAACCATATCCATTAATGAAAATATAACCGAAACAACAATATACAATGCAAGAGATACAGATAAGAAACCCCTTCCTAAGGAGGAAGCCATTTTAGATCAGAAAGAGAAAGATGAAAACCAAATTATGAGTCTTGCCCCTCTCATCAAATAAAAACTCTGTATCTCAAACCTTGGTATTATCCTTGATTTTGACTTCTCTCACTCCCCAAATCCAAAGCATTATTAAATGCAGCAGGCTCTTCCCCCACAATACATCCAAAATCTCACACTTATAACTAACCCTACTGCCAACACCCTGGTGCAAACAACTACCTCTTGAACAAATCACTACAACAGCTTGTAATTTAGCATCTCAATTCTGTCTCTCTGAACAGTACAGTCAGGTGATGTTATTAAATCATTAGGTCACTTGTCACTCCTCTGCTCCAATGGTTTCCCATCAGAAGACCAACATCCTTCCTAAAACCTGCAAAGCAACACATGATCTGCTCTTCCTGGTCATGCTGACCTCATCTACTCCTCTGTGGCCTCCACAGTCTCCCTAACTCCTCTAGCAAACCACATAAACGCCCACCGTCAGGCCTCTGAACTCGTGCCCTCTCCCTGGAGTGCTCTTCCTGCAGATATCCACATGGCTTGCTCCCCCTATTTCCTCTGGGCTTTAGCCATCTTAATAAAACCATCTCTGGGGGGCTCCCTGGTGACCTAGGGGTACACATATGGCACAGCAGACCCCTCCCCCCACCACTGCATCTCTGGCTTACACCCCAGTTCCTCTATGCAAAGCTAAAGTATTTTAAAAGAACTAAAATAAAATAAAGCCATCTAAAATTTTACCCCACATCATACCTTCACTTTATACAGGCTAGAGTCCTCTGCTTTATTTTTCTTGTTAGCACTTACTACTAAGACAGCATTTTTTTCTTTTTTAGCTACTTACTTTGTGTAATCTCCATGAGGGCATGTTTGTAACATCCACTCCCCAACACCTACAACTGTATCTGGCACATATCATACACCTAAGAAATGTCTGAAAAAGTAAGTGAATGAATGGATCCAGAGTGATTTCAGAAGAGGTAAGAATGACTAATAGCAGGTAGAGCTGAAGCTCAAGCTTCAAGGGCAACCCTGGCACAGCTGTGCTATCTCTGGCTCTGTCAGCATCGGTGAACCAGGTGAGCAAAACACTACTGGAGTCTGATTAGTATCTTATATAAGTAGGGAGTGCTTCCTGCAAGTTCATCATCTATTCTGAATCAATCAAGAAGAAATTTGGGAGGAAATGAAGCCACAACTGAAAAATATGATTACCTACCCAAGATAAACGATGCTTTAACATGCTACAAAATGTAACTGAAACATATTATGGAGTAATACCAAAGGACATAGCTAAAGCCAGAATTCTGAAGTACATATTTCTCCCATGATACAAAAGTAGAATGTTCCTATTTGGCAGGTTATATCAGAGACTTGGGAAAGCTGTTACTATTAACCGATATGGAAAAATCTTTTAGCATACCTGGACCCAAAAAATAACCGACCCAAAAAATAATCATACCAAATAGCAACATTCTACCTTCAGGTAGTGTGGAAAACCTGTAACACTGTGTAGACATAGGAAGTCCAGGGATCTATCTAAATCAATCTCTGCTACTTACCAACTATATGAACAAAGTTACACCCAGATCAAAATAAGGGTCTCTGTTTTCCAAGCCACTCTCAACTAGTTATCTCAAGGATGAAATAATAGCAAAGCACTTTTAAAAGCATTAAATGCCATAGACACTAAATTCTAAGGATATTAACTTATTGGCCTCTGAAAGATTACAATAATCTGAGAAACCTTTAAGCTTTAAATACTTTTATAGATGTATGAGTCAGGATGTAGCAATTTCTTCCCCTGGCCCCAAATAAACAGAAAATTTTGCTTCAGAGAACAAAAGAACTGTTCTCCCCTTGGTCTCTGGCAGTTGCCTAGAAGGCCAATCCAAACCAGGGCATACACCTCTGCTCAGGACACATGTACAGGGTCTCTGGCATAATACAGCAGCATAAGGGACTTTTGCACCCCTACATGGGAGACCATGATTTAGCCTTTTCCCAAGTAGATGCAGGAAATCACAGGGTGATGTTAAATTTATCTACCTACATCCCAGGACTGTGATTTAAGTAATTGGGAGGGTGACTGTGCCTATCCATGAAACAAGGAACATTAGATTGGGGCCACCTGCAGGTTTGCAAGAATTGTAGGACATCTGAGTAGTAAGACCCCAAGGTCTTGGTCTATGAACTTGCTAGGGACAGCTGTACACCAGGTAATGGGAAATGCTACCTGCATACAGGGGAGACCGATAAAAAGAATCAGATGGGTAAAAGCTCTGGGTGGTGATGTAGTCAACTTGAGGATCAGGTACAGAGTGAGAACAGACACCAGAGGTTGGCAAACATTCAGGAGGGGATCAAGTACCAAGGAGGAGATCTTTGAGGTGGGAAGAAGCCCAGCATCAGTTACTAAGACATGGAGAAAGGAGAACGTAAGAAAACAGGAATGTTACCAGTGGCTCAGGCAGCATTGGGTACTTTGATTTGTCCACCTAGAACTCTTTGGAGAATTTAGGAAGGGGATATCCCATGTGTGGATGGGGAGAATAGTAATCTAGAGATAATCAAATCAGTACATGACTTCAAGAAGGTAGGCTATATACCTTTTAAATAATCAATAATCAAAGCAGGAGATAGCAGAAGCAGAGAGCTTGTGCTTTAGAGTGTTAGGGGAAAAAATTAACTGTTTCCTGAATTACAGGAAGGTTATAGCATGAAACTTGCAAGTAATGAAAACTATTAATATATTTCTGAAAATAAAATAATTTTCTCACATCACAAAAATTATATATAATTTACATTTATGTGGTACATCGGAGATTGGGGTGGGGAAACAATTTCCAAAGAGCAAGAGGGAACTTTTGGACTGATGGAAATGCTCCTATTTTTTATATTTGCCAAAACTCATCATACTGTTCATTTTAATGGGCTCAAATTTCTTCAAGTGAGTAACATCAATAAAGTCTGAAGAAATCAAATACCTGCCCTTTTCCTTAAGGCAAACAACTTGGTAATACAAAGGGCTCCAGAAATTCTGTAATGAGACCTAATACAACAGACTTGAAGATTTAAGATAACAGAACTTGACTCAGTGTCACACACACACAAAAAAGTCAACTCACGACCTTTAGGCCTCAAGGTCAACTCAAATTAAAACGGGGGACTAGGGGATTCAGCATGTTTGGGGTAGGGTGATCTCAGAATCTTCTCAAGACAAAAACCCCACATGGTAAACCGAAAGGAGAGGTTTGGAGCTCTTCAGACCTAGGCTGCTATGTGTGTGTTGAGAGTCCTCAGTCTCTCTGAGGCTCAGTTTCCCTCTCAGTGAAATGGGGATAATGATGGCTTAGGGTTTACTCTAGCGGACACTCAGTGCTCGGTACACCTTCCGTAATTGCTATAATTGAAGGTGTCGGAACCTAGCACAGGCGGGAATAGCATGCAGACCTAGGTTCCCCACTTTCCCTCCGGGGATGGAGGCTGTCGCGACCCTCCGTATGCCTCGTGGCCGTCAGCCAGTAGCCATTTCCCTCATACACACACCCCCCCCAACTGCCTTTCTGGCCCGACCACCCCTCACCCCTGCACCTCCCTAGGGCTGCCGAACCCCGAATCCCCCACCTCGTTAAGGAAGCGGGTGATATCGTAGACTCGCCCGTGAATCACCAGCCATATCTCCTTCGAGGAGTTGCGCTTCGCCACCTCCTCCAACCGATAATAGGTGACGGGTTTCTCGACCCCTTGCCCTATCCCATCGCTGCCGCTAGCTTCCTTAGACGCCATTAGGCCTGCGGTATCTCTTCAGCACTGCTACCCGGGTTTCCGCCGCTAACTTCCTTGAGGTAAACGAGCTCAGCCCTTCCCGGCTTCCGTAATTAGGAACCATAAGGCCGGAGAGGTTCCTGGCAACAGCCAATCACGCTTCCCAATAGTCCCGGGTTCGTTTTCTTTTCACCAATGAAAGGAGGGATTCAATCCCAAATCCCACCCACTCCTCGCCAGATCCTTGGGCGTAGGCCTGGTTCGAGGTCCAACTAACCAACCAGGACCGTTCTTGTCCTGCAATCTCTCCAATCAGATACCGTGATTTTGGAAAAGGGCTTAGAGGCCAATGGACCCTATCACCCCTAGACAAATTTACCCACTCTGAACGCTCCCCCTCGGAATTCAGCGGTGGGTGCCTCCTGAGTCCCGAAGGGCGCTCCTTGCGCACCTCCTGCGTGACCAGTCTGTGCTTTATCGCTCTGCTTTGAAGCCTCCAGGCTGTGCTCTGACGAATCAGTCTCTCCTTTCTAAGCTGTGTAACCTCACCAGGACACTGGGCATGATAACTCCTATCTTCCAGAGAAGTTTGGCTGATGAGAGTGTTATCTACAAGAGCACTTGGTACAGAGTAATAGATGAATGGTGTTAGAAAAGGCGACCTTAGGATAGAGATTCGGTGTAAAGTGTTTCTGCCACCAGGAAGACTGATTTTGTTTTCTGTCCATTATATTTCAATAATGCTAGGGGGTAGGGGGGGATCTGATTTCTAAACGAATTCTTTGGCAACAAGGAGGACACGACCTACACTATTTAGTTTCTATGTGTTCTAAAATAGCATTCACTTCAGCTGTCCCCCACTGAAGATCCCAGCATTTTGGTTAATATTCAGTGTCGAGGGTTCCTCATTCTCAGCTGCCACTACAACTGACAGATTGATCATGAGGTAATGTCAGTTTTCTCATGTCACCCTCCCATTCTAGTTCCCCACCAGACACTTGGCTCCTAGGTCTGCCGGTTTTAAACCTGCCTCTGTAGTCATCTGTTTGAAATAACCTCTTCCTTCCAACGTCTACTCACCTTTCAACTTCCTCCTCCATTTTTTCCTTTTTCACAAGTTCTCCCACCATTTTGAGCTCCAAGTGTTAAATCCCCTTATAGTATAGTGTCTAAGCATTTATTATTTCAAGAAACACCTTGTATTTGTAAATTTTGACGTTCCATACCATACCTCACTAATTAGACAAACTATTAGAGCAAGCCTAATAATTCTTAGAATGGTCCACAAATTCTAGATGTTTACATTCATTTCAGCTATGGTGTCACAAGTAAGGCGATAGGCCCTGTAGACATGTAGACCCACATGGCACAGCAGACCTCTCCTGTCTTGGCCACTGGTCCCCTCAATATATTTCATTGACCTGCCTGTTCTACTTCCCACTCTTTCTCTAGTGAATCCTCTTACTGCCCCTGCACCTCTGGCCTATACCTCAGTTCTATATGCATAAATAAATAAATCTTTTTTAAAAATCTAAAAAAAAAATTAAGATTTCTAAATGAAACAAAAACATTTACATGTATATTCACAGTATATATGTGCTTATGTGTATGTGTATGTTAGAACTAGAGATATGTACCAAATTCAGTGGCACACAGATTTCAAAACATTTGTTATAAGTATAATTTCACACTTATTCCAATGTGTGTGTGAGTCACTTATGGAAACTTAAAAATGTAGATTCAGGGGCCCTCCCTGATGATGAAAGAGGTAAAAAGCACAGCACTATGAAGCTATCCGCAGCCACTGTAGCACAGTTAGATCCCAGCGAGCTGACCCACGTGGCACAGGAGACCTTTCCTGACCCTAGGCTGTTCCCCTCAGCAGTGTTTTTCAGTCAATCTGCCTGTTCTGCTCCCCACTCAGCTCCTGGTGAATCCTCTCACCCCCTGCACCTCTGGCCTGTACTCCCATTCTTGTATGCATAAATAAATATCTCAGTGATATCTCTGGATAACTTTGGAAAACACTGAACTTTCTTGGAAACATTAAATATGTCTTAGCAAAGGGAAAAGTTTGGAGAAATATAGAGTACAACCAAAGCAAAAGGGAGAATGACCATGGAGTGGAGAGAAATTTCTGTTTCTGAGACTGAGAAACAAAATGGTTTGGGATCTCTCAGTAGCAGGGATCCTTCAAGCTTCCTCAAAGGAACCTGGACACGGGTGGAACTTAAGAGTCAGAGCTCCCAGACACTCAGACTGTCATCTCTGTGACAAATCTTTCAGGCACAGAGTCTAGGATGCCTAAGAATGTAGACCGAAGACTAAAGGGCACTGCTTTCAACTTTGTAAAACTCCTAGAAGGGAAAGATCAAGTCCCATAAATGACTGAGACTAAATTTGTCACTATCATAGCATGGGGAATATGGATCACATTAAAGATTTTTAATTAAAATTTAAATTTTTATTTTAGCATTTCAAACAGGATAAGTCAAAAATACAATGAACTACCATATACTTTTAATTTAGATTCACAAAGTGTTACTATTTCTCCTTATATAAATGATTTAATGTTATTCAATTTAGAATAAATTATAGAACATCATGACCCTTTATTTCCACATAGTTCAGCATGTATCTTGGAAGAATAGGACACATGCTTATATAACCCCAATTGAGTTTCAACTTAAAGGAATTTGACGTCGATGTGCCAAGCTATTACCTAGTACGTTCATACTGTTTTCCAGTTGTGGAGTTTTGGTGAGTTACTGTGATCCAGGATGCAATCCAGACTGAAGTCTTGTACTTAATTATGTCTCATTAGTGGGCTTTAATCAAGTACATTTCTTCAGCCTTCTTTTTCCTCCGTGATATTGACATTTATAAAGAGTACAGCTTCAAACTGAATTTGATTCAGAAAAATATTGTGACAAAATATGTTAATTGTGAATGCCAGTTCACAATTTATATAACATGTTAGTGAGAAAGTCTTAACTTTGGGAAACTTGGAGGCCCTGTCCCTGAACTCATAAACTTGGTAAACCTTAGGCAGCTTTCTCAATCTCTCTTCTTTTTCTCCATTGTTCCAACAAATACCTTTGATCCAACACCATTTGATGAAAACACAAATCCCCTCTGAATTCTTTTTCATGTATTTGTTGAAAATTTACTTAACAGATAAAAGAATGTGTATATTTCTGAAAGTTCTACTATGTTCTATTGTTTTGATCAAAGTTAACATCACCAGTGATAACTCATTTGATAACAAGCATCCCCTGGTGTGTGGTGAGGAGGGCACTTCATCACCAAGGCATCCTTCCCCCAACCTATAATCCCAGTCTAAACATGAGAAAAAAAACATTATACCAACCCAAAATCTGACCAGTATTCCCCAAAACTGTCAAATTTGGGTGGGAAGGAACACTGAGAAATTGTCACAGATCAGAGCAGACTAAGGAAATAACTAAATGCAATGGGTATTCTGTATTGAATCCTAGAACAGAAAAAGGAGTTGAGGGAAATACCAAAAGAAGTAACAGTAATGCACCAGTGTTGATTTCTTATTTTTGATAAACTTAGCACAGTAGTATAATTTGTTAGACCATTATGGGAAACTGGATAAAGATATATGGGAACTCTCTGTAGTAATTTTTGCTATTTTTCTGTAAAGCTATTCTGAAAAGAGAATATTTTTAAAGTCAGCCTGTTAATATAATACAGTTTATAAATGAATTTATAGAGAATGGACATTTTACTAACCTTGAGTTTCACAAATATGGCATCTACATCGCCACTGATTTAAATCTTTATTTTATAGTTTTCAGCAACAGAGGTGTACATTGTTGTTAAATATTTCTAAGTATTTTATGTTTTCTATGCTACTATAAGTGGAATTACTTCATTTTCCAATTGTTTTCAACCATAATAGAAAAATACAATTGATTTTGTAGATTCACTTCGTAGACTCTTACTTTGCCAAATTCACATATAGTTTTAGTGGTTGCTATGATTTCTAGTACAAGTTGGACTCTGTCAGATATTATTTTCTACATCTATTGAGTTGATTATATGATTTTCTCCTTTATTTTGTTAATGTGGTGAATGATATTGAATTGCTTTCAAAAACTTAATCATCTTTCATTCCTGGTTATGTTAGTCTTTAATATTTTAATTCAATTTGCTGCTATTTTTAAAGGATCTTTGCATCCCTAGTCGAGAAATATTGGTCTATAATTTTCTTCAAGAATTTATAGAGAATGAACATTTTACTAACCTTGAGTTGATGGATTTTTTCATAGATTTGACGGAGTTTTTCAAGTTCTTTTACAAATATCTTCTAAGTGATCATAGGTGAGTACTGTGTAATAAGAAAATTAAGCAAAACTCTTGGCATAGTCCCTGCCACAGAAAGTCCTCAATAAATGCTGGCTGTGCTGGAATATTATTTGTAGATGCTATAAGTGAGACCCAACTCTTAAGGAAACTTAACTTTCCAAGAGGAAGATGGCACTTAGCATATAACTTTTTTTAAGATTTATTTATTTATTCATATAGAACTGGGGTATAGGCCAGAGAGCGGAGGGTGAGAGGATTCACCAGAGACAGAGTGGGGAGCAGAACAGGCAGATCGACGAAGTACACTGCTGAGGGGAGCAGTGGGTGGGTCAGGTCAGGAGAGGTCTGCCACGCCATGTGGATCTCCAGGGCAGGAGGGAATAGAACTCATGCGGAAGTGGCTTAAGCTTCTTAGTACAGCGCTTTAACCCGCTGCGCCACCAGGGAGGGCCAGCATATAAAATATTTTTAATGTTAACAATTTACTTTTGAAATTTTTAGTTATTAGGCAACACTCTCCTACTGCCATACAGGTGTATTCTCTATAAATTATCTCAGGTAACAGTAGCCTTAGTGTATAAAATACTGCTCAAGGGAAGTTGTGAATTTACCTTGAAAATTTGTTTTGCTTTTGTATAAACAATGGGAAACTGTCAAAGTTAACTGTTCCTGATCCACAAACAGTAAGAAACAAGGATTCTGTCCCATTTACTGCAGTGGTATTGATGTGTTTTTAATACACACTTTCTGTGTACTAATATTGTTGAAGGCTGGGCTGGAGGTAGGGAGCTGGAGCAGTGGGGGAGAGGGTTCCCCTTTCCTGTTCCTGGAATGGAATACAAAGGGGTAGCCCTCCAATCTGTTAATCCCCTTCTCAGGGTATTATGTGGCCTAGTAACCTAATCTCTTCCCCTGCCTGTGGGAAGAGAAACTTCTAAAGACATCACAGTCCCACACTCCCCTTCCCAGGGCCAGACCTGAGCCATCTAGTATCAGAAGGTTTCAGGCAGTGGGTGTAAAGTTAGGAGCCCTACAGGATATTGCTTCAGGAGGAGTTTGGTTGCAAGCATCTTGTTCCAACTCTCAGGTCAGCCAGACTAGCCTTGGCTGTTGGGTGGCCTCATCTGGACCATCCTGTTGATTCTTATGCCAGTGAGCCCAACCTTCACCAATCCAGTCCAGTTTCTAAAGGTAAAAGAAACTACAGCTGTACAAACAGCCATTGACCAGGATGATTAATACCCAGAGTTGGTTTTCCTGGCTTCAGAACGCCAACTTTGCTCTCTTCCAGTGTTTGTTAGTTTGTTTTTAACAGGTAATAAATACATTCACACTTAGAAAGGAAAGTATGTATGAATCAATATTTGTGCCTGTCTCTTGCTACAGAAATACATGTATGTATGTGTACATATATATGTATGTATGTATATTCAGTTCCCACCACCCGTTCACTTTCTTACCCTCCAACAGTCCCTCCCTTTTTATACAAAATGTAGTTTTAGTACACACACTTTGAACATGTTGTTTTAGTTACTTAACTTCTCTGAGATCATTCCATATCAGTTTAGAGAAAGGTCTTTCATTCTTTTTATAGCCACATACTCTGTCTTTGGGTATAATTTAGTTTATTTGACTAGTCTACTATTAATATAGTGTTAACTAAAAAAGCTGACCACTGGACTATGGTGACTCACATGTTATAAAAGCAAACTAAAATCTAAGTCTATAGCTGCCTCAGGGTGACAAAATCAAAACACTAAGGACAACCAATTGGAAATGATCGACTAGGGTTTAAGCTATAATCAATCAACCATTTCCTTACTTTGCTTCTGCCTTTTCTCTAAAAATGTTTCCCATAGCCCCTATCTGTGGAATCCTTTTAACTGCTTGCAGTTGGGCACTGCCTGGCTGGTGTCAACTTCTCATGAAATAAACTTAAATAATATGGGGGCCTCCCTGGTGGCGCAACAGGTTAAAACACAGCACTATGAAGTTAACTGCAGCCACTGCAGCACGAGGTGACCCACATGGCGCAGGGACCTCTTTTGCCTCCCTGCTACTCTCCTCAGCAGTGCACTTTGTCAATCTGCTCCCTGTTCTGTCTCACCCCTGCACTTCTGGCCTGTTCTTGTATGCATAAATAAATAAATCTTTAAAAAATATTAATATGTCTCAGTTTATCTTTTAATAATGTATGTGGATTATTTCCAGTGTTTTGTCATCTCTAATGGTTCAGTAAATATGTATGTTTGTCATTTTGCTCGTGCACAATTTCATCTATGACATATATCTAAAAGTGGAAGTGGTAACCTAGGGGTTAAGTCTCAGCGCTATCACCCTGATGGCCCACTTCCATGAGCTGAGTTTGATTCTCTCACCAGGCAGCTAGGCCACATGGCACAAGAGACCTCTCCTGTCTCACCCTCTGCTTCCCTCAGTGGTGTATTTCAGTAGATCCAATTGTTCTGTTTCCCACTCTCTGGTGAATTCTCTCTCACACACATATGCCACCACACCTCTGGCCTTTACCCCAGTTCTTCTATGCAAAAATAAATAAAATCTTAAAAAAAAAAAAAAAACAAGTGGGAATAGCTGGGCCAAGAGTTTGCATTTATAATTGTGGGTGATATTGCTACCAAATGTGAAGGGCTCATTGCTTGGCTGAGTCAGTCAATTAACTGTGTCAAGTCAATGATTCGTGGCAGGGAGTTTTAATTACTTCAATCACAGAGGCAGAGTTCATTCTCAAGTACTTTTTCCTTTCCTAAAGGGAATTAGGATTTTTATAGGATTATTAGTATTTTGGGGGGAAGGCAGTTTTTATAGGATTATTAGTATTTGAGGGGGAAGGCAGGGTGGACTCTTGGTTGTGCAGGTACCTTGTAGTTTCCTGACCAAACTCACAGCCCCAATTGGATCACATGTTCAGAAAATGGTGGCAAAGTACCCCTTAAGGGGAGACAGTATTATGTAAGTGGATGTTAACAAGTAAACTAGATCATCCAGTGACTTGTCTGTGACATCAGGACCTTAGCTAAACAGTTTCAAATAGCTCTAAGGCTTCCTCCTGATAAGCAAGTTTGCTTTGTTAATTTTCTGGGTAACAAAATCAGCAAATTGCACTTCATACAGTATTGATTTACCCACTTGTGATGTGTAAGGATGCCTGCTTTCATCAAGTTTTAATCAATGTGTGTGATCAATAGATAAGCCAATGAAACAAATGAAAAAAACAAATAAGACAGTTCTAAACACACAGTCAAGAGTAGAAGGCAGGGTGAATTTTTATCTTAAGAAAAAGGGGATTTTTTACGGTGTTGAAACAAAAATAACTAAATCTTTTTTGAGAATTTTTTTTCTAGAAAAAAAATTATTTGGCTACAAATCCATATGCCAAGAAGAGTGATCAAAAACAGATCAAAGATTCAAGCATAATAAATGAAAGAAAAGAGTTTGATCTAACTTTTCAAAGCTAAAAATGGATACAAAAATACAACAATGACAAAAGAAAAACTAGGTAAATTTAGTCAAAATTTAAAACTGTTCTGCAAACAGTATCATTAAGATTGAAATTTTCTCTCACAAGAAGAAAATATTTGCAAATCATATATCTGACAAAGCGTTGTATCCAGAATATGTAAAGTACACTTTCAACTCAACAATAAAAAGATAAGTAACCTAATTTTTATTTTATTTTTTGATGATTTATTTATTTATGAATACAAGAACTGGGGTACAGGCCAGAGGTACAGGAGGTGAGAGGAGTCACCAGAGACAGAGTGGGAAGCAGAACAGGAAGATCAACTGAAATACAGTGCTGAGGGGAGCAGCAGGAGAGGTCTGCTGTGCCACACGGGTCACCTCTCTGGCCTGGGAGCTAAGAGTGCTGCTGTGGCTATGGATAGTTCATACTGCTGAGATTTAACCCCTTGTTCCACCAGGGAAGCCCTATTTGTATATCTTCTTTAGTGAAATGTCTCCACAAATCCTTTGAACATTTAAAAATTACGTCATTGGGCCTCACTGGTGGCACAAGTGTTTAAATCACAGCACTATGAAGCTCTCTGCAGCCACTACAGTATGAATTCAATCCCTAGCCAGGCAGCTACTCACATGGCACAGCAGACTTCTTCTGACCCACCCTCTGCTCCCCTCAGCAGTGTACTTCGTCGATCTGCCTGTTGTGTTCCCCACTCTGTCTCTGGTGAATCCTCTCACCTTCCCTGCATCTCTGGCTTGTATCCAAGTTCTGTGTGCATAAGTAAGTAAATATTAAAAAAAAAAAAAAAGGGAAAGGGCATGCAGTGGTGGGAAAAGAGGGAATAAACAAACAGAAAAAGGCTACAATACTTCTCAGATGTGAAGCCAATGAAAAGGAGACATGAAAAGATAGAAAAATTTTTGAAATTTTTTTATGGTATAAGGAATTCTTCTTGATAAAGATAACTTAATACATAGACTGGATGGCTGCCACTGTTTTTACTGCAATTTACTGGGCAAAAGGCCAGTTTGAAAAATTATAATGTTCCCATAAAATTTTAGGCTGGTTTTGCCCTTAGAATATTCCAGTTGTCTTCGGTCAATGGTTTTTATCTAATCTGCTGAGGATGAGTATCAAGGAAAACTCTTCAGTGATTATACTGCTAATCTAGATTAAATTAGACCCCTAATTAATGTGGTTTTTTGAATCAGCTTTACTAAGATATAATTTATATACACTAATGTACTCTTTTTAAAAGATTTATTTATTTATTCATACAGAACTGGGTATAAGCCAGAGGTAAGGGACAGTTGAGAGGCCTCACCAGAGACAGAGTAGAGAGCAGAACAGGCAGTCTGATGAGGTACACTGCTGAGGGGAGCAGCGGGCGGGTCAGAATAGGTCTGCCGCGCCATGTGGATCACCTCTGGGCGGGGAATGGAACTCACATTGAAGCTGCTGCGGCCAGCTTGCAGTGCGGCATCCTAACCCGCTGTGCCACCGGGGAGGGCCCTAATGCACTTTTTATTACCATTCATGCACATTTACTTAAGTAGAAATTTTCTCATAGTGTACTATATTAATTTGTAATAGTTAAGACAAAAGATAAGTTAATTGGGCCTCCCTCCCTGGTGGTGCAATGGGTGAAGTCTCAGCACTATGAAGCTATCAGCAGCCACTGCAACACTGCGTTCAGACCCCAGCCAGGGAGCTGACCCCCATGGCATGTCAGACCTCTCCTGACCCATACGCTGCTTTCTTCAGCAGTGTGTTGCAGTCCATCTGCTTGTTCTGCTCCCCACTCTGTCTCTGGTGAATCCTCTCACCCCCCACACCTCTGGCCAGTACTCCAGTTCTTGTATGCATAAATAAGTAAATCTTTAAAAGTCTCAACAAAAAGGCAGCTACCCTTTCCACTCGCTGTCAATCCCCTTCTATTCACTCACCCTGCATAATCACTTAATTTTTGTGAATCCTTCTGAGTTTCTCTATGTAAATGCAATTTAGTATAAATATTTATGCATAGTTTTACTGTCTTATATTAAAGGTAGCAAACCACACACAATTCTGCATCCTTTTTTTCTTAATGATATCTTAGTACTGTTACCAGAGTAGTACCTAGGGATATAAGGAGCCTCCTCCTTATCTTTCTTTAAAGATATTTTTACTTATGCATAAAAGAACTAGGGTATAGGCCAGAGGTATGGGGAATGAGGAGTCACCAGAGACAGAATGGAGAGCAGAATAGGTAGATATACTGAAATACACTGCTGAGGGAGCAGGGGATGAGACAGGAGAGGTCTGCTGTGCCATATGGGTTAGCTCCTGGCCCCAGATCAAACGCATGCTGCATGGCTGGGGACAGCTTGAGGAGGGAGGCCATCCTCATTTATTCTTACAGTTGCAAGTTTTCCATAGTTTAGTGATGATAGCTACAGTTTGATATCATAGCTTAACTAGTCTCTTAGTGACAAAAATTTGGGCTGTTCCCAGGATTTTGGAATGACAAACAATGCTTTTAATTAGTAACTTTAACCTTAACCTTACTAGATTATCCACAGGTTCAAGAGAAATGGGACTTGAAGAGTTAGCAGTTGCACTGATGTATATTCTCTGTGTTCCAATGCAATCATAACAGTTTGTCTCACTGGCAATGTTTGTGAGTGCTGATTTCCCCACACACCCACAAAACGGAATGTATTATCAAAGGAGTTTAATTTTGTCAATCTTGTATTTTTTAAAAAAGATTTATGTATTTATGCATACAGAACTGGGGTAGTAAGAGGATTCACCAGAGTCAGCATGGGAAGCTGAACAGGCAGATCCATGAAGCACACTGCTGAGGGAAGCAGAAGGGGAGACAGGAGAGGTCTGCTGTGCCATGTGGGTCACCTCCGGGGCTGGGGATGGAATTCGGACAGAAATGGCTACCACTAGCTTGCAGTTCTGTGTCCTAACCCGTTGCACCACCAGGGAGGGTCCAAATCTTTTAAGAAATTGCATCACATTGTAATTTTGATTTGTGTTACTCTTTTCATGCATGCAATTGAACATATTATTTCTATAGCTAAGAGTCAGGAGGTATTTATCAATCTTCTAGAGTTAGATCAACTCCTGAAATGACAACAATTTCTTTTGAGTTAATCTGGTTTAATTTCTAGGTGTCAAGCATGAGACTGTTTTAAGGAACATTCGCTCTTCCTAGAATAGTCTCCACCCAACTTCACATTAAGAGTTTATCATTCTCATCTCAGGTTAAATGCCACCCCTTTAGTGAGGCCTAGGAGAGACCCTCCTTCTAAATAGCTAACCACTTAAATACACATCATTCTGTTTTCTTTCTCTCCACAGAATTTATGGTTTCATGCTATTTTTCTAATGTATGTGTTGACTGGTATGTACATACACCTCAGTAACCCCAGTATCTGGCAAAATGTTTAACACCACTGTAGGTGCCTAGGAACAATCTGTTGACCAGATACTTGCCCAATTTCTGGAATGAGAGAATAGAGAGGAAGTTTCTAAGCAGGGTTTTTTGAAATTGGAATGTGGAAAAGGAATTTGACCTTGCCACTGGGTTGAGAATGCCTACAGGCCACCCTGAATCCTGAGGCTTTATTCTTAAGCATTTTAACTTTGTGTTTACTTTGAGTAGTGGACGAGAGAGAGACCCACCCCGGTTAAGTTCAGGTTAGCTTTGGGACACTGGGATATTTTCTTTCATCCATAATCACTGGATCAAGGCCTATAAATCAAATAGTTGAGACACAAAACACAAACAAGGTCATAATTTGTTTCTTCCTGCCCTCTGTTTTTCTTGGCATGGAAAAACTCATGCTTTTCCTGAGTGGGGATGGGTAATGACACTGGGGGGTGTGGTGGGTGATTCATTAAAAGTGGGCTAAGTAACTGGCCTTTTATTTCTTCTCGTTCTTTCCCCTTATTGTCCCAACTCATGTAAGGAAACACATTGAGTGAAATAATTCTCCCACTGATAAAGAACCTTGATATGTTTATTTGCAGCTATATGTTCCCAGAACGCAAATGCTGGAGCTAGGGAGGTCCATGTGCATAAGTGTGGATATAATGGCTATTTCTGACAAGAAGGAAAGCTGAGATTCCTAACCTACAGAGGACACTTCTTCTGTGCTCTTTTCTTAACTGTCTGTCATGCCACAAAAGTGTCCTTGTTTCTAGGGCTTCTGATGACACAAGCAAGTGAGGGGTGGGCTGCAGGAAGGTCTGAGAACCTCAGTTCCCATCTCTAAGATGTGCATCATTATTACCTGTACTTTCCTCTCAATGGGTGCCACTGACATCAACCGTCCCTAAAGTCAGCAGGGAGAAAAAGTGGTAACAAAAAATACGCAACTTCAGTGGACTCCTGGGTCATGTTATTAACAGAAATGGCAGAATATACCATTTTCATCTTTTATACCAAAAGCCACTATTTTCTTTGAAATATTTTCATAAATTTGTAACGAATTGAAGAACACATTTAAAAAAATGTATTTTAAAAAGGTTGGACAGTAGTAGATCAAATGCTAGCCATGGTTAGCTCAGAGTTATGGGCTTGACATTAGGTTCCATCTATATACTTTTCTGTATCTTTTTAATTCTTTTCACATTTTTGTTATACAGAGACAATAAAAAGAGCTTATTTTATTTAAGTTCACTTGCATGTCCCAACCCCCTAACCTCTCTCTATGGCAGTGGAATAGTTTATTTTCCAAAAGGTGGGCGTAGGACACAAATGGGATGGGAGAGAGGTGGGGGACAGATGTGACTATGACCAAGGTCAGGGTGAGGCTGTGGAAAAGTACCAGGGAAGCCACACCCTCGGTCACCCAATTAAGGCGGCCACTAGTAAATCACCCCTCTGCTGGGTTGTTTCCCCTCCATGTGAAATAATCTCAGTGCTTCTCACCTGCTCTGAATATCTAGCTTCCTTGCTTTGCTTCCCTTCTGCCACTTCCTCTCAGCAGGCCCCTGGCCCTTCATTCTCTATGTGCTCACAAGACAACCAATTCTTCGCACAGCACCGGAGACCCAGAAAGGAGAGCAGGAGGATGAATCCCCACACTTATACCTGAAGCTCTGAATATCTTGGGTTTCGTTTGTTTGTTTATGCATACCAAAACTGGCATACAGGCCAGAGGTGCATGGGGTGAAAGGATTCACCAGAGACAGAATAAGGAAAACAGGCAGATCTACTGAAATACACTGCTGAGGGGAGCAGTGGACTAACTAGACAGGAAAGGTCTGCTACGTCATGTGGGTCAGCTCTCTGCTGGGAATCAAACTTAGGTCACCTTGGCTGGTGATAGCTTGATAGCACTAACACTTGAACTCCTTGAGCCACCAAGTCCTTGAGGTTCTTGTTGTAGTCTGGAAAGGGACAACCAAGAAATGGATTCTCTTCAAAAAAGCTTGCAGATGGAGAACATGGCTGAGTTTGTGTGCCAAATAGGTGTCCTTGTAAGCTAAGTTTAAAAAGACTTTCCCATCAGTCCCAGACAGCAGTGGATGAGTATGTCCACTATATTTGGGGGGAAAAGAACATGTGCTCCCATCCGAAATTTTGAGACCAGGAAGAGAAAGAGACCAGGCCACTCCTGCACACTTTCTCCTATGGCTTCTAGAAATAAGGTGTGAAAAGGACCCAGAGCAGTAAGTTAATGGATGACCCTCTAGCAGAAGGAAATTTCTGGAGTTGGAAGAAAGCATTTTCCTCTCCAAAAATTACTACTTCTTGGATTATAGAAACCTTTGAGGATGAAGCAAGCCATAAATCACTACCTCAGAAATGTGAATGTTACTTTTGGGACTTTGATAGTAATGGTTTGTCTGCCTCTCTTGCCCTTTCTTTTGGCTTCAGTACCTTCATTGTGCCAGGAGGAACTGGTCTCAGTCTAGTCTACACAGAGCCAGTAAGGCTGCCAATCTGCATGCTCCTCCTCCTGGAACGAAAGGGCTGGGGCATGTGGTCCAATCTGTCCAATCAGAGAAGTTCCTTCCCTTCCCCACCCCTAGTTTCTGATAGGTGCATGATCTAAGGCAATCACAGAAAGAGAACTAAGGTGGGGCCCTTCCTGGTGGCACAACAAGTTAAAGCAAAGCCTTGTGAAGTAAGAGTTTGATCCCTGGCTAGGGAGGTGACCCACATGGCGCAGCAGACCTCTCCTGCCCTGCCTGCTGCTCCCCTTAGCCATATAATTCAGTAGATCTACCTGTTCTACTCCCTACTCTGCCTCTGGTGAATCCTCTAGCCCCCTGCACCTCTGGCCTGTACCCCAGTTTTTTGTATGCATACAAAAACACATCTTTAAAAGAGAGAGAACTAAGGTGGTGGTGGAGACTGCCCTTTATTTGAACACTAACCTGGAGAAAAAGTAAATCGGGGATTTTTAGCAGGTCTTTGACTGCCAAATGGAAAGAGTCTAAAGAATGGAGCCTAACCAAGCAGAAATGTGCCCCGAGGACATTGTTGAACCCTTGAAATCGAGTCATAAATTAAATCTGGTCTTGTGGTTACACAAACCACTAATAAGCTTTTATTTTATTTCTCAAGCTAGTGAGAGGTCAGTTTGTGCTCCTTGCAACGTATGTGCAGGGACAAAGGGCTTGGCTTCCACTACCCGGGGTGCTCAGACTATGACGACAAACTTCCTTGGACACTCAAACCCTTCAGCTAGTGGTAGCCATTATAATTTTGAAAATTGATCAATTCATGTAAAAGATTCGGCTGTATCTGACTATTGCATTTTGGGCACAGTACTTGGTTGGTACTATTTTCGCTTGCCAGCAACCTGGAAGTTATACTCAAAGTACAAGCTGGAGGGCACATAGCTTGAGGAAGAATAGTACATGGGTTTGCAGAATGCAGGAAATAACAGAGTCCATGTCCTCCTTTCTTTTTAATGAGTGAGAGTTGGAGGAAGAAACAAAAGAGAAAGAATTCCACCTAAACCAGAGTGAATTTAAGTGAACGAGTCAGCATGCAAAAAAGGCACTAGGAACTTGATGCAGGCGAGTGTAGAAAAGCTATGGGATTACAGCTAGCATTTTAGTAAGCATGTGCTGTAGAGTAGATATTGCACTACACACTTGCCATACATTATATCAATTCTAGAAGGTAGGTGCTGTGGTTATTCCCATTTTATAGGTGCAAACATGGAGACTCAAGAAGTTAGGAAGTTGCACAAGGGTCCTAGAGCAGGATTCCCCAGGGGGATAGGCTACTCTTACACTTTTCAACCATCTTGCCCTGCCTGCCCTCTCTAGTTAGAACCCTGGTTAGAATCTAACTTCTGTCAACTGCTGCTTGAGTGACCTTGAGTAAATCAGCCTCTCTGGGTTGTTGCCTCACCTGGGTATTCCAAAAGTTATGCTAGGTAACTATTTTTTTTTAATTTTCTTCCCACTTAAAAGAAAAATTCCCCCAATTAAAAAATTTCAAAAGCTTCAAAGTTCACCACCTCTCCAAACTAGGATTTGTATTCCTGGCCAGCATTTTTCCCCTTAAGACTGTATAGATTGGCTTTTCCCAGGGATTTAGGATCAAAGGGCTCCTTCGGGTTATGTGTTCCTTTGAAATGGATTCAAAGGAGGAACTGAAAAGCCTTCATCCTTGCTGGGTGAATCAGCATCCCGTGAGCGCAGGTGACAAGTTCTGACCCATCCCTTCACTGTCTGATAAGCCCAAAGGTCACAGCTCTGAACTCAACCCCACTTTTCCTTCTTCCTGCCCCTCTTGTGGATTTTCTGATAAGGTGCCCTAAGTCAGCTGTGACACTGTTTTTTCACTCTGCAAACACAGTCCCCAGAGCACGCACTCTGCCTGCTAACTCCCCAGCTGCTTCCAGCTCTCCCTCTGCCCACAGCCCTTTAATTGCTGCATTCCAACAAATTAGCCATGTGACAGAAGATTATTTTTAACTTCAATAGAGCAGCTCCCTCTCTTTTAATATATCATGCTTGGCCCACATTCCCTCGGTGAAAAGGGCACCAGCGGCTACTTCTGAGAACTTTTAATTACTTCAATTGTTTTCAAAAGTCTTAGAAGCTTGGAAAAAAATATATTTATTTCTCCTTCCCCAGTTTTCACGTTTGCTATTTAATGGAAGCTGAGGCTGACAATGGCCTGTGTGGATTTACCAAATTTACCAAGTCTTCTCCAGCCCCTTCCCATCTGTGCTCCAAAGATTTTTTTTTTTTTTTTAAGTATAAATGCACTGGAAGGACAAGTGAAGGACAGGTACTAAAGTGACAGACTCCCACCCCAATCACACAAAGCCCCAGAAGGTGGCAGGTTGGGTGTGGCTGGTGGTACCAGGAGGATTGAGCTCTACTAGTCACCTCCTAGTTGTGGGGAAGCTCAGAGGAGGTCCTGGTGACTGACCTTGACTCAGGCTGAGCCATTCATTTTCCAGCCAAGCATATAGAACAATGAGCATTTCAGTTGCCACTGCATGAACCACAGCCCCTCCTCCAAGTCTATGATTATCCTAAGCCTCAGTTACTTCTCTAACCTCGGGAGACCAAGTGGGCAGGGTGGCCCAAAATGATTGTGACTGTGTCACCCACCACCAACTAGGAAAGTAGAAGAAGTAAGCAGAGTTGCATCTAAGTTTTTGAGAAATGTGCAATTTCTTATATAAGAAATTTTCAAAATAATTCATACAGTCATTTTCTATGCTACCTCTGTTTTGAGACAGAGTGAAAAGATAGGTGTGGGGGGAAGAAGTGTTAATGGGCTTGATTGTATACTGGTAAATGAGAAGAGTTTTCTAGGTAGTGAGAAAAGCACATATACCCCTGTCAGATGGGGATAAGCATGGTATGTTTGAGGGAATTGAAAAAAGGCTATTGTGAATGAATTGCACAGATTGTAACATGTTCCACCATCTTTCAAGATTTTAAAATTGAGGTATATATATATTTTAAGATTTATTTATTTATGCATACAGAACTGGGGTGCAGAAGCAGTGAGAGGATTCACCAAAGACAGAGTGGGGAGCAGGACAGGCAAACTGACAAAGTACACTGTTGAGGGGAGCAGCCGGCGGGTCAGGAGAGGTCTGCGGTGCCATGTGGGTCACATCCAGGGCAGGCAGATATCGAACTCATGCTGAAATGGCTTTAACTTCTTAGTGCTGTGCTTTAACCCGCTGCACCACCAGAGAGGGTGTGAGGTATATTTTAAATAAAATAAGATGTCGCATTTTCATGTGCAGGTCAATGGATTTTAACAATTGCTAACACTCATGTGAGGATCAAGAAAAGAAAATGCTGCTATTAGCTCTGTTAGAAAAATATCTTTTTTTAAAGATTTATTTATTTATATATACAGAACTGGGGTGTGGGCCAGAGGTGCAGGGGTGGTTAGAGGATTCACCAGAGACAGAGTGGAGAGCAGAACAGGCAGATCGACGGAGTACACTGCTGAGGGGTGCAGCGGGCAGGGCAGGAGAGGTCTGCCGTGCCATGTGGTCACCTCCGGGGCTGGACTCCAACTCACACTGAAGCAGCTGGCTGGCTTGCAGAGCTGCTCTTTAACTCGCTGCACCACAGGGAGGGGGCCCTGTTAGAAAATATCTAACTCATCCCTGCCAGGACCACCTCAGGAGTCTGGAGTTGGTAGACTCCAACAATGGGTCTTGTTTGTTGTGAAGAATCCTATGCTAGAAACAAAGGAAATGTCCACAGACAGAGCCCTTGTCATATCTATGAGTTGTAGGAAGAAACAGCATGAAATAATGGCTTGAATGTGCCCTTGTGTCTACAGAGGTACTTTTAGGATCAGAAACACAAAAGCTTTTGGTCCTTATCTCGTCCCAAAGGTCTCCTTTAGTTTACTGAAGCCTGCTTTACTTAACTAGTTATCTCTTTGCTTTCTTAAAAAAAATTATGAATTCGTTCTGTGCATGTAACTTGCCTAGATAAACAAGGCCAATATCCCTAAAGATGGATACTAGTCACTCAGAGAAATCTGATACTGGTCTCCTGGTCACAGACCTCATTTTGCTCTGAAAAACCTCTTTAATGAATTTCTTTTAATAAATTTTGAATCTACTTCTCTTGGTATTATTTCAGTTAACACATACAGTCACTGCCAGAGAAAGAGAGAACTTTTCCATCTCCTCAGGCAGTTCCCTTAGACCCTTTTCTATAGAACAACCCCAATCTCAGGCAGCCACAGTTCTGATTTCTATCAACATAAATTTGTTGGTGTGTTCTTGATATACCAGTGTATAAATGGAATCACACAGTGCGTAAATTGGGGATGGATATCTTTCTACATATGTTTTCGAAAGTCATCTGATTTTTCATCAGTTCTAATCTGTGTGGCATTTTTCTGTTGGATTTACAGGAATACTTGAAGATAGTAAATTCAGGCCTAACCACAACAGGTTCATTAATGAAAGATTTCCTTGGAATGGGCTTAAGTCAACTGCCATAGACACCAGTCATACTACAGTCGTGGGTAACATGAATTCACATAATATACAATGATGGTCCCAAAAGTCTCTGCCATAGAGCTGAGGTGAATAGTGGGCTATACCATTTAGGTTTGTGTAATTATAGTCTATAGTAATCACATAACAATGAAATTGACAAATGTCAGCATTCTTCAAGACATATCACCATAGTTAAGCAGTACACGACTGTACTTGAACATGGCAAAGAACCTCTATGAAAAAAATTTGGCAAAATATACTTCACACCTAACCCTTTGATCCAGCCATTCTGCATTTTCAAGTTTATCTTATAGATAGATATACTCACACACGTGTCACATGATGATTGTACAAACATATGAATGGCAGGTTTATTTTTAATAGCCACAGATTAAAAATGTATATCCAGCAGTGGGGATTTAACTAAGTAAATCATAGTGAATCTAGATGGTGGAACATTATACAGACATGAAAAATGCAAGGAGACTCCTATGTACTCAAATGTCATGATCCCCAATGTGAAAAATATATATGTCAGATACCACTCCACATGATGAGGACAAACACAACATCTTATAAAACAAAATCCCAGCCCTCCCTGGTGGCGCAGCAGGTTAAAGCACAGCACTGAGAATTTAAAGCCACTTCCACATGAGTTCGATTCCCGCCTGCCCCGGAGGTGACCACATGGCGTGGCAGACCTCTCCTGACC
>NW_004567129.1:16053247-16070923 GCF_000260355.1 Condylura cristata
AAGCCACTTCCGCATGAGTTCGATTCCTGCCTGCCGCCTGCTCCGGGAGGTGACCACATGGCGTGGCAAACTTCTCTTGACCTGCCCTCTGCTCCCCTCAGCAGTGTACTTCGGAGATCTGCCTGTTCTGCTCCCGGCTCTGTCTCTGGTGAAGCCTCTCGCTGCCCCTGAGCCTATAGCCTGTACCCCAGTTCTGTATGCACAAATAAATAAATCTTTTAAAAAAAAAATCCCTTCCTCATGTAACTTCCATTTTAATGGTAGGATGGGAGGGAAAAAATGAGACAAATGAAAAATAAATTTGTATGGTGACTCATCATCAATGTAAAAAAAAAAAGAATAGAGGGGAGAAGAAACATAAATGTGTTCTTTCAAATATGCATAAAATATCTGTTAGAGAAGATACCTGGTGGCACTGGGGAAGGGAACTGGGAAGCTGGGAGACACAGTGGAACAAATATCATTTTAAGTTCTTTGGAGCTTCTGAGTTTTAAAATTCTTGAACATGTTGCCTAATCCAGAATAAATGGATATAATTACAATTTTTTTTTAAGTTGGAAGAAGTATTTGGCTGTATTTCCATGCACCTGGGCCTTCAATTTATGGGAAACGCCCTACCCTTTCTTAATCAGGGCAGGAGGAAAGGGCTAGTGCCCAGCTGTCATTCATGGCAGTCATGACCCAAGTCATAGCATCACATTGTTAAGATAAAAGAGGCACACAGAGGACAGAAGGAAATAAATTCTGTCTTGAGTCACATATATTTCATGGGTATTTATAAAAGGCCAGGCAGCTCCTTCCTAAATTTGAATTAATGTCAAGGAAGAATCATTTCAGGAAATGTGAGTTCCTCGCTTCAGACTTTTTTGGACCATCCCATTCTGGTATGAACTGCATAAAGCCAAGTTCATTCACAGAGAACATCTGTGTATGAGGAAGTGATTGGAAGGGGAGCATAATAAAGGGGAGCAAGTAAAATAAAACTGAACTCGGACACTTCTCATATTTTTTCCCAGCTTCCTTTGCGCTGTGCATTTGGTTATGGGAAGGAAGATCTATAAAACTTTTAAGGTTAATTACTTGGGCTTATTCATATAGCATGTGAAGTACCCTGAAATCTGCACTCTTTGTGCATGTTTGTTTTCCAGATGCTCCCCTGAGATGTTGGATGATGGTTGTTATGATTACTGTCTCTTATGACCTTTATCAAGTAAAATGACAAAAAAAGTTAGGATTTTAGTAACAAGTTTATAATTACTCATTTTATTTCATCCTAACATTAGTTTTCTTCTATTTAATTACCTTTTTAATTACTAGCTAGTATATATACATTCTTTTTTTTGGGGAAAAATCAGTTTTGCAGATAAAGTCTTGGTTCATTTAATGTCTTACAATGCTAATTTTTTCTCCCTTCCTGAAATATGATTGGATCTAGAAATTTAAATCTATTGACTTTTCATTATACTTTTATATACATACAAATGCACTCTTAGAAAATTCTTATACACGTGCTTATACACGCGTTTTATATAAGCATATAATTTTACATGTGCTGTAGTGTACTGCAGTTTGACTTCACTTAATAAAACTGAACCATATTTATGTGGTTATAAGTAAATTCATTCTTTTAAAATGCTTAGCTTTTTTTTTTTTTTTTGCCAGCCCTAGTGGCCCAATGGATAAAGCATTGGCCACTTAAAATGTTTTGCTTTCGTCTGCAGCTCACCATTGTACGAAAATTACTAATAAATGTATGACTTCCATGTACAAAATTATAAAGAAAAAGAAAAAAATGTTTTGCTTTTGTATGACGTTCCATTGTATTTGGCTATTCTCTTTTGACAGACATTTAAATAAGTTTTTGAGTTATTTATTTATGCATACAAGAGCTGGGGTGTAGACCAGAGGCACAGGGGATGAGAGAATTCACCAGAGACAGAGTGGGGAGCAGAACAAGCAAACTGACAGAAATACTGCTGAGGAGAGCTATGGATGACACAGGAGAGGTCTGCTACGCCATGTGGGTTAGCTCCCTTGCTGGGGATCCAACTTGTGTTTCCGTGGCTGCTGATAGCTTCACAGTGCTAAGACTTAACCATGCGCCACGAGGGAGTTTCTAGATAAAATCTTTTTTTTTTTTTCATGGACTGTCATCACCTTGCACAAAGTCATCTAGACTAAGTTTACCCTAAGTTATCTTCTAGGAGTTTTATAGCTTTGCATTTTACATTTAGGTTGGCATTTTGAATGAGTACATTTTGTACTCATTTTTGTGAAAGGTGGAAGGTCTATCTCTGAATTAATTTTCTTTGTATATGAGTGTTCAGTTGTTCCAGCATCATTTGTTGAAAAATCTATGTTTAAGGGCCCTCCCTGGTGGCACAATAGGTTAAAACGTAGCACTATGAAGATAGTTGCGTTCAATCCCCAGCCAGGGAGCTGACCCACATGGTGCAGCAGACCTCTCCTGCCTAGCTCGATGCTGTTTTGAAGGGTTATTAATTATTGATCCAATTTATTTTATTTTTCTTTTTACTGCATTTATTTTTTTTCAATAGTTTATTTTTCCATCATTTTGTGCATTTTTCCATCTCAGTTGTAATCCCCTTGTCAATTTATTTTTTATTGGTTTTATATTAATGAATATAGGGCTATTGAAATAGGCTTAATCAAAAGTTGACTTTACACCCTACCTTCACTAAATTTACCCTATTTTAAAAGTCATCAGTTAAAGGTAGCCACCATACAAAACAAATTAAAAACATATAGGTCTCCATTCATGAATTTAGACTCTAAGCATGAAAATTATAATCAAGCTCATTTTTAAGAAACAAAGGTTATTATGTTTAGAAGGTTTTCTGTTTTGATAAAGTGTAGGGGAGTATTCCAACTCTCTTGACTGCACACTAGAATCACCTGGAATGCTTTTTTAAAAAAAAGTATCACCCTCTTCATCAGAGATTCTAATATAAAATTAGAGGAAAAATTAGCGTGAGGCTGAAAGGTATTTTCACTTTATCTAATGGTGCTGAGGCGTGAGCAAACCACTTATCTAACTGATACAGGAGGCCAATATCTTTGGAAACTCAATACCCAGAGAGAATAGAAAACACTGTTGTTGTTTTTTTCTTCCCCAAATACAATCAGCGCTTTATTGTTCCTCGAAGTGAAGGTTGAGGTTTGCCTTTCAAGACAAATTGCCTTTTAGCAAAAGCATTTCTATGTACTTTTGGGATGTGCAAATAAAAAGTCAATATGCAATCCTAGAAGGGAGTTTGAGAACAATGAGACTCTAAACTCAGATAAAAGTTGTTACTATTGCAGCCAGGCACTTGGCACCTCTGTAGATTGTTAACATGTGGCCTGCGACTGATTTGGGAAAGAACTGACTGAAGTTTCTAGGCAAGGGAGAGAGATGACTGTAAAAGAACCCTGTGGAAAGGTAAGGCTGAAATACTCCAGGACCATGCTGTCAGCATAGTGGCCAGCAATCGCAAGTGATTATTTAATTTTTTTAAAGATTTATTTTATTTATGCATCCAAGAACTGGGGTATAGGCCAGAGGCATGGGGGAGCACGAGAGGATTCACCCGAGACAGAGTGGGAAGTAGAACAGGCAGATCTATTGAAATACACTGCTGAGGGGAGCAGCCGGTGAGACAAGACAGTTCTGCTAAGGCTCATGGGTGGCTCACTAGCAGGGTATTGAACTCCTGCTGAATGGCTGCAGATAGCTTCATTGTGCTGCAACTTAATCCCTTGCTTCACCAGGGAGGCTCCCAAAATTTAGTTCTTAGTTATAGTACCCACACTTCAAGTGCTGAGCAAACTCATATAGCTAGTGGCTAACATGTTGGGTGCAAATACAGAACAGTTCCGTAATTACAGACAATCTATGGGATAGTGCTACTCTAGGAATGATTTTACACGTCCTCTAGTAGTTTTAAGTTTTCTTTCTTGAAATGTAACTACTTGCTTTATTGCCAAGGCTTCAACAAAGTTTTAACATAATAGTTAACAGCTAGTGGGACCTCCCAGGTGTTAAAATCTCAGCACTATCAAGATACAGCCAGCCACTATGGTCTGAGTTCAATGCCCAGCCAGGAAGCTAACCCACATGGCACTGTAGACTTCTCCTGTTTCACCTGCAGCTCTCCTTAGTAGCGTATTTCAATAGATCACCTGTTCCACTTCTCATTCTATCTTTGGTAAATTCTCTCACCCCTCCCCTTCCACCTATGGCCTAGACCCCGGTTCTTGTATGTATAAATAAGTAAAAGAAATCTTAAAATAATAATAAATAGTTAACAGCTAGATTGTACTGAACATACATACTGATTTTTTTTTTTTGGTTGCAGACAACAGACTTGACTTAATGGATAACTCATAGAATCATCAGGAACGTTAGGAAACAGACTCTAAGGTAAACATCCTGGAATGTTTATACTGTAGAAGTGGGTTGACGAACAAGCCATAGCCTCTACCACCACCCAGAAGCTTCAAAGCCACTAAGCTGCCACCACCACTACCAGCTCCCAAATCAGGTTGCTTTTGCAGCAAATGTATGCTTCACACCTGTCCCTCCCTCCATATAAGCAAGAGTTCTAAAGTCTACCACAAATGGAATCTAAATCACTAACAAAACCATAGCTGCATAAGCGGAGAAAATGTAAGTACTTAGCTTTCTAGTCTCTGCAGTCCAGGAAGCAAGTTTAAAACAGGGTTGGAATGGTTTTAAGCAAACCAGTCTAAAATATCTGTCACAACTTGTCATATGCCAAGTCCTGTAAACATGCCTGGTCTCATTTAAATCTTATAAGAATTCAGTGAGGAAGGGCCTATAATCATTTAACAGATGAGGACACTACAGTAAATGATGGAATAAATAAAATGGTTTTAGTTGTGCTTTGGAAAATCAAAAAGGGCCCTCTGTCCACTCTTGGAGAGAAAGAAGTAAAGTGAAACCAGGGACAGCTGGCCCTTGAAGCCCGGATGGCAGAAGACAACCCATGAAAATAAAACAGCAGTCCCAAGGTGACGAAGGACAGCCAGCAAGAATTTGAGAATCTGAGTGTGCTGCTGAATGAATTCCTGCCAGATTCCCAAGGCCTAGCTCTCTGCACAAACCCATGCTGCCCCCCATAGAAAGAACCAGAAGTTACACACACACACAAAGATGTAAGAACACTTCCCTGGTTACATTCCAACAACTCCAGCTGCATCTGTGGCACATAACAGAGTGCAAAAGTAAAGAACTAGCAAGGAAGCCTTCTAGAAGACAAATTTCTAGTCAGTTTTAGAGAGGAAATGTCAGCTTACTTGTGGCTATCAAAAGGCAGAGGTTTCAAATTAAAGAACTCACACGCTCTCATGCCTAGACTCAGAAGCTGAGAAAGGGCCACCACTCGAGTATATCAAAGCAAATCCTTGAGTGAGGATGAAGAAGGTGAGTGGAGAAGACAATACATAAGAGACTGGGAAGGGACAGGATGAAGTCATAGGAAGCCCTTCCTATACTCCACATAGGTGCAAATATTCACAAAATATGTATTGAATTTCAACTTTGAGCAGAGCAACTTGGAGGAGAGGGGCCTAGAAATATTCTAACAAACATTCCAGGTTGGTTCTCTGGATTTTCTCTTGGGCGCTCTATTATTGGTCTCATTCTCTTATCTTGTCGCCCAGCCCACGCTTCTGGTGCATGCAGGCTCTGCATTCTTCCCTAAAAACAATTTAGTAAGGCGCAAAAGAAACTGTGTCAGGGGAACGAATAAGTCTCAAAGAAATGAGTCTCTTGGTGCTGGGAGGTTCAGAGTAATTTGAGAAAACAGTATATCAACAACTCAGAAATATGATGGTATGCATGATTCTTGATTTGCTTATTAGCTGACACTTTTAACAAATCTTTCCATCTGCTAGGCCCTATGCTAAGCAATTAGATAATGTATTTTATCATTTAACTCTCACAGCCATTACCTATATGAGGGACCACTAGTATTGCCATTTTGCAGATGAGGAAACTGAGGTTTAGAGCTCCCACCTCTAACAACTGGACTCCACGGCACATGGATTTAACTGTCCGGCTAAACTGTCTTGATTTCTTTATCCTTACCTGTGTTTCCCTGTAATTCCCCACGTTATGTTTGTTTACTTGGTTCTTTACTTCTCTGAATACCAGAAGAATCTTAGCTATGATCAGGTCCTAGTCAGCTTTGATACTTTACCCAGCCCCTAACAGAAACTAGAACTTAGTGTTTAACACACGTGAGCTAGACTGAGTTTTGGGTCACAGTAATCACAACTTTCAGTTAACAAATAAATGAAGTAAATTCTTTCATTTGATATACTGCCACAGTCAAGTGTGAAGATCTTGGAGCCTGTTACAGGTTTGAATCATGCCTCAGTCATTGAGGAGCAGTGTAACCTTGGGCAAATGTTTAAAAAAAAAACAGCAGGCTTTATAATTATAAAGATTTATCTGCTCAAGGAGTATTGTTGTTGAAACCTGAAGAAACAGCTGGAAAAGTTTATGAATCAGATAAAAATATAACATTTCAGTTATATATGTATTCTAACTTTTAAGAACAATAGCTGGGTGAGTTCTCAGAGAAGCCTGCTGACCACTCAGTTTCCTCCTATTGAGAAGGACCGAACAGCACGAGCAGGACTTTGTGGTTAAATGTTAACTTGTGTTTATTTCTCTACAACTACCTGCTGTTTAACTTGGCTAAGCCAGTGAAGATTCTTTCGTAAGCCTGTGTGTAATTTCTAAACACCGGACCTATAACCTTTACACACATACTAAACATTTATAGAGTGAGAGTTCTCTTTTCCCTTCATCAGTGAATTGAATAAATACCAACATCTCCCCTAAGCCAAAAAAAAAAAAAAAAGAATTCTTTGATCTACATGGAAGATAAACTGGCAATAATTTATCCTGTTCAACTCGAGGTTGTAAAGCACATTCTTTGATAAGGCAATTAATTTCAGAGGGCATGGGGGCTTATTTCTTCCTGATGCAGATGCATATTTTTAAAGCCGTAGGGCTTTAGACTTTGAAAAACTCTTAAATTTTTGCATTATACCCATTGACTTTAACAGACAAAAGCTGTGAGCTTGCAGAGGAAAAAATGCAAGTTTAGACTCAAGGACAGAAGTTAATAAAGAAAAAGGCGTATAGGAAATGTTTTGTCACAGCAGTTCACTCAGCAGGTGAAGTTTCCTGTGATTACTGCTTTCTGTTTCCTTTATGATCTGGTGATGCAAGTACAGTATCTGGGCCTGGACTGATGAGGACTAATCCTCAATCTTGCTCTGACGTCAGAGAAATTGGAGAACCACTGCTGCCCCCTGCTGGAAATTTTAAATCTTCCAGACTTCAAGGTTATAGGGGCTTTTTTTGGGTCAAAAAATAATGAAGTAGTTATCTCCTTAGGTTAAAAAATTTAAACAGCATGAAAAGTCATAAGGCTAAAAAAAAAATTCTTCCCACTTCAGTATACTCCCCAGGAATAACTAGCTGAGAATTTTTATGACATTCTTCAACAATTTTTCAACTTACAGACTTGTAGATACACACACACACGCACACACTGATATGCATCAGTAGATAGATATATATGTATATATATACAAAAGCTCATGTATAACCTCTCATACACAAATAGGACAATGTATGGGCATTGTATTATAACTTGTTTTCCTTTGTTTTTATTGATTTTGAATAGGTTCCACATTAAAAAATCTACTTTCAGAAGTAGTGCGTTCTCAACATCTTTTCAAAGAAGCATATATTAATAAACTTCATTCCTTTTGATGGGGGAACAATATTCCATTACTTGGGCATATCACAAATTGTTCATTCTGTCCCCTTTGATGGACTAAAATGTAAATTTAAGGATAGAGATATTATTTTGTTGTTACTGCTTTTTTGGTTAAAAGAATAACACTCGGGCCCTCCATGGTAGCGCAGCGGGTTAAAGCACAGCACAAAGAAGCTAAAGCCACTTCAGCATAAGTTCGATTCCCGCCTGCCCTGGAGGAGACCACATGGCGCCGCAGACCTCTCCTGACCCGCCAGCTGCTCCCCTCAGCAGCGATCTGCCTGTTCTGCTCCCCAATCTGTCTCTGGTGAATCCTCTCACCCTCTGCATCTCTGGCCTGTACCCAGTTCTGTATGAATAAATAAATAAATCTTAAAAAAAAAAAAAAGAATTAACACTCACTAAAATTTGCTTAATGAGGCCCTCCCTGGTGGCTCAATGGTTAAAGCATAGCAATATGAAGCTATCTGCAGCCACTGCAGCACAAGTTCGATCCCTGGCCTGGGAGATGACCCACATGGCACAGCAGACCTCTCCTGACCCACCTGTGTATTTCATTACATTTGCTTGTTCTGCTCCCCACTCTGTCTCTGGTGAATCCTCTCAGCCCTACCCTCCACCCCCACCCCTCTGGCCCATACCCTAGTTCTGGTATGCACAAATAAATAAATCTTTTTGAAAATTGCTTAATGAGAGAGCAGTTTCCTAGTTTCAAGTATGTCCCTTTTTCAAAAATGCTGCCATAAATATCTTTATAGCTATAATTCTGGTCCTAGGTCAATGTCTAGGAAGATAGGTATGTTCAAAGACATGCATTTTCAGTTTTCATAGATACTGACAAGTTGGTACTTTTGATGAAAAGTGGATTCACACGTTTAGTAATGTGTTCCCGTATCTGACCGGGCACCCTAACAAGACTTTCCAAGAGACTTTTATTAAAAATAGTTCCTTTCTGGCCCTCCCTGGTGGCACAGCGGGTTAATGCAGCAATAAGAAGCTAAAGCCACCTCAGCATGAGTTAGATCCCCACCCTGGGAGGTGACCACATGGTGCGGCAGACCTCTTTTGACCCGCCCGCCTGCCCGCCCGCTGCTCCCCTCAGCAGTGTACTTCGTAGATCTGCCTGTTCTGCTCCCCACTCTGTCTCTGGTGAAGCCTCTCACCGCTCCTGTACCTCTGGCCTTTACCCCAGTTCTGTATGCATAAATAAGTAAATAAATCTTTTTAAAAAATAGTTCCTTTCTGCACATCCCCTCTCTATTTGAATTTGGTAGTTGGGGAAAGGGTGGGAATCCATTTAACTGTCTCCACACCCTCAAGGTGATTCCACCGCACAAGAACTAAGAATAACCACATAATCTACGTTTCTTGCTACACTGCAGCAGATGGAAATATACTACCATATCCTAATCTTAATGTGGTTACTCATTTATTATTCAGCTGATGTTTATCAGGTGCCTACTGTGTGCAAGACCCTATGTTCTCTCTCACAGACACAAGATTGTACAGTGGGTGTGGTACAGATTTCAACCCTCCCATGGGTTGGGTGCTGGGGGTGAGTGGGTGAGTGTTGGTGTCAATGTGTTGGTCAGTGGCTGGTGGCTGGATTTGGGGAGGGAGCAGTGTGTGGGTGAAACTCAGGAATCCTGTTACACTGCAGTAGTAGGAATTTTTCAAAGGCCTAGCCCTGCCCTGGGCTGTGACATGTATGTGTGTCTAACAAACATGGAGCTACCACAACGTATAGGTCTTAGGCAAATGCTCTGGGTATCTCCACAAACCAGCCCATGGGGTGGGGCACCATCCTTTCCCTTAGGGCCCTTCTAAGCCAAATAAAACATAATGCAGATGAAACACTTACAGGGAATGTGCCAAGGACAGACAACAGATGGGCCAAGGACAGCCAAAAGAGATGACAGATTCCACTGTTGTTCATGACCCACCCAAATGTCACGTCCATGGGGCTCTCTCCCTGGCAGCCCTGTCCCAGGCAGGGATTGTTTTCAGATCTTCCAATGTGCTTGAAATCAAACAACAGAAAGGAAAACCACAGAAACAACTACTACTACCCCCTGAGACTTATTCTGTCGGAACATCTAGCCACTGTATGGTGTAACCCCATTTTATTCTCCCAACTGGGCAGGGAGTTCTGAGAAGTAAACTAAAGATCACAAGATTTGTTCAATTGAATGGTCATCATTTGTGGTTATTGTTGTTTGCTTATCCCATCAAGTGATCTGTGTACCCCTAGAAAATCTGTGTACCCCTAGAAACAGATCCACCCATCTATGGCCACTTAATTCACAACCAAGGAGGCATGGCAGCAAGTAAGAGAAGAACCGTTGAACAGATGGTGCAGGAATAGTTGGATACCCCTGTGTAAGGGGGAAGGAGGGCATGCACAATATGGTGGGCAAAGCTGAGCCCAACTTCATACCATATACAAACATCAAATCCAAATGGATGGAAGATTTATGGGCCTCCCTCGAGGGTTAAAGGAGTTAAAGACACTGTGCTATGAAGTTACCCCCAGCCACTGCAGCATGAGGTCAATCCCCAGTGGGGAAAGGAGGTGACCCATTGGTTCAGCGGACTACGCCTGCTGCACCCGCTGCTCCCCTCAGCAGTGTTTTTCAGTCCTTCCACTGCTCTGCTCCCCACTGTGTCTCTGGTGAATCTTCTCACCCCCCACACCCACCTCTGGCCTAGATCCAATACTTGTATGCATAAACAAGTAAATATTTTTTTAAATGGATAGAAGATTTTAATGGGACAGTTAAGAATCTTTTAGAAGCTTTTTAGAAAGAAATACAGGAAAATACTTTCATGGTTGACGAGTAGGAAAGGGTTTATTAAGCCAACAACAGCATTCAAAATAAAGGAAAGGAGTGATTGCTTTAGGATTCATGAACATATGCCTTAAGAGTATAATAGATTTTTTAAAAGAGTATAATAGATAAAATAATAGATAAACGGGGCCCTCCCTGGTGGCACAAGGGGTTATGGCACAGCACTATGCTGCTATTACAGCCACTACAGCATGAGTTCAATTGGAGGGGAGGTGCGGGGAGAGGGGGTGGCCCACATGACGTAGCAGACCTCTCCTGACCCGCCCACTGCTCCCCTCAGCAGTGTATTTCAGTACACCTGCCTGCTCTGCTCCCCACTCTGTCTCTGGTAAATCCTCTCACCCCCCTCACCTCTGGCCTGTATCCCCTTCCTTTATGTATAAATAAATCTTAAAAAAAAAAATAAAGATGAGAGGAGATATTTGCAACAAATACAACTATGTTCTCATAAGATTGTTGCAATGTTAGTCTGAGGTAGCAGTGTTAAAGGTACAAATACTTGGGAAAGCACTCTGTCATCCTTTGGTATGTATGTCATATTTCACAATAAAAAAAAAAAGACTGCTAAGAATCTGCATCCCCTTGCATATTTTAAATTTGACATCTTAAAGAATTTTTTTTTTTAAACTTGAGCAAGAATGCCCACAGCAGCCTTACTTTTAATTGCTCAGAACTGGAACTAACCTAAGTATGTCTGGAGAAGGGATAAGTTGTAGAGTTTTGTACAATGAAACACTACTCAGCAATAAAAAGGAACAGTGTGGACGAATCTTCTAATTGTTATGCAAAAGTAGTCAGACACAAAATTATAACTACAGTACAGTTCTTTTCATGTGAAATTCAAGAACGTGGCCTTCCTAGTGGTTAAAATCTCAGAGCTATCAAGATATTGCCAGCTACTGCAGCAAGAGTTCAATCCTCGGCCAGGGAGCTGACCCACATGGCACAGCAGACCTCTCTTATCTCCCCACTGCTCCCCTCAGCTCTGTGTTTCAGTCGACCTGCCTGTTCTGCTCCCCACTCTGTCTCTGGTGAATCTTCTCACCTCCCACCATACATAAATAAAATAAATATTTTTTAAAAAGCTTAAACCTGGTTATATCAGTATCATAAATATATCCAAATGCAATGTAAATACCATAGTGATTTGATAGCTATCATCATCCAGCTAAAAATAAAAAGATACGAACAAGTACTTCCTTTACAGTCATACCTTTTAGATAATTTTTTCCTCCTTGAAATCCATCTCCCAACAATGTAACCTATTTTAATGTTTTAAAGTCCCTATTTGTCATCCCATTATTCTACAACAATATACTTCATACATTTAAAAATTAAAAATTTTAAAATATGCTATGACCATAATAAATATCAACAGCTTTCTTTAGGCTTAAGTTATAATTATAATTATTAATTACACACTAATAATACTGATCAAAGTAACATGAAAATTATTTCCATTGAAAATTCATCTCTTGGTCCTCCCTTGTGACACAGCAGGTTAAAGCACAGTACTGCAAGTAAGCCACAACCGCTTCAGTGAAAGCTCCATCCTCAGCCCCGGAAGCGATCCAGATGGTTCAGGGGACCTCTCCTGCCTTGTTGCTGCCCCCCACAGCAGCATACTTTGTCAGTCGGCCTGTTCTGCTCCCCACTCTGTCTCTGGTAAAGCCTTTCACTGCCCTGAACCTCTGGCCTGTACCCCAGTTCTATATGCATAAATAAATACATCTTTAAAAAAAATCTATATATACATATATTTCTTTATGCATACAAGAGCTGGGGTACAGGCCAGAGGTGCAAGGGTGAGAGGATTCACCAGAGACAGAGCGGGGAGCAGAACAGGCAGATCTACTGAAATACACTGCTGAGGGGAGCAGTGGGAGAGACAGCCATGTGGGTTTGCTCTTGGCTGGGGATCCAACTCCTGCTGCTGTGTGCATAGCTTCATGGTGTTGAGGCTTAACCCCTTGCAATGCCAAGGAGGCCCAAAAATTCGTCTCTTAATGAAACAAAAGCGGGAGTAAGTGATGGAACTTTAATTGGACTAATTTTTCCCCCTATTTTAACTTTATTCATGTAACATTGTCTCATAATATCTTATAGGTTTCAGGCATGCAGTTTTACTAATTAACATCTATATATACTACATTATGCTTTCCATTAAAATACAAGCTTCCACCCATCACCATACAACTGACCCTTCCCACTCGATTTACCTCTCTCCCCTTCCTCTTTATCCGCCGATTAACTACTCTTTTGTCCTTATATCTAAAAGTTTTGTTTTGTTTGCTCATTCATTAGTTTTGTTTATCTTCCACATGTAACTGAAATCATATGGTATTTGTTTTTCTGTCTGACTTATGATAGTCTCTAGTCCCATCTATGGTGTTACAGATGGCAGAATGTCATCTTTTTTGATAGCTGAATTTTACTCTTCTGTAGAAGTCATTCCCCATCTTTACCTACCTATCTGTGGTTGTTTCCAAGTCTTGGTTATTGTGAGTAATACTAGGAACAACCTGGGGTGAATATAACTCTTCGAATTAGTACTTTCATAATCTTCAGATAAATGCCCAGAAGTGGGATACCTTGATCGTATGGTATTTCTATTTAGGGGGAATCTACATAGTGTTTTCCATAATGACCAACTGATTTATATTCCCACCTATAGTTAGCCTTTTGAATTGTGCTTCTATTTGAACCCAAGTCGAGTTTCTAGTATAGAAGATAAGCCTTATCTTTGCCTTTTAAAAAATTTTTGCATTGAAGAATTGGGGTGTAGGCCAGAGGTGCAAGGGGTGAGAAAGTTCACGAGAGACAGAATGAGGAGCAGAATAGGCATATGTCCTGATGTACACTGCTCAGGGGAACAGTGGGCAAGACAGGAGAGGTCTGCTGTGCCATGGGGGTCAGCTCCCTGACCCAGAATGGAACTCAGACTGTGGTGGTGAGATTGCTGAGATTTAAGCCCTAGGGCACCAGGGAGGCTCTACCTTATCTTTTGCAAAGTTAAAAAAATGGGACAGGAAGTGTGGGACTGGTATGTTTTCAAGGCAGATGAGTTTTATGTGAAGGTTGATCCACTTGAAAAGGCTTCATGCCCAGGGATATGCCAATTCCATTTGAAGACCTCCAGTTTAGAATGTGGTGGAGATAGAATTCTAACCCAGATGTGGTAGGCTTCAGCTTAAGATTCTTTCAATCAACCCATACAATTCTAATGCGTCCCTTAACAATTTGGCTTGAAATGATCACTTAAGGAATATTTATTCACCGGTAGTGTGTGGGGGTATAGAGAGAGTATATGGAAGTAATATATACACACTGTTTAAAATTAAAAACATAATGTAATTTTTATATGTAGGTTCTCCATCCAGACTTTGAACTCCTTGAGGTTCACAAGTGTTTTATCTATATTTATGCTCTGGAACCTACTGAGCTTCAACTCACAAAGTAGGTCCTGAATAAGTGTAGAGCAAGGATACATCCATTTCTGAGTCTCTAACCTGCCTGGAGAAGGGCGTCAGGTTTGAAGCAGTGCTGCCAACTAGAACCTTGGGTCTGGAGTGTAAATCTCCTATCCTATTCATCAGCTCCATTCTCCATTCATAAAAGGAGAGTTTATATCTTCTCAACTTATCATCCAATACTTGTTTTCAAAACAAGCTCCTTATTTAGTCTGCCAGCTAGATGGCCCCCTACTCCCACTCCAAGCCTTTCTTTAAAAAAAAAAAAAAAAAAAAATTTATTTATTTATTTATTTATGCATACAGAACTGTTGTGCAGGCCAGAGGTGCAGGGGCCGTGAGAGGATTCACCAGAGACAGAGTGGGGAGCAGAACAGGCAGATCGACAAAGTACACTACTGAGGGAAGCAGCCATGTGGATCACCTCCGGGGCAAGGATCAAACTTCCACTGAAACAGTCTCGGCTTGGCTTAGCTTCACAGTGCAGTGCTCCAACCCGCTGGGCCACCAGGGAGGGCCCCTCCAAGCCCTTCTTCATCAAATTTTTGTAAGTCTCATTGCTGACCACAGAGATCTTTCACCTGGGGGGCTTTGGAGGGACTAGCCAAACATGTATTTGACACAAATGTTCCATTTGCTAGAGCAGAAGGCCTGAAAAACCTCAAATCATCAGGATGGTGTTTCCCATGCTTCCAGCATTCATGTATCACCCATTACAACATTCTGGATACCCTCAAAGCCAGTTCAACTTATCTTACACCTTTCTATATATAACTCATTCTCTTTAACCTAAACGCCATCTTAACTTTGTCTAAGCAATATTATCCAAGTAATGACAGGTTTGATGGTTTGTGCATATTTCAGGTACATGTTTTTAAAAGTTCAGTTACTAATATTTTTTGAATGTTAGTTGAGGTACCATGTGAAATAATGTCACTAGCACAGGACAGGAAATGCTTGGTCCTGTGCAGGAAGTTAATACTCTGGAGCTCTCTTGAGTTTTTTTTTATGAATCACTCACTATGCTAAGTATTCATAAAGGATAACATGTATTGGGGACTTTAATACACACTCATTTAGGAAACAAGGAAAACATAGAAAAGTTAAAAGAAGAAAAATCAAAACCTCTTATCATCCTACTTTGATAATATAAAACAGATCTGGATTTAAGATCTGTCTCAGACATGCACTCATTATGATATCTTAAACAAGTTATGGAACTTCCTGAAGCCTCAGTTTATTCACCTTTAAAACTGGGCAAAGTAACACCTATTTTGTAGGATTTTGGTAAATTATAATTAATGTGCATACCAATACTTACACCTTGGTGCTCATTTATGATTATTACCTTAGGGTGACTTTCTAAAAAATGGAATTTTTATGGTTCTTGTTGAGTTTCTTTCTGGAAAGGTTGTACTCTCACCAATACTGGGTAAAAATGCTTGTTTCACAACATGTTCCCTGACACTGGGTATCATGTATTTTTAAAGCCTTGCTAATTTCATTGGGATGGGTTAGGCATTACTGACAAACCTCATCTCATTTATATTCTCTACAACCCTATGAAGTCCATTTAGTAAAAGTTTTGCCACCAAAGCAGATGGGGGAAATGAGGCTACTCAAGTTTAAGTTCTTACCAGAGTCAGGAAATTGTTGGGTCAGGATAATAAGCCTGGAGGTCCTCCATGTCCACTGCGTATTTCTCCTATGCCACACTGCTGCCTGCTGGTGCCCGGGGATGGCCGTGAAGCACTGAACCTCAAAGCAGAGTCCTCCAACACTTGGCAATTAGTAGTAAATAAGATGAGTGGTGTTGAGACAATAAGATGATGGTAAAACTCTGAAAAATAAGGAGAAAATTCATCGAGCTCTGCAATTACTATTTATGTATATTACATGTTACTTCATAATTTAGAAAAGGAAAAATAAGGTGTTTTTTAAAAACATTTTAAAAGGACAGGTCTGTTAGGAAAAGGAGATAGAAAAAGAGAGGCACTATACAGTCACAAGTGGGCAGGAGAACTACCAAAAATTAGGCTTTTTTTTTTTTTAATAAAAAAGAGTAGGAAAGGCTTTCCAGGAAGGCACTGAATGAGTAATAAAAATAGCTTACATTTAACAATCTCTTACAATAAGCTAAGTTCTGCACTTGGGGCATTGGAAACGATAATTCAATTTTCATACAATCCCTATGAGGTAATGCTGTTATTTGTTCTTGACAGATAAGGAAACAGAGGCACAGAGATGGTTAAGTAATGTACTCTAGGTGACACATCTAGCAGGCAAAATGGTCAGGATTTGAGGTATGTAATTTGTTTTTTTGTTAAGGCAAGCAGAACAGTTACTAAAGTTCTGTCAGACTGAGAGGCCTCTCCCTAACGTTATTCTGAGTTGGCCTCCCTAAAGAGATTTGGTCAGACTGGGATACAGCACAGGTTGAATTCAAGGAGCCAACATGTGCTTTCATCAACTCAAAGATGTTGTCACTTGTTCTTCTGAGTTGATCTCTCTGGCCCCAAACTGGAACTTTGTTGAGACTGGTAGGATAGATAGCTGTTGAAGTTCAAGCAGTTACTGGGCCTCTCAGAGAAAAGCCCAGATTTCTCTATTCAGACTAGATGCTGGGTTGTGAACTCCAAGTGCATAATTGATGCCTGACAGTAACTCACACCATATTTTGCTTCTTACATGCATTCTAGGCCCACCAAGTCGTCTGAAATGCCCCTCTTTAACTGCTCTCTTGCTGTGACAGTTTAGACAATGACAACACACCCAAAGGAGGAGTGGGGAATAGACTCTCCAAGGTCAGTGTGGCAAACCAATTATAAAAATGCAAAGAAAGAAAGTTCAAGAATGCTCCCAGCAGATTGGAGCTGGACACGGATTTTGAACTAGAGTTAGACACGAAGAGCATCTGGAGGAGACGGGGACTACGACTTTCCTTTTTCAGTGCTCTCAAGTGAGTGAATGATGTCATCTTTTGCTTATTTTCCCTAATTATCTTGCAGCAAAATATGCTGTTTTTGTAATATAAAGTTATGTCATGTGTAGAGGTGACAGACACATTCTATTTATTGACTTCTATTGGGTTAACACTGGTCTTTGTTTTCTTGAAGACCGTAATCTAATACATGTAAATTTAATAAACTTTCTTTCATGTATGCTATATTTTACAATTTAGAAAGTGTTAAATCACATGTAGGTGTTTAATTTTAATATTGTATGCATTATCCCGCGTCTCTAGTATAGTGTTGCATAATTTGGAAACCAGGCTGATACTTGAGTCGCAAACTCTGCTTGGTTTGTGGTTTAGCCGCCTGGCAGGACGGCACTGCAAACCCCAGCAGGCATTGCGACCGGCTCACCGGGAACTACGGAGTCCGAGAGGGGGGCTGGGCCCTTACGGTCCTAGCCCTCCCAGAAGCCCGCGGGCGGCTTACAACGCGTTTGTATCATGGCCGCGGGAGCCGGGGCGGCGGGCCCCGCTTCCGGCCCGGGCGTCGTGCGTGACCCGGCGGCGTCACAGCCGAGGAA
>NW_004567129.1:16071073-16163643 GCF_000260355.1 Condylura cristata
CACGAGCCGGGGCTGGGTGGCGCCGCAGAGCGGGGCGTAGGGGAAGCCCGATTGGAAGAGGCGGTCAACCGCTGGGTGCTCAAGTTCTACTTCCACGAGGCGCTGCGGGCCTTTCGGGGTAGCCGGTACGGGGACTTCAGGCAGATCCGGGACATCATGCAGGGTGAGGGCCGGGCCGGGGACGGAAGCTGGGTCGCCTGGGAAGGGGATGCAGGGTGCTGGGGTCGGGATCGAGGGTCGCGGAGCAAATGATGTCTTCTTCCCCAGCTTTGCTTGTCAGGCCCTTGGGGAAGGAACATACCGTGTCCCGGCTGCTGCGGGTTATGCAGTGTCTGTCACGCATTGAAGAAGGGGAGAATTTAGGTATGGCTATTTTTGTGTTCTTCTTTGAGCTTACTTATTTAGGGTTATGTAGTTTGCAAACTTAGATCCGGATCTGAAAAGTGCGGTACTATGTTTTAATCACAGCGGTCTTCTAGGATAAATGCTTTCTCTGGTTCTAGTGTTTTTCTCCACTTAAGATTTTCTTGGCTGTTTTGCTGGTTGTGTTTTCACCCCCCTCTCCCACCTGTTTCTTGCTCGTCCCAACTTCAGTGCTTTATAAAGTGAGTTAAGATGGACATTGTTTTCCCATTGTAGAGTGATTTTTCAGAGTTTAGGCACATTTTTTCCCCTGAATTGAACTTGACAGGTGTTTAGCAAAACTGTCTTTAGTTTCTGACTATCTGAGGGGGATGTGTGTATCCTGAAATTTGAGATTCAAATGCATGTGCTAGAGAAATGTTTCTTTAACCTGCCTTTAAAATGTTAGAAGATAAGTAACTTCATTAATGAGTCGGAACTTTTAGCATACTTATAAACCTGTAGCTAGTCCACCATTTAAATACAAATCTTACTGCCATATTTGCGTGTTTGATAAAATACATGCATATTTGAACATAGATTTTCCACTCCTTAGAAAACAGCCTAAAGTGAAAACTCTGCTCTTTGTCCTAGACTGTTCCTTTGATATGGAGGCTGAGCTCACACCACTGGAATCAGCTATCAATGTGCTGGAGATGATTAAAACCGAATTTACATTGACAGAGGCAGTGGTCGAATCCAGTAGAAAACTGGTCAAGGAGGCTGTAAGGCTCTATTTTTCTTTCTTTCTTTCTTTCTTTTTTTTTATTATCACTAAAAGCAAAGGTCTTTCACGATGCAGTGCTTAACTTTTCTGTGTGATGTGGTGGAAAAATGGATGGAGTCCCACATTATCTCTTCAGGCTACCTCTTCCCAGTTCAAAGTTCGAATCCTTAATGGAAGGTACCAGCTATTGTGATTTTGGTTAGAGGGCCACAGTTGCAGGAATGAGGTGGCACTAAAGACTAATGTTTTGGGAGTTATTCACCGTTCAGGTTCACTGTGAAAGTGCTAGATGTAACTGGCCTAGGGTTTGGTCACCCTTGTTTATAATAAACTAAGAGTAACTGGGGCCTTGGGGTACAGAGTTGTGCCATGCAATTATCTACAGAAAGAGAAGCTTAGGGAACATTCCTTTGAACAGCACAGTGGTGCTGGGAGTTTAAGTCAGTGAGAAAAACAGTAATGATAGCAGGCTGACATCGGCAGTGTTCTTGACAAGAAAAAAATTAGTGAAGTGTCTAGGAATTTGTGTCATGGTTCAGATAGCTTCAAGTAGCAGAACTTTATTTAAAACAAGCGGCTATGGAAATCAGTTCAGGAAAACTTTCTTTTCCAATAACTTAAGTTGGGGGTATGGAAGCAGATGCTCAGGTGAGGGATGAAGAAAAACAGCTTAGCATTGCCTTGGTGGAAAGAAAGGAAAACTGGTAAGAAAAGGGTTCTTTCTAAAGGAATGGGATCACAAACTGGGCTGAAAGGGTGGGAGGTAAAACCTTGCTTATTAGCAAGAGAGACTTTCTGGCCTTACCTATATGCTTGGTGCTCAGGTACCATTAAAAAACAACTAGTATGTGGGGTACAGATTTATTTATTCAGTTACGGACCATGGATCGACACTTGCTTTTGGCCTTGCAAAGAATGCCTAGATATTACTCAGTTTAAGGATAAATAATTCCAAGAAAATACTTTTAGTATAATTTCAAAAAAATTTGTTTTAGTATAAGTAAGAAATACCTGAAAAGACATATTAGCAAGGCATTATTGTTACTGTTGTTTAACCAACTATCCCAAGGACTCACTGCTAGCTCTTATCTGAAGACTTCAGTTCCTCACCCCTCCATATGGTAAGTACGTTGGTAACTTGCTTCCCCTTAGACAAGTGATCCAAGAAAGCAAAAGTCCAGACAGAAGGAGAGAAATAGGTCTTTTATAACCAATCTAGAAAATGTGCTCATCACTTTCTGCCATATTCTGTTGGTTACTCAGATGACACCAACTTTGGATTAAGTGTGTAAAATGGGACTGCACAGGAAGTTGAGAGATTTGAGGGCTATTTTTCAGGCTAGCTAAAGTTATCTTGATATCCTAGTTATTAAATGATACTGTACCACTTGTCTCTTCAATTTTCTTTTAAAATTTTCTCACGTAGAGTCATAGAACCTGTTAATGGTCAGTCTTGGGAAATATGTGATACCTAGGCTCACTGAGACTTTTTGATACTGTTAAACTTCATAAAGTATCACAAAAACTTGTTTAAACGAATTTTACTTTTTAAAGTATACCAGTAAATTATTGATTAAATCAGAATTTCTCATGTATGGCTTGGAAGTCTCTAGAGGTTTCCAGAGTCTTTTAGGGGTCCAAATTATTTTCATTACGTTGCCAGAACATTAGTGCAAAAGCAATAATGGGTAAAATTGCTCATGCCCGTGGTAAGCTGTACTAGTTGTCATTACAGTCGTCACTGCCTGTGCTTGCAGGGAAAAAAGGCCAGTTTCAATTAAGAATACCTTTGATGAATAGTGAAAAAATATTTCATTAAGTCTAGAATGTTGAGCAAACATCTTTTCAGTATTGTTGTGATACAATAGAAATTTTGCCGAAGTATCTCTGCTTAGGCAGTGGTTGTCCTCTGGAAAAGCACTTGTGTGATTTAGCTGAATGCTGTTTAAACTGCTTTTTTAATGGAATACCATTTTTACTTGACAGAACTTACTGGTTATTCAGCTGTTGGTATTTTGAAGTAATTTCCTTGAGAAGCAACAAAGTGAAACTGTCACTTCATGGAAAACAGTGGACAGTATTTGTTGGTAGTGAGAGAATTCAAGTTTTCAAGTAAAATTTAGAATTTTGGAAAACTTGTATTCATATGGTTGGTAGCTTCCCAGTATTTTATTAGACTTTTTTGATGAGATTGGTGTGGTGATATTAACTATGATTTAAACAATATTTTTAAGGAATATGTCAACATTTGGGAAAGCTATATTAACTTACTGATCCAATATTTTCCATAAGATCAATGCATGAGATTATAAAATTATGGATGAAAGATCCATTTCAAGTGCAGGATATACTAGTAGCCTTTAAGGTAACAGATTATGAAAAGTTTAGTTGTCAAAATTTGGTGTAGAATCAAAGAATGGCCACAATTTTCTGAGAGGGCTATTAAAATATTCCTCCCTTTTCCAACTCGTATCTGTGCGAGGCTGGATTTTTTAATCTACTTCAAAACAACATCAGCACAAAATGAATGCAGAGCAGATACTAGAATCCACCTTTCTTCTATTAAGCCAGATATTAAGGAGATTTGCAAAAATGTAATATAGTGCCACCTCCCTCATTAAACTTTTGTCTTAAAATATATAATAATTTTTCATAAAGATGTTACTGTGTTAATCTGTAATGAGTTTATTGTTACTTTTTAATGAATTAATAAATATTTTTAAATTTTCTCAGTTTTATATTTCTAATACAACAGATATAACTCACATAAACAAAAGCTCTTTGGGGTTCCCTTAACATTTGAGAAGTATAAAGGAATTTTGAGCACTGCTTCTTAAAGTTATGACTGATATTGAGACTTTGTTGGTTTTCTCTTCATAAATTAAAAAAAAAACCAGCTTGCTTTGGAGAACAGAGAAGAATGTGGGGCATGTTCTTGCAGACACTGTTATCTGTTGCTTTTTGCTGTGCAGCATTTTTCTCTTCTGTAGCAGCACCTTGATTTTCTTTTGGGGCTTAGCCATTTGCAGGGCTGGTACATTAGACATACCATCTTAGAACTTTATTTCTTCAAACAAAAAGCTTTGTCATGGCTTTGAGCATTCTGTCTGCTCAGAACAGGCTGAATTCTTCCAGAGCTGGCTCTGTTAGCCTGTCTTTACTTCATGAGTTTGGTTTTTTCTCCCTTTGTGCTTTATCCCAACACAAACCTCTTACCTATATGGAAGGTCTGTGCTTGGAACTTCTTTTTTTATTTAAATGAGCAAGACTATTGCCATTGCTTACAGACTAAGAGCTTTAACAGATGCTTAAAAGAAATTATACTTATTTCTGAAAAGTGCCAAGTGATTTGTTTGGGGGGGGAGGGACTTCACAAGAAACTAATACACAGTTTTAAAACATAAGCTCATTGCACATGATTATAATTTCAAAGTATTCACCTTTCCTTTCTTGTTTCACAAATTAAATATACTAGGACTATTTCAGGAAAGCCAGAGTAAGCATACTCTTTCTCTTAGTGAAAGTATCAGTCCTGGACCAACTGCATGGAACTTCTAAGTGGTAATAAGCAGATGGGTGCAAAGCCAAAATTTGAAGGCCCACCAAGCTAGTAATGTATTCATTCAACATTTTTTTCCCCTTTCTGATATCACCTAGCCTGGACTTAAAGGTTCCTGAAACCTAGAAATGTCCTCCAGGTGTGAAAAAAAAAAGCCCCAAGAAAAGTTCCATCTGGTCTGAGGAAAAGGAAAGAGCGCTTAAGGTTGGAGAGGGCAGGAGAAACCCCAGTTCTTTCCCCCTGCCCCCTTCTCCCTTCTCTTCTGTACTGCATTACCCTTCAGGAAAACTTCAGGCTCTCATCCAAGGGCACCTATAGTGACAGAAATGGAAGCCTCTCCCCTGACACTGAAATGAAGTTTCCATCAATAAATTATGTTTGTTGATAACAGTGATTCTTCAAGAGAGGTTTCAGACTCTGATGGAGTCTATAGCTTTGATTTTATATGCACTTCTTTTAAATTTTGCTTTTATCAAGATTATTTTATCATGGGGGAGATAAGTGTTTGGGTGGGCAGGCAGTATTATACTGCTGGGCAAGAAAGCAGCACCTATCCTTTCTAGCAGCGGAGCTATAACACCTTTGCCCTCCACCCCCGCCCCACCCCGGACTTAGGGTAAAATTCCATTACTTTTTTTTTTAACTGTCTATTCTGTCCCTTAGCCCTGGATGCAGATGTAGTTAGTGTGTGATAGAGTAGGGAAACTGAGGTCCCCTTTTACTAGTCTAAAGGAAAACAAAAACAAACATGATCATATAAGTTGATCCAGAAAAAGCATTAGACAGCTTTCAATTTCCAATATTAATTTATGATAAAAATAGCAAACCTGAGGAAATTTTCTCAAACTGATAAAAGGCACCAACAGAAAACCAACAGCCATTGTCCTACTTAATTGTAAAGATGGAGTGCTTTGTTCCCAAGATACAAAACAAAGCATCTTACCATCTCCATTCTTTAACATATTGGCCTAGCAAATGCAGTAGGTCAAAAAAAAAAGAAAGAACAAGAATGGGAAAAAAAAAGCAACAGACTGGAGAGAAAGGAATTAAATTGTACCTATTTGCATATGCTATATCTATAGAAAATCCCATGGAATGGCAGATAGGGCAAATCTCCAAGCACTACAAAGAATTTGTACACAAATCAATAAAAAGAAAACAATCCAATTTAAAAAATGGGCAGAAGAACTAAGTAGATATTTTTCTAAAGAAGATATATGGATGGTCGACAGGCACATGCAAAAATGCTCATATCTTGTCATTAGGGAAATGCAGATCAAAACCACAATGAGGTGCCACCGCATACTTTTGAGAATGGCTTGTATCAAAAAGACCAAACGGCAAGAGTGTGGAGAAAAGGGAAACTTTTTGCTCAGAGTGTAGACAGGGCCGGCCCCCTATAAAGACAGCATGGAGATCTCTCAAAATTTAAAAATTATATCCACCTTGAGACCCAGCAATCTCACTCGTAGGTGTCTAGCCCAAAGACTCAAAAACACTAATGTGAATGGATACATGTATTTCTGTGTTCACTGCCAACACTATTTACAAGAGCAAAGTGATGGACAACAACCTAAGTACCCAACTACAGATGAGTTAGATTAAGATGATATATGCATACACAATGAAATATTTAGTGATTCAAAAAAAAAAAAAAAAAAAGATGCACTCTTGCCATTTTGGAGAAAATGAATGAATGGAACCGAAGGATGCTAAGAGAAATAAGTCATAAGGAGAAAGACAGAAAAAAAAAAAGATGATTTCACTCATTTGGAATACAGAAAAACGAACAGAAAAACTAACCTAAACAAATTCTAGAAATCTGATTGTAAAACTGAATTCAGGTAAGGCAGGGAGAGCAGCATGGAATATTGTTAAGGATTATCAGTGCTTTAGTGGAAATGGTGTTATAACATACATCTGGAGAGGCATAAATCTATACTCCCAAATTATATACAATGTTGTAAACAACTATTAATTAAAATATATAGAGAAAGAAATACAGCTATAAATATATATATATATATATCCATGGACTACATAGAAAAGCTATTAAGAAGCAAGATTGTAGGATACAAAGCCCCCAAGCAAAAAATTATTTCCTTATATTAGCAGTGAACAATTTAAAATTACTGGAACTGTGTCATTTACAATTGCTCCTTGGATATAAGTCTAGCAATGTATGTACAGAATCCATGGAAAAATACAAAATGCTGATCAAAGAAGGGCCTAACAATTGCAAAGCCCATGCTCGTGGACTGGAAAATATAGTTAAGATGTCAATTTTCTCCAATTGATCTATAGATTTAATATAATTCCAGTCACTGGATCAGAATTTTCTGTAGATAACGTCAGATTCTAAAATACATTTGGAAAGGCAAAGGAACTAAAATAACTGGAACAATTTTGTAAAGGAACAAAATTGGAGAACTCACTACTCAATTAAGAATTATTATAAAGCTATGGTGCTCATGACTGTAGGCATACTTCTGTAGAACAGAAGAAGAGTCCAGAAATAGACCTAAACAAAGATGACTAGTTGATTTTTGACAAAAATGTGAATGCAATTCAGTGGAGAAAAGGTATATAATGGGGAAAGAATAGTCTTCAACAAATGAAACCACAACAGTTGGATAGCCATCCACAGAAATTAAAACCTCATACAAAAATTAATTCAAAATGGGTCACACAATCTAAATGTAAATTATAAAGCAGTTGGAATTTAGAGGAAAAAAAATCTTAAACTTAGGCAAAAACTTCTTACGGGGCTCCCTGGTGAAGGAAGGGTTAAGTCTCAGCACTGTCACCATTCTGGTTCAATCCCCAGCCAGGGAGCTGACCCACATACAACACAGCAGAACCTCTGCTGTCTCACCCATTGCTCCCCTCAGCAGTGTATTTCAGTCAATCTGCCTGTTATGCTTCCCACTCTGACACTAGGAATTCCCCTCTACTTCTGGTCTACACCCCATTTAAAAATAGTTCTTAGATATGACACTAAAAACATGATTTATGAGGAAAAACTGATAAAATGGACTTCATACAAATATGTTTGAAAACACTTCAGACAATGAAAAGATAAGGTATAGACTAAGAAAGAACGTATTTGCAAAAAAAAGAACATACCACAAAATGATAAGGGACTTAGATCCAAAATATGTAATGAATGAGCTGTCAAAACAGCCCTATTTTTAGCACATGTATTTATATTGTGGAGCACTGGAGTGTAGAGGGGGTGAGAAGACCCACCAGAGACTGAGTGGAGAGCAGGATAGGTTTATCTACTGAAATACATTGCTGAGGGGAGCAGCATGCAAGACAGGAGAGGTCTGATGAGCCATAGGTAGGTTAGCTCCCTCGCCAGGGATTGAAGTCAGGCCAGAGCAGTGATAGTACTAAGAAGTAATCCCTATGCCACCAGGGAGGGGCAGCCCTATTTTTAAAGTGGGTAAATGACTACCAAAAACATACACATATGGCAAATGAGCACATGAAAAAATCTTGACATCATTTAGTCAGTAGGTAAATACAAACTAAAGTTGCAATGAATATTAAGACATTTTACATGTGTCAGTATCTAAAAATACACTAATGTACTAATGAGGATATGGAGGAACTGGAAGTCTCACATTCATATGTGGCCAACAGGTATGCCACTTAAGAATTAACAGTTTAGCTATTTTTTAATAGAAGGTTAAACATGCATTTTCTATTGACCCAGAAATCCTACTGCTATTTGCCACAGAGAAATGAAAACTTGTGTTCACACCAAAAAGTACATGAAAGTTTTAGCATCTCTGTTTGTAAATAAAAACTGCAAGCACCCCAAATTCCTTCAATGCGTATATGAGTAAACGTCCATCCATATGGTGGAATACTGCTCAGTATAAGGAAATACAGATATGCTGCAATATCCACGAATTGGAGAAGCTTAGTGAAAACCAGTGTGAAGGCTACATCCTTTAAAAAATAAGTATGGCATTCCCTATGACATGGGAAATGAACGAGTGAAGAGTGGTTCACCAGGGTTTAGGAATGGGGAGAGGGTGTTGAGAAGGGCAACACAGAGGATTTTTGGATGCATGGTATTCTATCCTCGTTACAGATAGTATGTGCATTCAAACTGAAGATTACATTCCACAAAGATCAATTTTACTAACCTTTAAGTTTTAGTTTTTAATTTAAAAATTAAAATTTTAGTAAAGCTTAAAAATACAGGACTTAATGACATAAAAAGGTAGACTTTTGTATTAAATAGTCAGTATAGTTTTCCTGCTGGAAATGTGAAAGTGAAGATGGCAGTCTGATTAAAGTGAGATGGACTTTGTACCTTCCCAAGAATTAACAGTAGTGCTTGGTATAAGGAACATTTGACCTGGTCCCTTTACCTGTGTAGCTGTGCTCAGCATGGGGAATACAGGATCACTGAGGTTAGTACTTGAATTCTGTGCTGTTCCTCCTTTTCTTGTTTTAAAGATTTATTTGGGCCCTCCTTAGTGGCACAGCATGTTAAAATGCAGCACTACAAAGCTACCCCAGCCACTTCAGCACAAGTTCAATCCCCAGCCTAGCCACCAGGGAGGTGACCCACATGGCGCAGCAGACCTCTCTTCTCCTGCCACTGTTCCCCTCAGCAGTGTTCCCCTCCTCAGTCTGCCTATTCTGTGCTCCACTCTGTCGCTGGTGAATCCTCTCACCACCCTGCACCTCTGGCCTGTACCCCAGTTTATGCATAAATAAATCCTTTTTAAAAATATTTATGCATATAAGAGCTGGGGTACAGGCCAGAAATGTGGGAGGTGAGAGGATTCATGAGAGATAGAGTGGGGAACAAAACAGGCGGATTGATTGGAATACGCTGCTGAGGGGAGCAGTGGGCAGGGCAAGAGGTCTGCTGTGCCATGTGGGCCAGCTCCCTGGCCCAGGATCAAACTCATGCTACAGTGGCTGTAGATGGCTTCATAGTGCTCAGTGCTTTAACCCACTGTGCCATCAGGGAGGGCTCTCTTTTGATGTCTTTTTAAATTCTTCCCTGTGAAGACTGAAAATGTGTATGGCCTAGTTTTCTCTCCATTTGTGTTTCTTACACCTTTCTTTGAAGTTATCCTAAAATTCAAGTTACAAAGTTATCCTACTTGATAATTCAAGAGCTCCCAGTTTCCCCCTGGCTTTTATGATTGCTAAAAATTGTACACATTTTCAGAATATCCTTTAAATTTTTTAAATTTTAAATCACTGTTCCTGCTGCATCTGTTCTCTTGGAATTTCTTTACTGAAAATTTTCTTTTTCTCTATGGCCGGTGAGAACTTCTCATTCTACCTGGGACTTTGTCCTCTTTCTGCCTGTAGACAAGCTGGGTTTATTCATCTTAACAATTTCCTGCACACTGGTTTGAATTGCCAGCTGGGTGTATGGTAGTGAGAGGCTATGTTGGTTCTCCTGCAGAGCTCTCCTTAGGCCTTTCCTGAAAGGAACAGCAGAACTCTGGTCGTCTCTCTCCCTCCTCCACTATAGTCAGGATGTTCACATTCAAAAATAATACAACCAGTTGTCCTGGGGACCGGGAATCTGGAATAACTCCTGCCCATTCTACCTTTCCTTGTAAGGGCTGTACTTCAGGGGATCAAATTTTGCTACATAGGTCATTTTTTCCTATTAACCTAATGTAGTATTGAAAATCTAGAGAGCTAATGGCTGTTTACTTGAACAATCATTGTTAGCTTCTAAATAAAGGAATTGGACAGAATATAAAAAGGTTCTTGGGTGTGTAAGATTCAGTTTTACTTTCTAGTAGAGTTAATTTTGATATTGATATTCTGATTACACCTGCTATTATTAACAACAGTTTAACAAAAGGTTTTCCCCCCTTTTGTAGGCTGTCATTATTTGTATCAAAAACAAAGAATTTGAAAAGGCTTCAAAAATATTGAAAAAACATATGTCCAAGGACCCTACAACTCAGGTAAATTTGATAAATTTGATGGATTTTTGATTTAGTCCATCTCATTGTGTTTTGTGGGGAAATACAGAAAAGGTTGTCAGGAATGTTACGTAAATACTCACCTTTAATAGTCAGCACCTTTGCATGTTGTTTTTTATATGCAGGATACTTACTGTTAGATGCCATGTCAGTCTGGTTTGTGACATAATATTTATTTAAATGATTATCACCAGGTTTTAAACTAACAATTTATAACATTTCTAACTTTATTTACATAAATGTTGACCTTTATAAACTTGAGAATCTATCTTAGTGGGAACTTAATGCCTTTATTTTCTGGTGTTAAAAGCTCAGTTGGTACCCTGCTCTAATTTTCTTTAATATATTTAAATTTGGCTCTTGAAAAGTAATGCATACATGTGCATAGTACAAAATTCAGAGCATACAACAAAAGAATTTAATGGAAATCATCTTATCATTGACTCATCCATCTTGTTCCTCTTCTCAGAGGCAACCAGTATTTTTGTTTATATTTTCAGAAGGATCTATGCACGCAAGTGTGGATGTGTATATATATATATAGACGCACACATACATTTATTTTTCTTATCTTCCTATACATATAGGTGAGCATATTTTTACACACTGATATGAACATTTTGCAAACAGCTTTTTCCACAGTATATCATGCTATATTAGCACATAAGAAACTTTTTCAGAAATGTTTAAAAATCTTCACATGAATGTAAAAAGGTACTTTATATTCTGAGTTCTTCATGTATTTTTTTAATAGTTGATAGTAACCCACTGTGGCCGATCCATAAAGCATTGATCTGTTCTTTGTGGTGGGCTTCCATTCCCCAGTGTTGTGGTTTCCATTGAGAGCGTTGTGAACGTTTTGATACTGTCTCAGTTCATCATGAATTTTTGCCAGAGTTCTCCTTTTTCATTTTGTAATTATTGCCCCTTTGTATAGAAGCTGCGAAATGATCTCCTGAACATTATCCGTGAAAAGAACTTGGCACATCCTGTTATCCAGAACTTTTCCTATGAGACCTTCCAGCAGAAGATGCTGCGCTTCCTGGAGAGTCACCTGGATGATGCAGAACCCTACCTCCTCACGGTGGGCCTTGGCTGCCTCCTATAACCATGATGTGCCACTGAGGGATGTGCAGGCAATTAGAAGAGGACAACTCTTTTTAGAAGTGAAAAGAGTAAATGTGTGGAAAAGACTTTGGGTTATATGCACTATCCTTAATTAATGCCTTAAATGTGGAGAAACAGAGATCCTAATAGAGGCAAATAAGAATATACCTGGTCTCCCTCACCTCTCGTTTTTAGCTCCTCTATGTATCTGTTGCAGTTGAAGTAGAAGAACATTCACAATGATGGGGGTCCCCAAAAGTGGTAAAATCTGGGTTAAGTTTGTGAGGAAGAGTGGTTTGATTGATGTGGCTTGATGGGGTTTACAGGAAGATGGCATAACAAGCTATGGTGTAACTAGAAGTATAAGGCAAATGAAGCCAAAAGAAGGCATTCTTTAATTGAGCAAAAAGATAAGCATCAAGAATGTAAACAGTGAGGCTTAGGTCAGCATGTGAAAGAATGAGAATCTATTATGTCCCAGATGATCTGTGATAAAGGAAAACTGAGATAGTACAATTTTATAAAACCAAGATTTTTGAATGTTGAAAGTATCCTACCTTGTCTGCTAGGCCCTTCTAACATAGTGTCAATTATCATAGCAGTCATTTGGCAAATTCCAAACTACTTTTATTAATTACAATTTTATTTTTGCATACAAGAACTGCAGATGGCCAGAGGTGCAGATAGGGGTGGAGTGTAAGAGGATTCAGAGACAGAGTGAAGAGCAGAACAGGCGGACTGACTGACATACACTGCTGAGGGGAGCAGTGGGCAAAGCAGGAGAGGTTGCTGTGCCATCTGGCTTAAATTGAACTCATGCTGCAGTGGCTGCCAATAGCTTCATAGTGCTGACTTAATCCCCTCCACCACCAGGGAGGACCCCAAACTACTTTTAAAGCAGATAGTTTGGGCCCTCCCTGGTGGCACAAGGGTTAAAAGCACAGCACCATGAAGCTGTCTTCAGCTACTGTGGCATGAGTTCGATCCTGAGCCAGAGAGGTGATTCACATGACGTAGCAGACCTCTCCTGTCCTGCCCCCCTCATCAGTGTATTTCAGTCATTCCTCCTGTTCTGTACTCCACTCTGTCTCTGGTAAATTTTCTCAACCTCCCCCTCCCCCAGCCTATATACCAGTTTTTTGTTTTTAAATAAATCTTTAAAAAAATAAGAGATAGTTTAGAATATTCAGGGAATGTCAAGACAACATGAGCCTGGCCTAGGATTATTTTCTTTGTATTTGTATTCCAAGTAACTAGAAAATAACCTGCCACTGTTTCTGTGTAAAGATAGAGGAGCTCTCAGCTCTTAAGCTCTTGTTACAGATACACATAGCTGAAATAAAATGGTGGACTGACTGGAAATGTCAGAGGGAGACATGAAAAGTTGAAGTTAGAGCAGTATTGGCTACTCAGGGTTTTATATGATATAAACAAGGGCTTTCAGAGTTGTTAATAAGACAAAATATTGTGGAAATAGAGTCATACAAAATTCTGTACACAAACTGAAAGATATATATAGCTATCCTAACTTTGAAAAAAAGTTTGACTTTCTGCATGATGTAAAAGTTACACCTGGGGCTTAGAAAACTAGATTAATGATGAAATTGAAAAGACAAATGAGATGTGGAGTGACATCATGTAATTTACTTGTTGTTCAGAAGTTAAGTAAAGAATTTGCAGTATCAAAGTGGTTTGCACCACTCAAATTGAGATCTCCTTTAGACTGGTAACTGAGCTATTTTTTGAGGAAGGAAAGGAGAAATCTGAGATAAATCTTGTTAGCTTTCTCCCGCTTTATGTTCCCCCTCCCTTTATATTTCTAGATTGGATTTGTGAGTGAACATGTTTGCATATTGAGAATGTTCATGGTGAGAGCAGGGGATAAGTGAGATTCTCTAGCTTCCTCTCTTCCTGATGACTGACTTCCTTTCCCAGATGGCCAAGAAAGCTTTGAAATCTGAATCTGCTGCCTCAGCTACAGCAAAGGAAGAGAAACAGCCAGCACCAGAGCCTGTGGAAAAGCCAACCCGAGAACCTGTAAGGTGAGAGGGATACCCTCTCATGATCACGGTTGTGAAACACTGGGGTGGCCTGCTCGGAGCAGTCTCCTAGAGGAGGATCAATTAGTTTCTCTTGATGGTATGACCTACTAAGGTGTCATGGGCTACTCACACAAGACACTGTGGAAGTTACAAAAGACTCCCTGGGAAAATGAGCATATTGGAGATGGGATTTGGATCCCTGACAGAAATTTCTCAAAAGTTCTTTCCTTCTGATACTCTTTGCCTCACCTATATCTACTTAGTACTTTCTTGTGGATACATCTCTTACTGCATTCAAGAAACAGTATTCAGACTTGTGAATCAAGACCATCACAAGTTGCTTTTGGGGGCTGGTAGGAAATGTAAAGGAGCAAACTGGGTCTAGGATAATCCAGTGGAGAGCCTGGGCCTGTGAGCCAGGGAGGGCCATGTTTCAGTGACTACTGCCACAAGGATACCCAAAAGTCAGTTTTGGCATGAGACATCCACACTTTCTCCTCTCAGATTTCACAATTTTTATATGTTGTTAGTCCAATTTAAGAAAACAAACCTGTATCAGGACACAACTGCCAGCTGGGATTGGCCTACAGGCTGCTAGTTTGCCCTTTCTTACCACTTGTTTCAAGCATGCTAGCTATTCCAAATGATAGATCGAATATTTTGAAAGGGCATTTTCTTACTGTTGAAACACTGGACCTCCTCACTAACAGTTCTTAGGATCCCATTCATAAGTGTATTGTAGGAAAAAAGGCAGGATATAGGCAGTCTTTAATTTCTTTCACATGAGTGTTAGCTGGGACAACTGGAAAAAGGTCTGGAAGAAGGTTCTCAGGGTGAGATTGCCAGGCTGTCAGCTGTTTCTTCAAATGGACTGGGTACTGTTGAGCATTATGCATGTCCTTACAAAATGCAAAACATTCCTTTAGACCAGATGGACAGTGAGATAGCATGCAACCTACAGAGGTCTCTAGAGGCAGAATCACTGGCCTTGTTCCTTTATGTTTCTCTTACTTGGTGGTTAAACTCCATAACTTATATGCCATATTTAAAGCTCCTGCTTATATTCATTGGATGCTTTTCATAAAGGCTGTGTCAAGCAGTTTCTAAAAGAAGATTTCTCAACATCAGGAGTCCTCTCCAATTTGAAGCTCCACACTTTGAAAAGGTGTGGTTGTATCAGCAGTGGTAACATGAGTCCATGTTTGCTTTATTTGCAGGCAGTTAAGGAATACTCCAACCACCATTGGAATTATGACTCTGAAAGCAGCTTTCAAGACTCTGTCCAGTGCACAGGATTCTGAGGCAGCCTTCTCAAAACTGGACCAGAAAGACCTAGTACTGCCTAATCAAGTATCCCCACCATCACCAGCCCTCAAAAACAAGAGACCGAGAAAAGATGAAAATGAAAATTCAGCCTCTGCTGAGGGTGAGGGTGGCTCTGAACTGCAACCCAAGAACAAGCGCATGACAATAAGCAGATTGGTTTTGGAGGAGGACAGCCAGAGTACTGAACCGAACACAGGCCTCGACTCCTCCCAGGATGACGGTCCAGCATCACCATCCAAGCCCACTGTTCCAAACCAACCCCTCCTTGGGGAGAAGAATCCCAAGTATGAAGACATCCTTTGTAGCAGTTTGGGGGCTGGTTGGTGGGCCTGGTATTGCTTCCATGAATGGAGTAACTTTCAGCTAAGTTATTCAGCACCAAAGCTTGCTCAGACTGCTAGAATGTGACTCGGGAGTGGGAAATGATGGCCAATTCTGAAGTCCCACACCTGGGCCTCCAGGGCATGAATGAGGGTGGGAGGCTTAAAGAGCCTCTTCCTCATCACTGCTTTCATTATTAGCAGACTTTTGAGTGCCTTATCTACTAAATATTAGTCTTGTTTGTTAAAAGGAATTTGTTTGAATTGAGTCACCTTAAACTTTGATCCTTGAAGAGACCTGACTATTTAGTTTTGCACCTTCTATGAGCATTTGAGACTTGGCAAATACAGTATTTACTGATCGCCCACATTCTGCTAGGTTCTGTGGGGAAGTGGTTAGAAAGCCCTCATTTTGCCCCCCATCACCACCCCAACTCGGGTTTTGCATTTTGCTACCCTTTGTGCCATGTAGTAGGTCCTTCCCCCAGACAAGCTGGTCTGCTCCCTCTCTGAAGCACCCTGTTTATTTCCACTACTGTCCTCTCGCTTCCTCTCATCGCCCACGGTTGACTGTCATCCCTCCATCATTGCTTGTCAGAATTCCATCCATCCTTCAAAGGGAAGAGAACCTGATGCTGACTGTTTCTGTGGGCCCAGCATGTTCGCCTATTATTCTGTTGACTCTGCAGTCCTCCCTCTGTGATACCGTATCCCCATTTCATAGATGAGGAAAGCTGAGAGAAGTCATTAACTTGCCTGAAGTGACACAGCTAAAAAGTGGCAAAGTTGTGCTTTCGGATTTTTACTCCATGTCAGTCTTGACACAAAAATCGTGGCCTGTACACCATATACACCAGGCTGCATCTTAAACTTTTGCCTCCTCCATCTCTTCTGGTCACCTGCTGTTAAGTCATCACCTCACTGGTTTCCCAAGGCCACTGCCATCTACCACTGTTCTGTTGTAGTCGTTGGCCCCTACTCTGGCATGTATGCACTAGGTGCCCTGAGCTGCTGTGGCATCTGATAGGTGATCTGTACTCGGGTACGAATTCGTACTGTGTGCACCACCACCGTGTTTGAAAGTAAGTTTGGCAGATGGACCTAGCTAATGGGCAAGCAGATGCAGCTCCACATACTTTCATTCCCATTTGATAGATGATCTCATTTGCTCCTCACAGCAGGCCTGTGGAGTGTAGGTCTACTCCCACGAACAGACAAGGAACTCGAGAGTATGCTTATAGTATTTTATAAAGGGGTGTGTGTGAAGATTTTAGACATTCATACCCTGACATGAAAGTATGATGGGTACACTAAAACAGAGATTGGCAAACTATGGCCCCTAGGCCAAATCTGCCTGCCGCCTGTGTTGTAAATAAAAGTTTTACGGAACACAGACATACCCATCATTTACATACTGTCTGGCTGCTTCTGATGCTATTTAGAGAGTAAGACCTATAAAGCAGAAGGTTATTCTCTGTCCCTTGAAGAAAAATGGGATACAGCTCAGCTGTAAGGGGGAGTACATGTGAGGTATCCTGACAGCTCTAGGGAAGAAGAGAGATGAACCTGCTTGGCAGAGTTAGGGGTGGGGTGCATCTTTCAGAGAAGCAAAGTCAGGCTGGTCTTGAAGGAGTAGGATGTCATCAAACACAATGGGGGTGGGGGTTCTGGGAAACAGAAACCTTTTGTATAAAGGCATGAGAAAGATTGGCATGTATCAAAAAACATCCTGTAGTCTGTATAGGACTGAGTTAGAGGATAAGGGGAGAAAAATGTGGATGGGTTCTCAAATTGGGTTCATGTCAGTTTTAAAAAATACACATTCTTGGGCTTCTGACTACCAAATTAGAAGGGCCACAGGAATGCTCTATAAACTGCTTTTCTAGTTATGCCCCAGATAATTCTAATACAGCCAATCTGAAGGCCTAATAAGACACCCCTTAGGAATTGTGAATTGACACTGAGGGAAAGGAGGGATGAGAGAGGATGGAGACTGTTGCTAGGTGAGCAGTTAGGGCCTAGGGGAAGCTGAGCAATGGAATCAGGAGAGAATGGCAAGATTAGAGTATATCACCTGGAAGGCAGAGCCACAACTACTAGATTTTTCTATCATCCATGATATTTGGCACAGAAGTGCTTACCAGATGTTTATTAGCCTGCAATTTAACAACCCATATTCCAAACTTCTATAAAAGGTCAGCAAATGGTTAATGTTTTAGGTGTTGAGGGTCATTAATGTTTCTATCAGGTAACTTTGGTTAGGTTTTTTTTTTTTTTGGTGTTGTTCTTTAACACTTAAAAGCCATTCTTAACGAGGACTGTACAAAGACCAGCACTGTAGACTATAGCTTGCTTACAACTCAAGACCCTTCATTGCTCATCAAGTTCTAACTTCAACGAGGAATGTGGATCAGGAAGTAAGCTGCCTTGTCTGGGTGGCAGAGCCACCTGACAATTAAGATGAAGACCCAGATCTCAGTCCCTTCCTCAACACAAGAAAGTAGGAAGAGCCAAAACAGCTGTACATGCAGGAAGTGCTGAGTCTGCCTAAGTTGTCCACAAGAAGAAAGAACAGTTTCTCAAAATGAAGGACTGGAGGACCCACAGGTTAATGTTTGTCCCAGCACTGGGATAAGTAGACAGAGTCAAGTATTTCCCTTTAGGAACATTCTATGTCTTTTTCCCAAGCAGAGGGAACATACATAAAGAGGCAGCAAAGAACAGATTTATAGAAGGGAGGAGGAGCAAAGATGCATAGCTCTTTATGTGGCACAAAGAGGCACTGTCACAAGAAACTGGATGCCAGTTGGATGATCTCAATTTCCCACATGAACACGTTTAGGCTTCCTTGTTTAGGTAGTGAGAAGACATCACAAATAGAAGAGGGATGATAATTTTAGAACTGTTCAGGTAAATTGGGAAAGGGAAGGGTCTAAGGGCAGAGGCGTTGGTTAAGAGGCTAGATAACACTGGTGAAAGGTACCACTGGTTTGGATTGGAGGACAGAACAGTCCAGAGTAAGAAACAGAACACTACTATGAAGGAGGAGATTGCAGCTTCTGCATTAGAGTCAACATCAAACCAAAAAGAAAACAGGTTTTGAGGGGTGTGGTAATGTGCTGAATGTGAAGGGTGACCCTGCATTTGAGAGATGCTGACATAGACCTGCTCCAAGCTAGGTCAGGAAAAAGGAAAGTGGGTTTGAGAGCTGTGTGTAGGTGAACCTCAAATGGTGTCGCAGTAGCACAGGGGGGAAGTTTAGGGCCGAAAGCAAGTTAGGAACAGAGTATGGGATAACCTAGGATGAATTGTTTTACACCTTGTCCTCTCACTGATCTCCCCTCAGAGTACCCAAAGGCAAGTGGAACAGCTCTAATGGGGTTGAAGAAAAAGAGTCTTGGGTGGAAGAGGACGAACTGTTTCCAGTTCAGGGTAAGCTAGGAGATTCTCCTTGCTCTTTCTTTGAGACTTGCTGAACAGCTGATGCATGCTATTGTCACATTAATATTCCAGAAAGTGCTTGTCTCCAATTAGAAAACGTTTAAGTTCCTCACTTTGATTCATAAGAAGTCAGCTTTATGTCCTTTCCCATTAAGCAATGAAGACTGTCAAAGCAACACTTCAAAGAAAATTCCTGATTTTGTTTTAATAAGCTCTGTATTTAACTACAGCTGATGTTCTTCTTAAAGTCTTTTAATTAGAAAAGGTAAAAATAGTTATTCCTCGCATTTGTACAAAACCTCTTAACAGTTCTTTTACATTTTTCCCCTAAGATGAGATGCTTCATTTTTCCATAGTTAATACTGAACCACATATTTTGCATCCTAATGGAAATATCTTAGTGTTAAACCCTAATTTGGGTGATTCTAAAGACCTTTGAAACACAGCAACAGGAATCCTTTGTGAAGTCCAAAAACTTTAAGGTTTATTTATTTATGCATACAGAACTGGGGTACAGGCCAGAGGAGCCAGAAAGGATTCACCAGAGACAAAGTGGGAAGCAGAACAGACAGATGTACTGAAATACACTGCTGAGGGGAGCAGTGGGTGGGTCAGGAGAGGTCTGCCACACCATGTGGCTCACCTCCCTGGTCAGGGATCAAACTTGGGGAGCTTCATAGTGCTGTGCTTTAAACCACTGTGCTACCAAGGAAGGCCCACCAAAGGCTTTGTCCTCAAAAAAAATCATCATTATTGAGAAAAACATAGTTGCCAAGATCATATAAAAAATGGGAAATAGGCCCTCCCTGGTGGCGCAGCGGGTTAAAGCACTGCACTAAGAAGCTAAAGCCACTTCCACATGAGTTCGATCCCCGCCTGCCCGGGAGGTGACCACATGGCGTGGCAGACCTCTCCTGACCTGTCCGCTGCTCCCCTCAGCAGTGTACGTCGTCGATCTGCCTGTTCTGCTCCCTACTCTGTTCTCTGGTGAACCCTCTCACCCTCCGCATCTCTGGCCTGTACCCCAGTTCTGTATGAATAAATAAATCTTTAAAAAAAAAAAAAAAGGGGAGGGAAATAAAACCAGTAAAAGTTGTATTACTTTGAACAGAATATGTTATAGGAAATACTCATGTCCAGAGCAGCCCAGACTTGTCATACTGTAATCTGCTTCCACTGCATTATGAAATTATAAATGAAAAATAACCTCCTTAGAAATATCCATCTCCCTGAGTCACCTTTCTCCACTGTTTAGGAAGCATTGCCGGAATAGTGGCACCTGCTAAGGCAGACTTCTATCAAGTTTCATGTTTATTATGCAACTTTGCCTTTTGTTAGATTGTTCATTGGTTCTCATAGGCTTGAAATGACTTATCTTTTTTAATAGTAGAGTCTCCTGTAGCCTTTAAAATCTTGGGGCATTTTTTTTTTTTGGTTTTATTTATGCATACAAGAACTAGGATGTATGGCAGAGATGCGAATGGTGACAGGATTCACCAGAGTGGGGAGCAGAACAGGCAGGTCTAGGAAAATATACTGCTAAGGGGAGCAGCAGGAGACAGGCGAGGTCTGCTGTGCAATGTAGGTCAGCTCTGGGATCAAATTCATGCTTCAGTGGTTGGTGATATAACTTAATAGTGCTAAGTCTTTAACCTCTTGGGGCATGTTTTCTGAAGCCAGGTATTTCCTATAGTGGAAGGACAGAAACTGCCTGCATCTCCCATGATGTGGCAGAGTACAAAAGCAGTATCACCCTGTTCTTTTAAGGAACTGAACCATGAAAAACACATACACATATGTATGTACATCTATATGCACATATATAAAGATGTTATGTGTACATACATATGTTTATATGTACCTATATATATCCTTCGATCTAGCCATACATTCTTATTTGTATGGGCTTCAAATACCAGCCTTATAGTAATTTCAGGAATGACCTTTTGGGGGCGCCTTCCTGGTGGCACAAGGGGTTAAGTCTCAGCACTATGAAGCTATCTGCAGCCACTGTAGCATGAGTTTGATCCCCAGCCAGGGTGCTAACCAACATGGTGCAAAAGACCTCTCTGTCTTGCCTGCTGCTCGCCTCAGCAGTATATTTTAGTCAGTCTACCAGTCCTGCTCTCCACTCTGTCTCTGGTGAATCCTCTCACTTTCAACACCTGTGAACTACAAGTTTTGTACACAAACCTAAATAAAAAAAAAAAAGAGCCCCAAACTCATCCTTAACCAATATTTATTGAATGCCTATATGTATGCACTGTACAGAGATTCTCATAGGTTGAAATGACTGGTATCTTGCAATAAACTATCCTTTAGTGATATCCTTTCTTTTTTTCAAAGTTTGTGAAATTTTATTTAAGTTTATCCCTTTAGGGACAGTCTATGTCTTTTTCTTATGATTTGTGCAGAGAAAGGTGAGCGCTGAAATGAGTCTACTTTTAATGTTTTCCAGCAGCACCAGCAGATGAAGACAGTGCAACCAGTATAACAAAAAAGCAGGTAATTTAAAATTCCCTTTTATAGTTGTGTGGGGAGAACAAAGGTAAGATAAGTCCCTACATCTCAAAAGCAGAGACTATCCATGCAACCTGGATATAAAATGTTGTGCATTTTCAGATAATCCAAACTAAAGTTAGTAGTTACTCCCTGAAAGAAAAGGACAGAAACAAGACATATTTTTACTAACCCTGAACAATGCACATTTGAAGTTTTGAATGATTATTAGCTGAGATGAAATGGCAGGCCATTGAAAATTATCAGATGTGTCCAGTTATTATTTCTGTCATATTTTAAAAATACAATCCTCTAGGTTCACACCAATTTTGTAGGATTCTTTAGTTTCTTCTTCATTGTATAAAAATGTAAATGCAGAGATAGGTTGTGATAAACCTTTCGTTTTTTTGTTTGTTTTTGCAGAAATGGACTATAGAAGAAAGTGAGTGGGTCAAAGCTGGAGTACAGAAATACGGGGAAGGAAACTGGGCTGCCATTTCTAAAAATTACCCATTTGTTAACCGAACAGCTGTGATGATTAAGGATCGCTGGCGGACCATGAAAAGACTTGGCATGAACTGAAACAGGCTTTCAATTCCACTGAATTCATAGGAGTGTAGTTCCTAATAATATCCCTTGGTAGTCTGTTTCAGAAGCTGGGCTGGCTGAGAATTTTGGGCATCTTCCTCCAACACTGAGGGGGGGGGCGGAGGTCCCAGTTTCATGTTACTGCTCTTGGAGCTGAGAAACAAAGCCAAGTTCACCCCATATCTTTGGCAGAGATGACAGGCACATAGCTTGTACAGTGCCAGAATATCATTAGTATTTCCCTTCTTTAGTGGTTTGCTTGAACTTAAATTCCTGGTAATTAGTAGAACCTCTCCTAGGAAATGGTGGAGTCTCTTAGGAGCCACTTTTTGACTTCACAACCTGTTAAAACCAGCAAAAAGAGCATTATTTGGAGTGAACATAATCCAGGTAAAGCTTTGGCCTTCTGATGCAAATGCGAAGGAACTTTGTAATGAGCCCTGGGTGATGAGACCAGTCCTGGTAAAATCAGAGTCCTTTGTTAAAACTGCTTAGCCTGTTGTGACATCAGTACTGAGACTTGACTGTCTTAGCATTTGCTTGTATTATTTGCTGGGCTGCACAGACAGGTTTAACCTCCATTTCTCATGTGGTTGAACCAATGTGTTTTTTGGTAAAATGGTGATTATAGATAAAACTTAGCCTCTTCCTATGCTCCCCTGCCAATTTCCTACCTATGCCGAACTTTTAAAGCCTAAAAGAAAATCCCAATTGAATATAAATGTCTAATTCCATTCTTTGTGAAATGGTAGCTCCCGCTTGATTCCCTAGTTGTGCTGTGTTAGTGTCTTGCACTGAAATTCAACATTCCCTTCTCCTTTTTCCTTTTGTACTGTGTTGTGCTTGCTGTTTCTTGGGCATCCTTAAAGACTTTTTAGCAAAAAAAAAAAAAAAAAAAAAGAAAAAAAAATTCAGTAAAGTGTTTTCTGTAATCTTTTTTTAAAACGAGAACTAATTATTGTCCATAACTTGTAGCATTCTTCATTAAAGTACTGCTTCTCTCAAACATAAGTAGCATTTTAATTGTAGCATATCATGTATGAACAGGTGGAGGTAACATAATGTTGAAGAGGCTTTTATGAGCCACGTTGACTATGTTCAGAATTTGAGGTCATCCAAAGGCAACACTGAAGAAACTTTGGAAGCAGTGTAGAAAAGTTGTGGAAGATCCCTCTTGATTTGTCTACCTCTTCACATCCCATACTTCTGGAGAAAGAAAAATTATCCCTTGAAAGGCAAGGTGTAAAATAGTAGAATTCTAAAATGCACCCTGTAGCTCTAAATTGGAAATTTTGTACAGCTTTACGGCTATAACTATGTTTGGGTTTGCTGGGGTTTTTTTTGTTGTTGTTAAGTAGAAATGAAACTTCAGTGAGGTGAGAACTTGATCCTCTTGATCCAGCCACCTTCTGGTTGCAGCTAGTTGTGGTATTCCAAGCTATTCTCTCCTTAATAGAAGGGCAACACTGTGTTGCATATAGAGAAGCACACTATCCTAACCACTGTTTCTCAGATTTAAAAACAGAGTTCATATAATTTTTGTGTTCTTGTAGTGTCACTGAAATGTATACAAATGTAATACTGTGACTACAGCTTTTGTAGAACTGTTGAAGCACACTGTAACTGATGTTTTGCTGAATCTAAGTCACTGATCATGATTGGCCAACCTGGTGGCACTCAGGTTGAGTGTGCTGCTGTGTACTAAAAAACAGTCCCCAGCTTGCAACCTTCTCTGAAGCAAGAGAGCAATTGTGTTTCCAGAGTGCTGTGATGTTTTCTGGCCTTTACTAGAAATGATCACAATTATGAAAGTGTGTTCTCTCTCAGCTTGTGGCAAAGTGTTAGCTACTTGAAATTAACAATACAGTGAATTCTGAGGTAGGAGGTACTAATATAAGTTTTGATATGGATGAAATAAAACCATTTATACATTGTCAGAACTCCATGACTCATAGAAACATTGGCGCGGCAGGTTAAGAATGTGAGGCCCTCAGCCCCACCTCTGCCAGTTGTGCTTGCTAGACAGTGGATCCAGTTCCTGGGATGTTTGAAAGTGTCTTCTCCTTATCTGTAACACTGTGGGCAATGGTACTTCACTAGCAGGGCTGTTGTGGAATAAGATGCAGGTAAGTAAATCCCTTAACTCAGTGCTGGCCATGAAGTGAGTGGGTGTTCAATGAACCTTCCTCTGGATGCTGAAGAAGTCAGGGATACAAGAAAATAAAGAAATTTGAGCAATTCAGTAGTCTTTAGATGGGTTTTGGATCACTCTAGATGAATTAACAGGTGCTAGGTAGCAGAACAAGGAGGACTATAAGTGGAGAGGTCTGACCATTGTCTTGTTTACTCATCCATTAAAATTTTGCACACATTTCCAAGTTGTGATTTTGCCCTCAAAGTTGTAGCACTGGGCAGAAGTCTGTTGAAATCACATGTTGTCCTATGTGTGACATAAGAACAATAGGTGTCTTCTAGCAATTAAACATGAGAAAGTGAGAAAAATCCTTCCAGCTAACTTTTCAAGTATATTCAGACAGTTGTTTGTTAATACATCTACCCAATGTTATTCTCAAGAAACAGAACTGAAAAATAAGCCCAAAGAATTTAAATACCTCTTCTGAGTACATTCTATCTGGTATCTATGAGCCAAGTATGAGTATTATGCTAGTTCTATTCTGGAATATCTATGCATGGCCCTGAAACTGGCCTAAATGTGATTCGTGCAGTTAATGATTACCTAGGTGGTTGTCTGAACTACCTGGTTCTACTAGCTGCAAATAGTTTACTTACAGGGGAGTCCCCAGAAAGCAGCATGTCCTCTCTGTTCTTTTGGGCTGAACTGCTGGTTCTGAATCTAGTGATCTCTGCAAGGAGCCAGAAGACAGAAGGTTCTGGGGATCAGCCACTCTTCCATGGAGCCAATCGATATGACTTTGCCATCATGATCCCTCCAGGAGGCGTAGAATGTTTTTGGCAATTTGCCCACCAGACGGGATACATGTATTTCAGTTATGAGGTGGGTATTTGGGCTCCTGTGGCCACACTGGGAATTTTTTTTCCTTTTGTAATATGGGTCAACATTTTACATGAATACAAGGTTCTGGCTATCTTTATTAGGATGTGACTTTACTATCTGTTAATGAAATTGACCTGGAATTACATAAAAACTCGAGACAATCACAAAAACATATGGCTTGACTTCTCAACTGGGGGCTATAGCAGTGTGTTAAAAGTTTTGGCACAGACAGCATCTTGTCTTAGAGAACTAATCATCATCTTAGGTTTGGAAATGAGAAGAGAGGGAATGCATTTTCAGATATCAAAACATGGGTGTGGAACAAAGTTGAAAAAAAAAGTCACATGAACTTTGGAGGTAGATCCAGAAATTTCAAAGATGCCCTACTTTATGGGGTTTGGGAGAGCAACATTTACTCTACTGTCTGTAATGGCAGTTCTAGCAAATAGGAGAACCGCTGGCTCAAAGCATCCCTGTTTGGTCAGTCTGTCGTTTCTTCTAGGAAAGTGGTCTTGTTCACAGATCAAGTACTTTATCTGTCCTGTATTCTAACACCACAATGCTTGGTGAGTTCCATGGTAAAATTAGAGGCGGTTCATTTCCTTTGTTCTTTATCTTGGAAACCTGTTAACTTTCTAATTTTTATTTACATAATAAGGTGATATTGACATTACTCTTTCCAACTGTAACTTAAAATTTATTTTAAAGTAATTTATCTGTTTTTTCTTATCTCTATTAGTACAGCAGCTGCTGGTCAGCTCACTGTAGCCTGGGTCTATTAAGACCCAGCTTAAGAGCAAGTACCTACTGAGCGCCTTATTTATTTGCTGCCAAGTATCAAAGAAGCCCTAATGTAGGATACCACCAGAGAGGTCAAAACCAAGCAAGTTCAGTCATGAACTCAACAGCCAGACTCATACATACTAACACATGACAGCTACATGGTCTGAGAAATGTTTTCTTAACTGGGGTGCCATCAGCAACTGTCCTGCAATACCCTTTCTAACATGACAGCATATTCAATTTTGCTATCCCTCCCTACACCCCACTTCTTAACATCAATATCTCAATGCAGATTCTCGGGGGGGAGGGGATGGGCAGTAAAAATCCAGACTGAGAACCACTGTGCTGGATATGGTGTAAACTTTGCAGGTATACCCAAAGATTTCAAGGAAAGATATTGCACATTATGTGGGGGGAGGGGAGAACAATTCTGGCAAATCAGAGAGCCACTAGCTCAGTTTGGTCAGACGATCCTGTGATGATGTTCACAAGACGTTGGTGCTAGCATGCAGCCAGCTTCTCAGTGATGTAGCTGGGGCTTTTCTCCCTTTAATGTGTCTTGGCAGGTTCAACGGACACTGGGAATGTCACACGACCGGCAAGTTACTGCCACTGCACATACGCCCCAGGGTTTTCTCATAGACACCTCTCAGAATGTTCGAGGCCAAATTAACTTCTCTACCCAAGAGACAGGTCTGTTTTCATCACAATTATCATAGCCATTAAGTTTCTTTTAAGTTGGGGAATTAATGAGCAAGTACTAAAATTTATTAACTGAGATGTAAAAGCCCTGGTTTTTCACACAGGGATGGTGACACAGGAAGTCACCATCCATTCAACATCGAAAATCAATTTTCCCGAGGACTGCTGATGGCCCGGGGACATTAAGCAGGAGTCCACTCCAGGTGACTATTGTAGTACCAGGATCCAGATGCTTACATTCACCTCATCATTTCCAACATATCAGATAATGAGATTATGTGAAAGTAACTAAAAAGAGAGTAATTTCTAACACAGCATCCCACTTAAGGAATTTATTATTGGATAGCATTTCTTTCCAATTATCAGACTATTAGCTGCTGATAACAAAAAGCAGACTCAGAACAAAATGAAATGCATGGCCATGACAAAAAAAAAAAAAAATTGTATTCCACAATGAAGCTTCTTCAGTCACCAGAGAACTTCCATAGCAAGATTAACATTAGACAGCACCAGCCAGTTTTTAACCAGTTTTAATGCTGGTCGGAAGTAACAGCAGCATAAGATTATCCATCATGTACAAGATATTCAGCATTCTTGACCCCCTACATGTACTTTCCAATTATTCTGACAAATACAAGCCACATCTCCTTAACTGTGCCAATCTCCCTTCTCAGAGACCATCCCGGTTGACCCCCAGCAGCAGAACATGCCCCGAACTATCAGCCCCTTCAGGAAGTTACTCCAGCAGTACCTTCTTTTACTCAAATGTATCAAGTCTTTTTCCAAGTTTCAAAGTAAAGATGGTATCCCCAAGCTCTAATGGCATACAAAGTGGGAAACACCTTAATTTTAATTCAGTGTGAAGCAGAAAATTCCTTGACGTGTAAATTATAGTTAAGAGGGATCAATAATGTTTTCTATGATACAGAACTAAAGTCAAGAAAAGCTCCAGATGAGATTAGTGTCTTATTTATCAGAAATTAATAGTTATTGCCAGAGAAACCTAACGGGTAGAATGGGAGGTCAACAGAGGGAAGGACACCAAGTCTTGGTAATGATCTCAGTATTTCTACAGGTTTTTATCAGCTTTGTCTAAAAAATCAGCAAAATCACTTTGGTTCTGTGCAAGTATACCTCAATTTTGGAGTCTTCTATGAGGACCCTGAAATGGACCATAAACAAAGTAATGAAAGAAAACAACTGAATGATACTCTGGATGCAATCGAGGTAACTGTTTTATAGGATAGAAAATCAGTAGAAGCTGATTTTAAATTTGGAGGAATGATTAGAATTACAGGAATAGTATCAAATAAGTAAAGATTCACTTGAGTTGAAACAAAACAGGCAAGAGGATCTGAATCCTTTCACTTTTATGACAGTGGAGCTCCTGAAATTCGTTTGTTGTATACCAGTAGAGGGCAAATCACAGTTCACAGACCAAATCTGGCCCCCTGCCTGTTTTATTCCATATTTTTTGATATATTATTCAGGATCCACTTAATTCACCATTTGAACTGAACACACCAGTGATTTTTTAGTGTATTTTAGTGTTCTATGACCATCACCAACACCCATTTCCAAAAGTTTTACCAACTCAAAAGAAACCCCATACCCATTAGTCATTGTTTCCACATCCTCTGAGCAATCATCTACTTTCTAACTCCTTAAATTTGCCTGTCGCCTTTGTGACTAGCTTCCTTTACTAATCATGTTGCAGACAAAATTTGAGTTCTTCTTAGTACTTAAGCCTTTGTTAAGGATGAGTAGTATTCTATTTTACACAGATCTACATTTTATCCATTCATTAGCTGTTAGACATTGGGTGGTTTCCATTTTGGGCTATTGGGAAAATGCTGTGAACAACTGCAAACAGGGTTTTGTGTGAATATTTTCATTTATTTTTATCTATAAGTGGTACACTGCAGGTCATATGGTTACATTCCCACCAGAAGATAAAACAGTTGCAATGTGTCCGCATCCTTACCAACATATACAGCCATCTTGCAAGTGTGAAACAGTGCCTCAGGGGATTGAGTGTTGTCTCCCTAATGACTAAATAACATCAATCATCTTTTCATGTGCTTTTGATAATTTATCTTCTTTGGAGAAATGTCTACTTAAATCATTTGCCCATTTTAGAACTGGGATATTTACCTTTTTATTGTTGAGTTGTAAGAAGTTTTTTAAATATATTCAAGATGTTTTCTCCCATTCTCTCGATAGTCTCCTTCCCTGTTTTTGGAAAGTTTGGGTAAACAATGCCATCATCATTTGACAATTACATATTGTCAATCACTACTCTGGGGCTACAATAGCACAATTCCATAGTTGTGACAGAATACATAGCCTGCAAAGCCTAAAATATTTACTGCATGGCTCTTTAAAAGAGGCTTGTAGACCCTGTCTTCCTTCCTCACACATAGAGCAGAAGACATTACTCAGAATAGCAATGATATGCTGAATAAATGTGAAAATCTAGAGATACTCTAGAAGAAACCTCTAGTTTCGCCACTGACATTTTTCATTATTAAAAAACTAAAAAATTAAAACTCAGGCCATTATTTTACATCTGCAGCAAAACTAGCATTTTCAACAACTAGAAACTACCTAATATATATCATAAAATCAAAAGTTATTCAAGTTCCAGATTAAGTTAGGTTAATGCTGGTGAACAGCCAGGTGAATCTAGATGGGGTGGGGGAGGACGCCCTTATTTCATCTGTCCCACAGGAGAGTACACGGAAGGTGCAAAAGAACATATTTCACATGTGGCGACACTACAACTTTGCCCGTATGAGGAAAACAGCTGACTTTTTCCTTCTCCAATCAAACTATAACTATGTGAACTGGTGGTCAACAACCCAGAGCCTTGTCATTGTTCTTTCTGGGGTCCTGCAGTTGTATTTCTTGAAGCGTCTCTTCAATGTCCCAGCAACTACAGACACAACGAAGCCAAGATGTTAAGCCAACTAAATTACCATGGCTCTCTTCTCCTGGGGCAGTATGTTTGTGACAGCTTTACTTTAGTCAAATCAGCTTTGCAAAATTATTGTAAATTATAAATTTTCTAGTCAGAAAGCTTTTGTCTGCCCTCCCTGCTGGTGCAACAGGTTAGGATGCAGCACTGCAAGCTAGCCACAGCGCTTCAGTGCGAATTCAATCCCTGGCCCTGGAGGTGACCCATGGTGCAGCACACCTCTCCTGCCTCGCCCACTGCTCTCCTCAGCTGTGTACTTCATTGATCTGCCTGTTCTGTTCCCCACGGTCTCTGGTGAATCCTCTTACCAAACCCCTGCACCTTGGCTTGTACCCCAGTTCTGAAGGCATAAATAAATCTTAAAAAAAAAAAAAAAAAAGGCTTTTGTCTAATGTTCTCATTTACAAAGCAAAATAGCAATGAGTTTTAGTATTTCTGAAAAACGCACTAAATGGGTCCTCCTTGCTGGGGCAGCAGGTAAAAATACAACACTGTAAGCTAGCTGCAGCTGCTTCAGTGAGTTCAATCCCTAGCCCTGGAGGTGATGCACATGACATGGTAGACCTTTACTGGCTGGACCAACACTCCCCTCAGCAGTATACTTTGTCGGTCTGCCTATTTTGCTGTCCACTAGCTCTGGTGAATCCTTTCAACACACCTGCACCACTGGCCTGTACCACAGTTCTGTATGCATAAACAAAGAAAATCTTAAAAAAAAAAAACAAAAAAACAAAAACCACGCACACTAAATGTTATCAAAATAGTGTTCACCATCCAACAGACCCTTAACAAGACAAACCTGGAAGAGAGAAGACTTGAAAAAAAGTGGGACAAAACATATAAAACCCAGTTTTATATGTTGCATACAAAGCTAGAAGTGGGTAGCCTGCCTTTCTATAGTTAAAAATGTTTTATTTTTAGACAAGTCACCTTTGGAATTCAAAATAAGTAGTCTACTAAAGAAATTATTTTATAAGTACTTTTAAAAACTTCATGAAACATTTTTCATAAAAAAAAAAAAAAAAAACACACACAGTTCAGGAGCAGTGAGAAGTATAGATAGCTGAATTATTTCAGGGTGTCTGTTCAGTGCTTTTGGTCCAGTCCAGTCCAGTAAAAGTTCATAGAGAAATTTTGTTTCTCCATGTAAATCAAGTTGATGAAAACATTACAGCCAGGGATCACACCATCCAAGAAAACAAAGTCCAGAAACAGCTTGTAAAAACCAAAATGACATAACCAAATTATACTCTTAAGACTCACCTTCTCATACTCAATTACAGTATATGCAGTATGAAAATATTTCTTATCCTTTATTTGCCAGGCACTGTACTAAGTGCTTTACAACCATGATTTCTAATTCTAAAAACCATTCTTAGGAAGAAAATAAGCTGATAAGCTGTTTTTTGAAAAAGAAAATGAGGTTTAAACTTCAACAACTCATCGAAGGCCACACAGCTTATCAGAACTGGAATTTAAATCCCAAGATTTTCTTCCATGATACATAGCATCTACTGTGTAGAAAACTGTAACTATTCTTACTATTTTTGTCAAATTTAATTTGTAAAATCCCCCATCTCTCACTGTTCTCATATAGCATTATCTACCTTTCACAAAATAAATAATGAAGAAAATCCATTGGGTTTTTATGAGTTAGGAAAACAGTTATCACAGATAACACAGATAAGCCCTTTTTGTGCCCAGTGCCAAGGATGAACTTGTTATGCAAAATAAGATATCCTCTGATTCAAACATAAAACACAATATTCTACTTAGTCACAAACACAACAATCTGATACCCCGTTCATGAACCATTTCTGCATAGTAAGAAATCATCCTGCATTGACCTGTAATTGAGAGAATATTAAATCAAGCCCCTGAATTAGTCACAGTGTTGACAAAATTCAACATGATGGCGCTGCCCACACAGACACAGGAAACAAAGCTAGGCCCTTCCACACAGCCATAAGTTCTTGCGATGACTTCGTTTTAAGTCAATGTCTCTTCATGCCGCACATATTCCCCAATGTCTGCTTGATGAAATACCACAATCGCCATGGGGTCTACTTTCCTGCAGTCTTGTGTAGACTTTGCTGCCACCCCAAAACCCTGGGATTCAAAAGAAGAGACACTGGTTCACTCAAGTCATTCAATAAGTATGCATCAGGGCTGGAATTAACAAAGATGAAAAGTTCTTCTCTGAGGAATTCAAAGAGTGCTAGAATTTAAGTTTGTCAAGCACACAGACATCCTTCTTGAGCAAAAAGGTACTTGGCTTTTATAACAGCTACCATCTCTACTCACCAAAGGGATATCTGCCATGGAATACACCACCACTCCTTGGTACTGAGAAGTGTTTTCAGTAATTCGACCCAGTCCAGATTTCAACACATGGTTCCCATACAGGAAGGACTGCTCTGCTCCAGGTTTTATCCACACTTTATACTAAAAGAAAAAGAATTCAATGCCTGAGATGGAAAAATGCTAATGATTCTGTCCCTGAAGATAAGATAGCTACTGGCTCTCTGATTAATTTCTTCAAAGAACTTTAAGATTCACTTTTCTCTCAAACTTGCGCCCCCTGAACAGAACTACCAGGAAGAGATTCTTTCCTCAACTCTACAAGCAATTTCTCCCAGTTTAAGGGCTTTTTCTTTTTTTTCAGGATCCCATTATTCTCCTCCTCATAGACACCTAATTTACTTTTCCACATTCAGCTGGGTCTACACAGGCTTTTCCTTTGCCAGAGAGAACAGTGACTACACAGCTACCAACCCCCTCCACTTCCCCCAACCTTAACCTCAACTGCAAGACCTTCAAACAACTCCATGTGCTGGCGCTGACCCAAGCACTATTAGGGACTCTGTGGCAGAGGAGCTGCCCAATTATCTGCCTTCTGTAGAAGCGCTCATCCTTGATTTCCTCCACGCCAATGAAGACTGGAAACCACCCCACAAACCTTGGCATAGGGTGCAAGATAATCCAGAGCTGTAACGTGCAGTCGGAATTTATGGGTCTTAGTGAATTTTCCAAAGCAGGTGCCCAGCGACACTAACTTGTCGCCAGAGATGTTGGCGGCCAACTTCAGGATTTTCTCACTAAAGGGGTTAAGGAAGAACTATGTGTCACACGAAGGAGGCTGTGGGGGACCCAGGTCCCCGTCTGAGTCCACGCCGTCCAGCCGGTCCAGCCTCACCTCACGTAGTACACCCGGTCGTTGTGCAGCCTGAAACAGTACGTGCCGTCGGGCCTGTCGACCAGCAGCTGAAGATTTTCCCCGATGCTGAAGGCAAAAAGCAAAAAGAAAAGGGGTGGAGACCGCGCCCAAGACGACTCGCCACGGCCTGGGCCCACACCCGACCCTCGCACACACTTCCTGCCCAGCGCCGCGCGCTCTTACTATTTTGCGACTTTCTCAAACATTACACGGGTCTCCTCTTCAGTCAGAGGCCGCATTTTGCCGCTGGGCTGGAGCACCGGATCCTCGTGCCTCAGCCGCCGGAAGCGGAAATCAGCCGCACGTTACTTCCTGGTAATCCCAAAACCCGCCCCTCTAGCCGCTGCTCGTTTGTTCCTGCGCCGGCAGCCGAAAAAAAAAAAAAAACTCATATAGGCAAGGAAGTACATCCTACTTGCTTCCGGCCTAAGAATGGGAAGCAGCGCCCTCTCTGGGGCGGGAGAGAACTGACGCTGTTGCTGGGAATATGGCGGCGGCGGCGGCGACCATCCCGTCTTCAGCTCCGTCTTCGGCCACGGCGACAGCCGCCGCGGCGGCTCTCGGGGAGGTAGAAGATGAAGGGCTCCTGGCGTCGCTGTTCCGGGACCGCTTCCCGGAGGCCCAGTGGCGGGAGCGGCCCGACGTGGGGCGCTACCTCCGGGAGTTGAGTGGCTCTGGGCTGGAGCGGCTGCGACGCGAGCCAGAACGCCTGGCGGAGGAGCGGGCCCAGCTGCTGCAGCAGACCCGCGATCTGGCCTTCGCCAACTACAAGACCTTCATCCGCGGCGCCGAGTGCACGGAGCACATCCACGGCCTCTTTGGCAACGTGGAGGCGTCACTCGGCCGCTTGCTCGATCGCTTGCCCAGCTTCCAGCAGAGCTGCAGGTGTGGCGCACCAGGCGCTTAAAGGGGTTTTTAACAACTGTAATAGCATACACACACAGGGCTTACCATATGCCAGGTGCTCCTCTGAGCATTTTATTAATCCATTTAAACTTCACGACAGTCTTCCAGGTAGGTACTGTCACTCTCATTTTATATATGAGGAAGTTGACACACGAAGAGGTCAGTGATTGCCAAGTCGTAGCTAGTCAAGTTTCTAAGAACTGAAACACAGCAGCACCTTCCTCCTTCCCTCCCTCGAGAAGACAGTAATGAACACTGAATAAAGAGAATACATGCAAAGCACTTAAACTGGGTCTGCCCTAGTTAACATTGTTAGTTTAATATACATGCATATTGACGTATTTTATATAAGGTGATCTGCTTTGTAACTGTCATTGATAGAAAACTGACAAGGAAATAGTCCCATATGGAGGTGGCAGAAATGATCATAAACAACTATCTTTTTTGAACTACATTCTGCCTACCTAAATCCATTATCTTTTAATTCTTCCTTCCACCCTTCTATGATAAAAGTATGGATTTTCTTGAGCTTTCTGACTATCAGACAACAGCTTTTGTACCTTTCCACTATCTCTGCACTCCTAGGAATAGGTAGTGCTTTTCATAAAGTAGTTCTCTGCAAATATGGAGGAATGAAAACTGGTGGCAACTAAGCTTGAATGAAAATATAGAAAACTAAGGCTGAGAGAATTTTTGGGTAAGGTAGCTTCAAGCTTAGTTTGCACTTTATTAAGAAAACAATAAAAAAAGCTTTTAAAGGAACATTTACTCTGTCAGATTCTGATAAGTGCTTTACACATCTCATTTAATCAAAATAAGATGGATCCTATTACTAATGAAAGATTCAGAAAGCCTAAGTATATTGCTACAGCTGGTTAGGTTGGGCCACTCTGGATTCATATCACTTTGTCACCTAGTGTTGTCCTGGACAAGTTGCTTAATTTTGCTGGGATTAAAGAATAGCAGTACTTACCACATAGATTCAGTGTAAGGGCTAAATCAGATTCTCTCTCTAGCCCAGTTCATAGTAAGTGCTTGGCAACTGTAATTTAAATTTCAGTACAAAGCACTAAGGGACTAACATTCTTCTGATTGTCACTAGGAACTTTGTGAAAGAAGCTGAAGAGATCAGCTCTAACCGTCGGATGAACACCTTGACTCTAAACCGGCACACAGAAATCCTGGAGATCCTGGAAATCCCCCAGCTCATGGACACCTGTGTCCGGAACAGCTATTTTGAAGAAGCCCTGGAGCTTGCAGCCTATGTACACCGACTGGAAAGGAAATACTCCTCCATCCCTGTCATCCAGGTAGCCAACTGCCCAGAAAGGACTCAAACTGAAATTCTTGTAATCAATCAGTAATTCTGTAGCTGTCCTGAACCTTTAGGCAAAAAACATAAGGAAACTCCTTGCATGTTTTACTTCAGTTTCTGCCAGTCAGGTAGACTTGAATATAAAACGTTGCTCCTGGCCATCACAAATGTAAGCTGGGTAAATAAAAAGAACCAATAATATGATCCTTTCAGATGGTGAGAAGCTCCTGAAGAAAATGAACCAGAGACTAAAGTAGAGAGAGACTACTCCAGGTAGAGTGGTCATGAAAAGCTTTCTGTAGAGAGAACATTTAAACTGAGCTCCAGATGATAAGAAGCCAGCCAGTTGAAGATGTGAGCAAGCTAGAAAGTAGAAATAATACGTAGCCGAGCTGAGGAAGGAGAAAGTTGAGAGTTTAAGAAATAAAAAGCCAATATGTGACTGGACTGTAGTGAGGAAGTGGAGAGAACTAGGAAGTAGGTGAGTCTGGAGACCCAAACTGGGCTGTAGACCACTGTGAAGAGTTTGAATTTTATTGATTATTATGGGAAGTCACTGAGGGTTTTAAAACTTTCTTTTAAATTTATTTTTGCATAGAACTGGGGTATAAGCCAGAGGTGCAGAGGGCTAGTGGATTCACCAGAGACAGTGGGCAAAGAACAGGTGGATCTACTGAAGTACACTGCTGAGGGAAGCAATGGATAAGACAGGAGAGGTCTGCTGGGCCATGTGGGTCAGCTCCCCGGCTGGGAACTGAACTTAGGTCTCCTTGATGGGCCATCAGGGAGGCCAAGGGTTTTGAGAATTTTAAGCAAAAGTGACTAAAGCAGATCTTTGCTGGTGAACCTATGAAATACCACCTCTAGGAAGTTTGTGTGTTAGGAGAATAGGAAATGTCGGTCTACAGTGTTCACTGTTCATGGAATGGGCTCCAGGATGTGTTTTCATGTGGTAGTGACACTCACTTCCTTTTATCGACAGGGCATTGTGAATGAAGTGCGCCAGTCCATGCAGCTTATGCTAAGCCAGCTGATCCAACAACTGAGGACCAATATTCAGCTCCCCGCCTGTCTCCGTGTTATTGGCTTCCTGCGGCGCATGGATGTCTTCACCGAGGCTGAGCTGAGAGTGAAGTTTCTTCAGGCCCGAGATGCTTGGCTCCGTTCCATCCTGTCTGCCATCCCCAATGATGATCCCTATTTTCACATCACAAAAACCATTGAGGCATGCCGTGTACATCTGTTTGACATCATTACCCAATACCGTGCCATCTTCTCAGATGAGGATCCACTGCTGCCCCCTCCCATGGGGGAGCACACCGTGAACGAGAGTGCCATCTTCCATGGCTGGGTGCTGCAGAAAGTCTCACAATTCTTGCAGTTGCTGGAGACAGACCTTAATCGGGGGATAGGCGGCCGCCTGGACTCTCTGCTGGGCCAGTGCATGTACTTTGGGCTGTCCTTCAGCCGAGTGGGGGCTGATTTCCGGGGTCAGTTGGCTCCTGTTTTCCAGCGGGTGGCCATCAGCACTTTCCAGAAAGCAGTTCAAGAAGCGGTGGAGAAGTTCCAGGATGAAATGAATTCCTACACCCTCATCTTGACTCCAGCCATCCTGGGCAGCAGTAACTTGCCTGCAGCTGAGCCAGTTGCTCAGCCGGGGACCCTGCAGCCACCCATGGTGCTATTAGACTTCCCACCACTGGCCTGCTTCCTCAACAGTATTCTGGTTGCCTTCAACGATCTCCGCCTCTGCTGCCCTGTGGCCCTGGCGCAGGATGTGACCATGGCCCTAGAACAGGCCCTTGCCAAGGCGAGTACAGACTCTTGGCTCTGCTGGAGCTGCCTTTAGTAACATGTGGCTAGACTTTTGTCATAAACCAGTCCCTGTGTTGGTGGTATTGCTGACTTAAGGGAGCTGGAGTGTTGGTTTTAGATGTATTCCTAGTTGAGCACGTTAATTTCCCTTTTGGAGACCTAGAACGTGCCATGAAGTGGCTTACATTTAGCAGTGTATTAGTAGTTTTTCTGCTGCATAACAAACTCTCAGCAGCTTAAAACAACATTTCTCATTTTCTATGGCACAGGATACAGTTAAGTGTCAACTGAGCTACATTTTTACCAGGAATTGGGGGACCCCTTTCAGAATCATTCACCTTGGCTGATTTCTGTTCCCTGCAGAACAGGACTGAAGCCTCAGCTCCTTGGGGCCTGCTGAATTCACAGGCAGTTCATAAGGTGGCTTTTGGATCCTGTAAGGTCAACAGGAAAGCAGCTCATGCTTTAGTCTTTTTAGCACAAACTTCTTTTAGGCTTATCTAAGTCAGAGCCTTCCAGGATGATCTCCTTTTTGATGAATTTAGAGTCACCTGGTTAGTGACTTAGTCATATCTGCACAGCTTTCACCTTTGCCATAATCTTTTTTTCTCTCCTCCATATTTCTTTGTTTAGAAGCAAGGCACAGACTGCCTGCAGGGGATGGAGTTTACACAATGGAGCCGGGAATCTCAGAGCTCTCTTAGTATCCACCTGCCACATGAACATCTAGTACTCACACTACTACTACTGCCTGAGGATGGTGCATAATATCTACATATTTAAACTTTAGATAATGGAATCCTTTTTGCAACTGATGGCAGCTTATAATTTCTGTCATCCAGGGGGCACATGATATAAAATCATCTTATATCATCCTGTTGGTGTTCTATAAAATCAAGAAAGCATGAGCACTGAAGCTTTTTTAAAGTCCATGCAATTCAGAAGAGAGTAATTAGCTACTAGTTACGCAGATCTTATTCCATGCTGTTTACCATTCATCATACTTTACACATACTAAGACTTGATTTCACAACCCTATGAGGTGTATGTAGGTCCTGTAGCCTATTTTATAGACAAGGAAATAGGCACAGAGGGCACAGAGTGCTTATGTAACACTCAGAAGTCACAGAAGTGTGTGTGCCACAGCCTGGACTTGACCCCAGGAACCAGCCTGTGTTCCTCACCGTGTCATTGTGATACCTGTCTGTAATGTCAGCTAGACTGCTATTATTTGTAGATGGAACATCTAGCTCTTGTTTCCTTTTCCCTTTATCATACTAATGGTTTTAGCATCCTGCAATCTTAGAGGCTTTACTTAGTAGGAACATTTTATAGTTTTGCTTCATTTTCCTGGATCTAACATAGTTTTGGTTCCTCTCAATGGGAATCAAGAACCATGCATTCATGTATTGGACTCAAAACTGTGCCAGAAATGAAACCACTTAGGTCAGAAATACATCAGTGATATGACAGAACTGTGAAGACTGATAACAATTCGGAAATTAAACAAAACAGTTTTGGAACACCGTTCTTATGAAACTTGAGGACTGTACCTTTTGGCTTAGTCTCATGTACTGTTGATGAAGATAGACTGCCCTAGCGATTGATGGTGTCCTTATCTCTTAGGTAACCAAAATAATCCTGGCCTTCCACCGTGCGGAAGAGGCTGCCTTCACCAGTGGAGAGCAAGAACTCTTCGTCCAGTTCTGTACTGTCTTCTTGGAAGACCTCGTTCCATATTTAAATCGTTGTCTCCAAGTCCTCTTTCCACCAGCTCAGATAGCACAGACCTTAGGTAAGAAAAAGATTTTTAAAAACTATTCTGTTGATATAATTAATATGCTAAAGCAGTTACTGCTTTGTAAAGTTCAGTGTTTTCTTATAAATGTACAGAGATATGCCTCCATTTCCACTATTCAATTTTAGAACACGTCCATCATCCCTAAAAGATTGCTTGTGCCCATTTCTAACATTCACCCATCCTACCACATGCAACCACTCACCTTCTTTCTGTTACTATAGGTTTGCCTTTGTGGGGCATTTAATGTAAATGGAATCATAGAACGTGGGTATCTGACTAAGTGGTAGAAGCTAGTCACAAAAGAACCACGGGTTCTGTCATTCCATTTATATGAAATATCCAGTTTTAAAGATTTTTCCCAATTTGCCTTCATTATCCTGTGCCCTCTCTATGCAGAGATGGGGTAGCAATTGGTAGGAGAGGCACAACTTCCCAGAGGCAGAGGGCCAGTGATCATGCCTCTCAAGAGTTGTATGTCCTTTTCCCTTCCGTGTGACAGGAAGCCACCGCCCACTGAGGGTCTCTTTGTGGCTTACACTGTTCTGATCAGATTACCTTCCTAGTCTTGATTTACAATATAGTTTCCTGTCCCATGGGACAAAGACGACCTTAACTTTATTCGAAAGTGATGACTGTGGCTGCTACTACCTCTACGTTTTATGTTTTTCTTCGGTGACACATCAGTATTGAACCTTATTAAATGTTTTTCCATCTAACTTTCCCTACCATCTGGGTCAGGTATTCCACCCACTCAGCTCTCCAAGTATGGAAACCTTGGCCATGTGAACATGAGCTTCGTCCAGGAGTCTCTGGCTTTTATCCTGCCCAAGAGAGAGATGGTCTTCTGTCTAGATGAAAAGGGGCTGGTGTCAGAGCTCACAGCGCCAGAACTCCCCGATGAGGATCCCAGCCTCGACTCTCGCGGTGCGGCCTTCCCCGAGTGTGAGCAGGCGCAGGAGGATCCAGCGGAGCCACCGCAGGCCTCCGAGCCCAGTGCAGACTCCTAACAGCCTCCCCTGACCGGCAAGTCTGCCCAGCGGCTGAGACTGGGTGAGGCTCGTGATGCAGGCCTGGCAAGGCACGGGCGGTGCCAGGGGAGTAGCTGCGCGGGCGCGCACGAGAGCAAAGTACTGGGCGAGGCCCGGGTCCGCCCGTGAATGGTTGACTATTCAGTAAGAAGTGCAATTCAATAAAGCTGATCGACTTGTCCAGAGGCCGGCCTCGCAGTCTGTGGGCGGTGCCGGCGCGCCCGGAAACCACACTTCCCGGCGTGCCCGGGGCGGGAGCGCTCGGCTACGGGGGCCGGGGCGGGACGCGTCTGCTTGGCTCGCCATGGCCCGGCTGGGCGCGGGGATGCTGCTGGGGTCGCTGCTGGCGCGCGCGCGTTGCTGCGGGCGGCCGGTGGCCGGCGGCGCCCGGGCCTGTAGCTCCACGTCCGCGCAAGGCGGCCTGGAGGGCCCGGTGCGCCGGCGCTCCTACTGGCGCTACGTGCGGCGTCTGGTGCGGGGAGCGCCGGAGCCGCCGTACCAGCACGTGTGCCAGGTCGGGGACCCGGCGCTGCGGGTCGTGGCGGCCCCCGTAGAACCGGCGCAGCTGGCGGGGCCCGAGCTGCAGCGGCTGGTGCAGCGGCTGGTGCAGGTGATGCGGCGCCGGGGCTGTGTGGGGCTGAGCGCGCCGCAGCTCGGGGTACCGCTGCAGGTGCTGGCCCTCGAGTTCCCCGAGACGCTCTTCCGCGCCTGCGCGCCGCGCCTGCGCGAAGTCCGCCAGATGGAGCCCTTCCCCCTGCGCGTGTTCGTGAACCCGAGTCTGCAGGTGCTGGACAGCCGCCTGGTCACCTTCCCCGAGGGCTGCGAGAGCGTCGCGGGCTTCCTGGCCTACGTGCCCCGCTACCAGGCCGTGCAGATCACAGGTGGGAGGCGGCAGGGACGCTGGGGCAGCTGTTAAACGCGTCCTTCTCTCCCCACCAGTAGCGGCAGCGACTTCGGATCCCACTAGTTTCCGCAAAGCTGGCTTTAAGGTGGACGGTTTCTCGACGGAGCCTCTGGCATGAACAAAGAGCGGGATCTGGGGATGGGCGGGATTCTGTAGGGAAGGCGGCTTCTGTGAGAGCAGACCAGGCTCAACCCGGAGAGGTAGGCAGGGCAGAGTCAGAAGTCCACGGGAGCCCTTTATTTTATACCGTGTCATGCTTACATACTTTTTTTAACCCGCTGAGCCACCAGGGAGGGCCTCTTACATACTTCTTTTAAGAATTGGAAGACAGGGCCTCCCCAGTGGCCCAAGGGGGTAACGCACAGCACTATTATAAAACACAGCACTATGAAGCTATTTGCAGCCACTGCAGCACGAACTCCATCCCTGACCAGGGAGCTGACCCACTCTGCAGCAGACCGCTCCTCTCTAGCCCGCTGCTCCCCTCAGCAGTATTGTTTCAGAAGATCCGCCTGTTCTGCTCCCTACTATCTCTGGTGAATCCTCTTACACCTCTGCCCTACACCTCAGCACTTGTGTGCATAGATAAAATAAATCTTTAAAAAAAATTAAAAAAAGCACCTTAGGAAGATCACTTCTCTCAGCTCCATAGTGGATCCTGTAATCTAATTGTCAGAGTAGGGAACCAGGCTGAACACTTGGCAATGGGCCCAGTTGAAGCAGCTTTTTGGGGAAGGTTGGGACTGCTTTCTACTCCCTGTTGTACATTTCCCTGATGTTGCTTCTTACAGATAAGGAAGTCAGGGTAGGAGGTGGGGGAGGGCTAAGGAGTTAAAGAGAGTGATGTGGTTTCACGTGACCTCACCCACTGGTAATTTTCTTTGCAGGGCTAGACCCTAGAGGAGAGCAGGTGGTGTGGCAAGCCAGCGGGTGGGCAGCCCGCATCATCCAGCATGAGATGGACCACTTGCAAGGCTGCCTATTCATTGACAAAATGGACAGCAAGACATTTACAAACATCCACTGGATGGAGGTGAATGACTAAAATTTTCTTACTGCATCTGAGGATTCTGGAAAAAAAGTTGTTTTGACTTTGATCTGAATGAGCCTTACTTGGCATCAGCTTAGTATTGGCTCAGCTGACAGAAATCTGTGCACTGCCAAAGCAAGCCAAGTCAGGTTGGAAGGTGTTTGAAATGTTTAACCTGAAATGTTTAACTGCTATCAACTTGAGAAGAAAATACTTACTTTGTTGAAGGAGTGGATACTTTCTGATGATAGCCATGCTCAGAAGACGTGTCATCTGTTCCTGAAGCCAAGATTTGATGATAATGTATCAAATTTCAGATAATGTCACCAAATATCACACCAAAGCTGTGTTTAAAAATGTTGAGATTAGGGAGGGAAGTGCACTGGACTATGGTGATGGCACATGGGTGACTTGGTGGTGGGAAACACACAGGTATTATAATTGAGATAAAAAAAAATGTACAAAATGATGTAAAAAATAAGTTGTTATATTATATAAAAAAAAGTTAAGATTAGGGGGCCCTTCCTGGTGGCGCACAGGGTTGGAGCGCTGCGCTGTGAAGCTACACCAAGCCATGGCCGCTTCAGTACGAGTTTGATCCCTGCCCCGGAGGGGACCCACATGGCGCAGGAGCCCTCTCCTGTCTCGTCCGCTGCTCCCCTTAGTGGTATACTTTGTCGATCTGCCTGTTATGCTCCCCAGTCTTTTCTCTGGTGTATTCTTTCGCTGCCCCTGTACCTCTGGCCTGTACCCCATTTCTGTATGCATAAACAAATAAAAAAAAAGTTAAGATCAGGTTATATTTGACCATCTTCCCAGCATTCTTATTTTTATAATGGTCTTGTGTCTTACCTGTGAAGTCCTTTTTTGCCTGGGATACCAATTTCTTTGTGGAAATAACACAGGACAGAATTGTCCCAGTTCATGGCAGTGGTTAATGACATGAATGTAAATGAATATCCACACCTTTAACATTTGTCATCCACCTTGAAGAGACATGGAGATTTTCCTGCTGAGATCTTTTGGACAAGTGGTACTGAACTCCTTTGGATAAAGCCATGGAGTAGGAGGGTGATAGTTGAGGAGCAGTGAGCCTCTGTCTGTCACAATTAGGATAGAAAGCAGTCCTACATGTGCTTCCTGGTCATCATACAAATTTTTGGAAAATTAATTAGCATTATGCTGACCAATGTGTAGCCTCAAGATACGTCAGAGCTTTATAAAGGAAGTGAAAGAAATGGTTTTAGATATTTGTCCTCAGTTTTTTTGTTTTGTTTTTAAGATTTATTTATTTATTCATGTAAGAACTGGGGTACAGGCCAGAGGTGTGGGGGGGTGAGAGGATTCACCAGAGACAGAGTGGGGAGCAGAACAGGCAGACTAACTGAAATACACTGCTGAGGGGAGTAGTGATGGGACAAGAGGTCTGCTGCACCATATGAGTCACCTCCCTGGCTAGGGATTGAACTTGTGCTACAGTGGCTGTGGATAGCTTCATAGTGCTGCCCTTTAACCACTGGGCCACCAGGGAAGGCCCCGCTTCAGCTTGTTCTTAAGTTTTTCAACACATGTGCTCTTACCATAGCCCTCAAAATTCACCTCATTCCCCCAATTTTAAAACTCATTTCCATGAAATAAGAAACCCATCAAAAGTGCTTTAAACAGCAATTAAACAGACACTGAGGAAAGCCATTATCTCGTATGGCTTTCTCTAGCTGGGTCAAGTCCAGGGATCTGGAAGGCCAAGCAGAAGAGAGCTGGCTCCCTATGCATTAAACTGGGGATGGGCAAGACTCGGCTTCTCCCAGATATGAGCTTAGACTTGGGGAAGTCTGTAGAAACTTTTACCCTGAAAACATGGATCTTGTGGAAGTTAGAGTTCGATGTGCCTCCTTCCCCAGGGATGATGAGCATATGTTCCTGCAGGGTGGCATCAGAACACCTTGATTCGACAGTGCGCAAGTTGTCCTTAGTAACACTTCTGTCATGCAGGTCAGCAGCCTGTCGGAAATTCCAGGGTCCTTGGCCCAAAAATAAATGACTGCTCAGAGTGGGCCTCAGAAAAGCTTGAAGACTATATTGCTGACAAGATACGAGGTTGTAAGCAAATCCATATCAGCAGGACAGGCCACAAATTCTTGCATTTCCAATACAGAAAACCTTTCATCTCAGGCAGTTACCAGCTAAGAAAATTACACACACACATAGTATCTTCACGAGTGAAAGAAACCAATTTCCAGTGAAAGCCAATGTGGGCAGAAGTGTTAGAACAAAATTCCTGGTGGGGAAGAGATAAATTTAACTGTCTGCACAAAGGACATTATGCTTTAGGTGATAAGGCCACAGCTGCACTCTGAGGTTGGTTCAGACTCCATCTGAACAGCACATTACTGGTGGGGAAGTGAGATGGAGGAAAAGCGGGTATCCGCAAACTTCAGTGAGCTGAGATTAAACCCTAGTAGCACTCAAGTTCCTCTTAACCAAGGTGTTTAAATGGTAGAAGTGAGGTTAAATAAAAGACCTTTGATTCAAGTAAAGTTAACAATTGAGAAAAAAAAAAAAAGTTGGAATGAAGCAGTATCAGCAGGGCTAGAACTACAGGGGAGCTCCAGAGCTAAGTGCCAATGATGTTCCAGGTAAGGAGTGGGGGGCTAAGCCCCCAGCAATGGAGGGCAGTGCAGGGTCCAAGCCTTCAAGGAGCCAAATTCAGCAGCTACCCTAACTGGATCAAAAGCCAGTGCAAGGTTTTTGGAGGGGAAGGGCAAACTTAGTAACTCTATGTCAGGCTTCTTCCTAGTGTCTCAAGGCAGCCAGCTCTGGAGATGTGGCTGTCAGGAATCACAAATTCAAATGGCCACTGGGGCTGGACAGTGGAGCAGTCCCTGTGAGCACTGGAGCTGGACAGCGTGCTACCCTCTGAACAGGGCACCCAAGCTCAGCTATAGCTGGCAGGCTGCTTCATGGGGAGCAGACCCAGTGTTACCTAATCTTCCCAGGAGCCAGGTCTGAATGTTTACATCAACGCTTGAATTTTAAGTGTTGGCAGCATACCCAATGAAACAGCCGCAGGCCGTGTCAGGCATGGAGGCCTCCTGGGTGGCAGTCTCTTATCTGAGGCTGGAGAACAGGAGGAAATGCGCAGGGCCTTTTAGACACCCTCAGCCACAATTTTCTTCTTAGGGAAGAAAGGTCTCACGACCCTGATTGGGCAACAGGCAGCTAGTGACACTACTACTTGCTTCTTACACTGAAGAGATGAGAGAAAACCAAGGGGTCTCTATCAGAAGCCAGAGTGGCTTTCAAAGAGCCACATACAGCAGTCAAAGACGCGATCACTCAGATGGCTCAAGAAAGGAAAGGATTTATTAGCCCGTTTCCAGGGCAGGGACCCAGGGACAGTGCTGGGTTTAGTTCTCACATTCCAAGGGAAGAAAAGGCAGCAGTAATGCCCACTGGCTGCCTTCACACATTTTGACCACACTGCTCTGTGCTTACAAGGCCCCGCCTCTCCTGCAAGGAGAACACAGGGCCCTGGAAGCCAACGCAGGAGGGTGAGAATGGCTTGGCTTCACTCTCGGCCTCTGCAGGCAGAGCTTGGGCTGGGGACCCAGGGCATCAGCCATTCTGTCCACCAGGAGCAACACTTGGGTCTAGAAGGAATGGGTGCTGGGGCCCGGCAGGCCGTTCTGAAGGTCTGCGCACCAACCCCGCTGCGTGGGCTGCTCTCATCCTTGACGCTTCTGGGTGATTTTAACTTTATTTATAAACAAGACAAAAATCCAAGCAGCATTAATTTAGGGGAACAAAAAAAGGTCTTTAAAAAAAAATACCACGGAGGGGCAGGACAAGGAGTTGGTGACCATCCAGAAAAGGAGGAAGAGCCAGAATTCCACCAGGTGCCAAATGTGCTTACACGTCTCTAGGCCCAGGAGGCCCTTCCGTCCTGCTCCCCTGCTGGCGGCCTGACACGGAGGCGGCGGGGACGTAGTGACCAGAACGAATCCTGGAGCCCTGTCTGGCCACCGATGTGAGGAGTGCTGTGGAGTTAACCCCATCGACAGCCCACCTTCACCGTCACCCAAGTGAAGGAGCTTTTAACTCTCCTGCCCAAAGTCCTCTGAAAATTTCTTCACTTTCAGGAGGTCATCTGCATTCACCGTGGGCCGGGTGGTGGCCAAGGACCGGAGCATGTCCGACTGCAAAGACCAAAGACAAGAGCACGCAGCTGAGGAGGAGCTGGACTCCAGGCCTCAGCCTCCCGCCCCAGGCCCACCAGGTCTAGGGTGGAAGGACGCTCGCCTCCCGGCTCCCTGGCCCCCCACGCGGCTCCCCGGCCCCACGTGTGCACCAGCTCCTTAGGTGCCTGGTGTCTGCCTGAACGGCTCTTGACAGGCACTTTCCAGACAGGCCTACTTAGCTCCCACCAACTCTTAGTCCCCTGAGCAGCCCATCCTAACCCTGCCCACCACAATGGCCTGCATGACAGACACCGGCCACAAGACCGCAAGGAGCGGTCGAGAAGAGCTGGGGGAGAGACTGCTGTGCAACTGCATTGAGTCATCATATCAAACCATGCTGACAGACGGTGAGTGGTTCCTTCTGTGTGTAGACAAGCCGGCCCCAGGGAATGGTGGAGCCACAGCATCTAGTCTTTACTCTTGCTGAAGAGGATAAAATGTGAATGTTGCAGCCTCCATCCTGGACATCACCGCACCTAATGACAGGAGCCCCGGCTACCCAGAGCCCCAAAGACCCCTTTCTGCTATTTATCAGCAGCCACAACAGCCCAGAACAGAGATGTGCAGGAGCCTATTCGTGCTCTTGCCAACTCCCACATTTTCTCGGCTCTGTTCAGTCCCCTGTTCAGGCCACTTACCATGCAAACCACAGGCTCTAAGAGTTTGTCACCAGGGACATCCATCCAAGTCATCTCTATGGCCCCTGAGTCCCCTGGTGAGCACGGGGTCAGGAGGTCATCAATCATAACACTAGGGTTGGTGCGGGAAGGGCCACAGACCTGAAACCAAACAGGAATTGACTGGAAAGTGGGCCGTTTGGTGTTTGGTAGGGTGGGCGGGACACCCCAGCTTCCTGAGTCCTGAAGAGAAGGGAATATAGGCATGGGAATCCCATGCCTATGCTTATTACCTCCACCAGATTTCAGCCCTAGGATTCAGGGACTTCTAAACTTGCTTCCCTCTTTAGTCTGTTCCACGGACAGCACTCTTCCTTTACCCAGCAAAGGCGCCTTCTATCACTTCTAACTCGACTCAAATGCCAGCCCATGTGATCTGTCATTTCAGAGTGCTAGACCCTCTGCTTGAGCTTTCCTTATCACCCGCTAAGAAATGCATCTTGTTTATTTTTTAAGATTTATTTTTATTTATGCACATAAGAACTGGAGTGTAGGCTGGAAGTATGGGGGTGAGCGAGGTGAAAGAAGTGAGGGGCAGAACAGGCAGATCTACTGGAATACACTGTTGAGGGGAGCAGCGGGTGAGAGGAGAGGTCTGCTGTGCCATGTGGGTCACCTCCCTGGCTGGGGATTGAATTCATGATACAGAAGCCACCACTAGCTTCACAGTGCTGCAACTTAACCCCTTGCACCACCAAGGAGGCCCTACATCTTGATTTTGTTTGCTATCTATCTCCCTCACTAAAAAGGAGGCCCCTGGAGGGCAGGAATTTCTGTGCATGGTCACAAACATGTCCCCAGCGTGGAGAACAGTGTCAGGCACATAGTAGGACCCACAGCGGATACCTGACAAAACTCTGCTGCATAAACAAGAGTTTTCCTTACAGTCTGGTTTTACCCCAACACTTTCCAGGCACCTCACAAGGTCTGTTATGCATGATGGCACAGCGCCTACGGAAGCAGCAAGAGGAACAGCATGGTCCTGTCCTCTTACACCTAATGTGGCCACACTGAAGCAAGAAGGAAGAGGAGAGCAGGTGCCCAAAGCCAGGGGCTCACTTTGCATTTGTCCTGGTCTTCTGGGAGACCTAGCAAGTGTCACTTGCTAGGGTGGGTGTCCAGATTCCAGCCCCACTTGGTCCCTCCACAGGCTCGTCAAGAACCTATTTGAGCTGGCCAGGCAGCAGAAGCCCTCCATCTCTTTATCCATGAAGTGGACTCCCTCTTTGCCAGGAAGCTGACAAAGAAAGCTGCCACCTCTGTCCTGTGACACTCTCTAAGCAATTCCCTGCTGGCCCATTCACCTTTTTGAAGTGTGTTGCTGACTGCACTTTTCTGACGGGCTGCATAAGGGAGTCCCGCACGATGATGCTGATGTCTGCACCTGAGTAGCCTTCTGTCTTCCGGGCCAGCTCGTGGATGTTGGCGTCTGTCAGGTTGTGGGGCGTGCTCCCCAGATGCAACCGGAACATCTGGGCACGGGCAGCTTCCTCAGGCAGTGGGATATAAATCCGCTTTTCAAACCTAGAGAGCCAAGCACAGGGCAGGACCTGAGAGCAGATGACAAAATGGTCTTAATGCAGAGGGAAAGCAGGGACCCCCAGAAATTGGCTCACTAAGGTTCTGCTCAACATGCAGACACAGAGAAGCCTTCAGAGAAAGGGGGTCAGGCTATACTCCTGGCTGCCGGCAGCAGGCTGATCATGGCTGGAGAGAGACCCCAGCCCCCATTCCTGTGGGAAAGACTCACCTCCTTCTAATGGCTGAATCCAACACCCATGGGATATTTGTGGCACCAAGAACCAGAGTCCCATCGTTGTTGTTCCCCACCCCTGTGGAGAAAGGAAGGCACAGGCCTGACTCTGAGAACCACTTACAGAGTCAGGCAGAGCCTGAGGGGAAAGGCGTCTGCAGGGGTGAAGAGCTGCAGAACAGCAGAGGCAGGAAAATGCCTCAGGAACCTCTCTGCAATGAGGGCCTGAAGAGAGGACTTCCAGCTACCTCTAAATAACGCAGCCCCAGGCTGGCTTTAGGTGGAGTAGGGAGAGAGGAGGGAGCCTGGGACCAATACACACCTTGCATCTGGACTAAGAACTCTGTTTTGATCCTTCGGGCTGCTTCACTCTCATTTTCGTTGCGGGACCCACAGAGGGAGTCCACCTCGTCAATGAAGATGATGGAGGGCTTGTGCTGCCTGGCCAGCTCGAAGAGGTTCTTGACAAGCCTGTGAAGGGGACAAGTGGGGCTGGGAGCTGGACACTCACACAAAGGCCTGGCCAGGGACTCAGTCCCTTCCCATGAGGACAAGACCACAGTTAAGCTTGGGTTTCAGAGAAAAAAAGGACAGTAACTGGTCCCTTGGCAGTATTGCACCAAGAGGATGCACAGCGTTGACATCAGCTTCCACGCCAGCAGCTGCCTGCCTGCATGAGTGCTGTGCTAAGGACAGGTCCCTTCCCTTCCTCTCAGCCTTAGTTTCACCACCTGTGGAGTGGGAGACTTTGAAGGAAGTTACTACATAAAGTCCCAGAGGGGAGTCTCATAGCCACACTGCAAGTGACTTGCCCTTCCAGTCTGGAGGACTCCTCTCCCGATTTCCAGCTGTTCAGAGGAACATGTCTACCCATTAAGTTAGTGAGATATTTCTCCCCTGGATACTGATCCCTGCCTCCCGCAGCTTCCGGAAGAGACTCCTGGATGGGGCAGCTGGGCCTAGAGCCGTGCATAGGCAGGGCCTAGTGGCTAACTTACTTCTCACTCTCCCCCAGCCACTTAGACATCAAGTCTGAGGAGGACACAGAGAAGAAGGTAGAGTTGTTGGCCTCCGTGGCCACTGCTTTGGCCAGGTAGGACTTCCCTGTGCCAGGGGGTCCAAAAAGCAGTATTCCTCGCCAAGGGGTACGCTTGCCTGCAAGAAAAAAAATAAATCAAACTCAGTTTCTTCCTGACTAGGGAAAGGGAACAGAAAAAAAGCAGAGGGGCCTTTGCCGCTAGAAGTAGAGCTTTATAAAACAAATTGTAGTTGCAGACGGAACTTACTGAACTATGTGCAACAGCTTAGTTCTAGCCCTTGCTCATGGCCCCTGAGACCTTGCAAAATGACACTGGCTGGACCATCCCTGGTGGTGCAATGGGTTAAAGTGCAGCACTATGACGCTATCTGCAGCTGCCATAGCATGCATTTGATCCCAGCCAGGGAGCTGGCCCACATGGCGCGGCAGACCTCTCCTGTCTCGCCTGCCACTCCCCCCAGCAGTGTATTTCAGCCAGTCTGCCTGTTACGTTCCCCACCTTGTCTCTGGTGAATCCGCTTACCCTTACATCTCTGGCTTGTATCCCAGTTCTTGAATGCATACGTAAATAAATCTTTAAAAAAATAAAATAAAATGACACTAGCTGGCACAAGTTCCTCTCCCTGCCCACCTACTGGGACAGACAAGTCAAAGATCTCATCATAGAGAAATTTAATAGAGAGAAGCTGAGCCCTCACCCTTTAAGGACAAAGAAATTGAGTCACCACTGCTCCCAGACAACTTCAGAGTTGAGCTGGCTCACTCAGAAGCCTGATATTCTTTACATTTGGGCCAAAAGTGGCTTACCTGTGAACAGGTGTGGGAATTTAATTGGCAAAATAACAGCTTCTTTGAGAGCCTCCTTGGCGCCCTCCAGCCCGGCCACATCATTCCATCGAATGTTGGGCTTCTCCATCACCACGGCCCCTGTGAGAGGAGGGCAGAGTCTGAGCCCACCCACCAGGCCATGTGCCCCTCCCACTGCCACAGTGTGAGTCTCTTACCCATCAGTTGTTCTTGCAATTTCTTTTTCTCTGGATTATCCCCTTCACTATCACTATCGCTGCTAGGAAATGAGACAAAAGAGGACAAGTTGGAGCAACAGGTAGTAGGCAAGGAGGCTCTGGGTGCAAGGACAGGCTCTGATGGCCACTGTTTGCCCTCCTCAGTGATGATGAAAGAGCACCAGCAGGTACCTCCAGGCCTTCCAGGCCACACAATTTCCTCATTTCCCCACGGTGTGCTCTATGAAACATGCTCACAACCATCCTCATTTCTTCATTTAGGGAACAGGAACAGAGATGTGTGCCACTCTAGAAGGTTAGTGAGGGACCTGGGAGGTGACTGAAATTCAAGAGCAACTGGGCAAGCAAAAGGAGCTGTCACTGGTCATTCATATGGACTGAGACCGGGAGTAGTGGCTGTGACTCAGAAGAGATGAAGTGATGCTGCAGGAGAGTACCCAGCAAAGGAGCAGGCCCCTGCTCCCCAGACCATCTCTTTCCGGACACCTGCCATTCTCAATTCTTCAGGGCCTCTTCTCCCTTCATGAGAGAGTATCCTCTCTATTCAGGAGCAGAGCCTCTGTCCTCTAGTGAGGAAGCCGACACCACCTCTCTCCCATTCCCTCACTCTTGCCTAGCACCGCCCTCTTGCTTCCAGGACACCAGTAGCCTTTGTCATCGACTGGCATCTTCATGGTGGGTAAACCATAGATATGAATTGAGAGGCACCAGAGGGAACAATGGCTTTGGAGTCAGGAGCACAGGCCCCAAGTGTGGGTGCTGACCTCCATCAAGGGCCAAGCTCGGAGTCTGTCTCCTCATCTAGCTGGATGAAAATGGGGTTATGAAACTGCTTATTGCCTACTGTGTGCTCAGTTCTGCCCAAGGGCTCTACACGCATCGCCTCACGTGCTCCTTAGAGTACCCCCAGGAGGAAAGTCCCATGAAAGCCCCTCTTCTACAGATGAGAATTCTGGAGGCACAGGTATTCCTGGTACTTGTCCAAGATCATATGGCCAGGAAGGGCGGAGCCTGGCTGCAATACCAAGAGGTTGATTTAGAGCCCAAAGCTGGTAACCACTATGCCGGCTGCCCACTTTGCCCACAGCTCTTCTGCATAGTTCCAATGATGGTGTACACGGGGGATTTCAATAAAGTGCTCAATGAAAGTAGCTGCAGAATCCCCCAAAGGAAGGTGCTGGAAGTCCAAAGCAGCATTAGTACCAGGAATGACAGCATCACAGACAAGGGTAGGACCACGGGGGGGCCCTGGTCCTGGTGGCCCTCTTCTTCATACTCACCCCTTGCTCTCACTCTGATTTTCTTTGACTGGCTTCTTGCCATGCTTCTCTTTGTTTCGTAAATAATCCTTCAGCTTCTCTGCCCGATCTAGGTACTGCATGCACTTGGCTCGAATGCTCTCCTTGGCCTTGTCGCTGTGTGCCTCATCTGTGCAAGGGGAACCAGAGGAGCCCATGAGTCCCCATGTGTCCTTCTTCTCATCCCAGGGACTCTGAGACAAGGGGGGACCCAGCCTGTGACTCACATTTGATGGCGTGCAGGAAATACTCCACAGCATGCTGGTAGAGTCGGAGCGCCTCCTCGTAGTTCTTGGCTTTATCCTCTTCTGTGGCTTTCGTCACCAGATCAATGGCTTTCTGGAAAGTGAAAGCAAATAACTCAGTGCTTCGAAGAGATCTACAAGCCTTTGGGCCAGAGGCAGCAGGAATACAGGATGATAGGGATTGCAGGCCCGTGGATCAGTTGGTTGCAGATCAGTCAGTTGGCTACTTATCCAACCTCAAGTAGCCTGGCTTAAACGCCAGCATCCCTCTCACAGTGTACTCTGATAGTTGAAAGTAAGCTCCTTCTCAGTCCTTGGTCTGGACAGATTTCAGCAAATGGAAACCTCACAAAATATCTCAGGTTAGGGCTCAAAGGGAGAGTTCACGGTGAAGGGGAGTTGAAGTGAGAAGCTGGCACGGGGCAAACACCAAAACCAGCGGCTTGCTGGAGCGTAGCCTGAAGACCGGAAGCCACACCGCCAGCCTCTTGGTTTTCCTCAAGTTCTAACTACGTACGTAACACACCCTTGAACACATGGTTCAATAAGCCAGAAGCTCCAGTAAGAAAAGTGCCTGCTTACTCCCGAGGCACACAAGTGCTGCCAACTGTCAGGATTCGTCCTAACTGTTTAACCTTCTAAGAACTCCATGAGAGTATCTCTCTGAATCTTTCAAAGCCCGTGGGTCTGTGCTTTATAGACTAAACTCAGAGTGTGCTGGAGCTTTCAGGCAGATGGCCCACACCTACATGAGCAGCTTTAAAAACCACAGCTTCACCAACCCGGGAAGCATTACCAAAATGATCCTCCTCAATCTGACCTTGCACTAGACACAGGCAGGCAGAGCCCACTGTATACACATAGTTCCGTCCACAGCAAACAATAAGCCTCCTGACCAGTTCTTGGCAGGGCCCTGGCATTTGTCCGCCCTCCTCTTCTGAAAGCAAGAAGACATAGAAAAACAGGCACAGCTAGCTTTACAAGCCTAAAAAAGTGAGGTAGGCTAGGCCAGGTTGGTGTTACTAAACTCACCAAGTTAAAGGCATCAGGAAGGTATGAGTGCTGGCTACTATGTGCAAGCTTTAGCACCCTCCACTACCTACAAATAAAGAATGACTAGAGCCCTGAATCTTCTGGATTAGTTTCAACATGAGCTTCTGTTTTCCACTCTGTCCCCCAAAACAGCCCTTCAGATAAGACATGAAAGGGTGCTCCTGTCCCTCATGACTTCTTTCCTCTAGAACAAATCCTTGGACTATTTTGCTTATTTGCTTTCTTGCTTGGGTCCAGCCTCTTGAAAGGTGGGGTTCAGAACAGCAAATCTGCAGTGCTTGGCCCCCATGTGGCAGAGCATGCCTATCTCTTCCCAACACTCTATTAACTAATGCATGTAAAAGCACATTCAATATTTCCAGCAACCACACATAGTTTTTCACACGTAAGAGGTCTTAGTTTCAATGTGAAGAGAACAGTTTTGCTTAACAGGAATTAAGGTGATAAATAAAACTGCCAGACCCGCCGCATCTGTAGTAACACAAATGGCAAAGGATGAGGGTGAGTGAAGAGAGTGAGTGGCAAACTCTTTGTAAAGGACAGTAAATATTTTAGACTTTGCCAGCTGCACAATCTGTACAATGGCCGTAGCAGCTATTCAGTTCCGCCTGTGGTAACCCCAAAGCAGACACAGAGAATATGAACATAAATGAATGAGCAGGGATGTGTTCCAATAAATCTTTATAGAAATGAAATGTGAAATTTGTGATTTTGACATGTTATAAAATATCACCTCCTCCAGCCATGTAAAAACTTAGGTATTATGTTAAGTGAAAGCAGTAGTCACAGGGGATCACATACTGTAGGATTCCACTTATATAAAATGTGCACAATAGGCAAATCCATACCTCAGAAAGTAGATTAGTGGTTGTTGAAGAGGGGAGGGACAGAGGGTTAGGCATGGATGGGTAGGGGATGGCGAGAAGAGATTGCGAAGACAAATAGTAGAGGGTTTCGTTGGGGTGATGAAAATGTTCGAAAACTGACTGTGGTGATGGTCACATAACTTTGTGAATAGACTAAAAGCAACGAATTACACCCTTTAAATGGGTAAACTATAAGCTATGTGAAATACTGCTTAGTAAACCTATGTTGTATTTTTGTTTTGTTTTTAATATAAGAACCGTTCTTAGCTCACAGGTTTTACCAAAACTGTCAGGGCAGGTGGATCTGCAGTCATGTTTGCACCCTTGTGATAACAGAACAGAGCTTCTGCTAGTGGGTGGTGGGGTTTGGCTTTGCACTCTTAATTCCCAGCCAAGTACCCCAACATACTCCCTGCCTCTGTTCTCTTGTTTCCCTCTACCTGGCATAACCATCCCCCTTCAGGCATCTGAAAGCAACCAGACCTTTGAGGATCCAGCCCTATGCCCCTTCTTCCCTGAAGTCTCCTGTCACCCTACATCACTTACTGAGCACTCTGTGCAAAGACACTGTGTGAAGGACGCTTTACCTGGACCGCTTGGCCTGGAGCCACTGTCACAAAAATGCTTCTGAGTGTTATACCCCATTTTACTGACAGGAACCCGAGATTCCAAGATCAAGTAACTTGCCCAAGGTCACATGTTAGTGATGCCAGAGCCCAGATTCCAACCCAGGTCTGAGGCCTGGGCATGTTTGTTTTCCGGACCCGCAGCTCTGGCAGTACCTGGAGGACGGGGCTGTCGCGCAACCAGGTGGCGCCACCCCAGCACCACCCTGCGCGATCGAGGGAATGAATGAAGGGTAGTTGGCAGAGAAGCAATAGGCACCGGAGGAAGGACCCGGGGCGTGTTAGAAGGGAGGCAGGCGGAAGGGGAGTGAGCGGCCCGACCGCGAGCAGGAGCTCCCCCGGGCGGCGCCGGTGCGGCCGGGCAGAGGTGGATCCCCACGGCACACCCGCTGCACCTATCGGTCTCGGGGCTCGGCGTCCAGGGAGGCGAGGCGGCCCTCCGCTCCGAGGGTATAAAAACAAAACGCGCGGAGACGGCGACAGCGGCGGCGGGGCGGGGGACCGCGAGGCCGGGGCTCCCAGGAGGCCGCCCGGCAGCCCGTCCGCCCCGGTGCCGGCCCGCAGGCCCCGCCGCCCTTCCTTCGGCCGCCGCAAGTCAAGGCCGGGCCGCGCCGGGGTACCTGGAGGGTTGACGTTGTCATTTCATCTCCTGGGTCCGCCCCACACCCCGCGGCGCTGCTTGCGGCCTCGCTCCAGCCCCCGGGAGCCGAGGTGCTGGGTCCGGCGCGGGGAGCGGCGGGTCGGCGCTCTGGGCGGGCAGAGCGGCCGCTCGCAACCCGAGCCGAGTCCAAGGCGAGCGAGGAGCGCAGGCCAGAGCGGTCGGGCTCGAGCCGCGCGGCTGCCCCCAGGCGGCCACGGCCGTCACTGCAGGAGGCGGGGACCGGGTGGGAAGCGGGCAGGCCCGGGAGTGTGCAGGGGTGGGGCCGGCCGGCCCGCCGGGAGTCGAGGGTGCGGGGAGGGTCGTGGGTGCCAAGAAGATTAGGCGATTTCCGCTAGTCCAGGACCTCGCTTGGAAAAACAAAGTGTTTATTTTTTTCTTTTTTAAAGATTAACTTATTTATGCTTACAGAACTGGGGTACAGGCCAGAGGTATGGGGGCAAGGGGAGGTGAGAGGATTCATCCGAGACAGAGTGGAGATCAGAACAGTCTTATCTACTGAATACACTGCTGAGGGAAGCCGCGGGCGACACTGGAGAGGTCTGCTGCGCCTTGTGGGTCAGCTCCCTGGTCTGGGAACGAACTCCTGCTGCAGTGGCTGCTGAGAGGTTGCTGAGGTTGCTGAGAGGTCGTAGTGCTGTGCTTTAGCCCGTTGAGCCACCAAGGAGGGCCGAAACAGAGTTTATAGAATAGTTTTACTAGCACAGTAAACCTGACTTCCCAGATTTTAATCTGGGAATGTTTAATAGGATACAGTAATAACTAGTATCTACCTTACCTGGCTTTGGTGGGGATGGGGGTGGGGTGGGGAATGAGTGAGATAGCTAATATGAACACACTGGGGGCTGAGTCTCTGGTTATTACGATGCTGTAGACTGTCTAAAGTCAGTTTAATTTTTAGATATTAGCCTTGCTATTTTTTTCTTTAGGAAAATGGTTTTCTTCAACCTCCAAATTTGGGGCCTTTACCCAGGTGATACTTCAGCATGCAGACTGGTTTACATTCATTTAACAACATTTAAGAAGTATGCAGTATGTGCCAGGCTCATAGTGCCTGGTGGTAGTGGAGGTCATGGTAGAATAAAGATCAATGTACAGTCTCCCTGGTAGTCTAGGGGTTAAGTCTCAGCGCCATCACCAGGCCTGGGTTCCATTCCTGGGCCAGGAGGCTAACCCACATCTGGCACAGCCAACCTCTCCTATCTGGGCTACCAATCCCCTCAACAGTGAACTTCAGTAAATTACAACCTGTTCTGCTCCCCATTCTGTCTCTGGTGAATCCTCTCACCCCCTGTGCCTCTAACCTACACCCCAGTTCTGGGATGCATAAATAAAAAAAAATACATCTTACAAAAAAAAATAATAAAGATCAAGACATCTCCAGAGATCCTGAAATATGAGGAGAAAGATGAATCAGGAAGCAATACGCATGTATGAAGGCCCATATGCTATGTGAGCTCCTAATGGGCAGCATGCCCAAGGCAGGGGGTGGGGAAAGGCTCCCATTTTAAGTGGAGGCTTGGGGATTAGGGGGAAAGAGTGCTTCGTTGGGTAGTGCTGTTGCCATAGCTGGGGGTGAGGGGACAAGTGAGAAGGGAAAGGGGACTGGGCAGGCATCTGGGTCTTAATGATTCTGCAGCAGATCAACAACTTCATATTCTCACCTCACTACAGCAGAAATCAAGTTCTCGGCTCCCACACTTTAGGCAGAAAATCCCTGATGTTCAAAAGCACAATTCTCTTTGTTCTTTCTCATATAGTACTTGCCTAGATTGGACTCAACAACCAAAAACCAGAGTCCTGATGCTTCAAGATTCTTGAGAAGCCATCCTCCTTTCCCCTCCTCTGTGTGACTCAGAGTGATCAAGCTCAAATTGGTCCAGTGATTAAGCTCTCCATCACACAGAAGGTCTATAGTGGAACTATTGATAGAACATGTGTTTTTTTAGAGTGCACTTGCTCTCAATCTTTTAAAAATAGCACCAATGGCTGGTGATCCATTCATTTACAAGTCTTTCCTTAGAGGAAAATTTGAGGGCAAAAGACACACTTGAGGCTTCTGTTTGCATCTTCTCTTCTTTTCTCAGCTCCTTGTACCCCCCTCCACCTCCTACCCCTACCAGAGGTGAGATGGAAGGGATGTCCAAGGATGAGGAGGGGGGCAGTGGGCTGAATAGTGGGATATTATGTTAGTTACATTGAATAAATGAGCAGATTCAAATGTATTGAGAGTAATGGATCTCAGATTGCTGTCTGAGCTGGAATTTACAAACAGGAAATTTAGAATCCTCACATTAGAAGTATCAATGTATCTCATGGTTTTTACATATACAGGGTAGAAATCGGTATTTATATATGTATGTACACACCGACACACATTTTCCTAGTCCCAAGCAATGAGCAAATCAAACATCCAGATCTTGGGCTCTGACTATCACCCTACACTAAAAAAACCTTTTGTAGAAATGGCTAATTGCAGGACCAGAGTAGGAAATACAAAAGGAGCCTTTGTTATGCTAGAATTCAGTGTCTGAAGAATGATGAGGACACAGTGAAGGACAAAGTAACTAGCTTGAGAAGACTCCTACAGGCCAGATTCTGGATAGTTTTAGCATCAAAATAAGTAAGCATGGATTAAAACTCATTTCAGAAATTAGAATCCATGAGTCTTTAATATCAGTTAATCAACCCATAAGAGAGAAGTTCTTACCTATGATAGAAAGCCAACAAATAAAGGCAAAAGAAGTGATAATAATCACAATTTGGCAATCATCCATAGTGGTAAGATAACACAGGCAGGAGTTATCTATGGATGTTAGGGCTGGCTTGAGGAACACTGAGAATACTGACAAAATAACAGAACATCTCCTACCGAAAATGCCAATGAAATGCAAAGGGGAACAGGGTATAGACACTAACTTGATAAGGTGATTAAAGTCAAAGCTGCTGGTGGTGGGATGGTCGGCAGCTGTCTTCTGAGAATGAGCTCTAAGAAGGCATCACTTCTGTCTGCGCATTTCTGCCAGGAGTGCATGGCCTGACCTGGTCATGAGGTAACATGGAACAGATCCAAGAGGAGGGATATGAGAATTAAGGTGAGGTTGAGGAGTTAACCCAGACTGACAAGACATGAAAAGCAAACAGAACTCTGCATAGGATCCTGTGCCAGAAAGACAAGGAGACACACTGCGATGACAGGCACCACTTAAATAGGGTCTGTGGACTGGGCGATTGCCAGGTACCAATGTTGTCTCCTGACTGGGAAGGCTGTATGGGGACAGTGCAGGAGGGTCCTTGTGTTTAGCATGTACACACCAGAGAATTGAAGGTAACAGAGCAGGCCATGTTAGAAAAACAAAAGCAGACAATGGAATAAAATGTTAGCAATCAGGAAGTTTGGGTGAAGGGGATGTACGTCTTTGCACTGTTCTTCACATTTTCCCATAAGCTTGAAACTATTTTAACATTAAAAAACCAGAAAAAATACAAGTCTAAAAGCCATTTTTTAATTTATAGTATAAAGGTTACAAAGGTATATATGTATTCATATATATATATATGTAATACCCTCAAGTTACAAATTTTCATTGTAATGTACAATGTTATATGTTGACATGCAACTCAAGGGGAAGTGTTGTCTATGCATATTTAAAGTACACATAAAGCCTTTATATTAAGAACACAAATACTGCCCTGTTATGCCATTGGTTTTGATTTGGTAGTCTGGTGATGCCAGATTTGAGACTTAAAATTTAAATTAATACTTGAAGTCTTATTTAAATAAAAGATTTTAAAAAGAAAAGCAGAATCTCACAAACTTTTAATGCATTGTAAAAGTATTATTAGCTTTCTAAGTCTTAATACTTAACAAAAACTTAAATCTGCTTGGGAAAGAACACATGTAAGTGGCTATCATAAGGGTTAGTACAGATTAGCCAAAAAATAAGCCTTCCCAGGTAGTGGTTTGCCACATCTTCTAAAAGACCTTGGGTATGGTACCAAAAGGGAAACAGATTCTTTGGGTGCTAAGAATGCTGACCATTCCAACATACATTGTAAACATACTGGAGTAAGCAAGTCAGAAACTGGTTGTTGTAAGGGCACACTTGCTGTAAGGTTTAAAGGAGATCACTAATGTTGATGACTGTGCCAAACCCCAAACTTACTTTAAATCATTTCCTCTCTCCCAATTCTATTTACTCACAAAGTATGAGAAAACATAACTGACATTCACTTCAACAGGACTGAGATAGAAGGAAAGCACTTTTTCCAATCTAGAACAGACACTAGACAATACTTATGTGCTGATTCCAACAATATATAACCATTAGCACCTGATTGTCAAAGGGTAGGTTTACAGTAAAGACTGAGTGAGACACTGAAGGTATGACCTTATTGGTGTGCCAAATTCCAGGACACTGGAAAATGAAGGAGCCCAGAGACTATGTTCCATATGTTATTCCACCCATATGTCGTTAGAGGACTTCTGAGGCATAGTGCACGAAGTTGCCTAAAAAGTTTACCCTCGTGAATAATGGAAGGCAAACTGGACATAAAGGTAGTTACACTGAAAACTGTGGAAAAACTCAGTCATACCCTCTGAGTTTAAGTGCTCTATGTACTAAGTTTGAATGCCAGAGTGTTCTAGAATAGGTGGAATTTTGCTGAGTTTAAAATACAATTTTGAGCTTTCAACATGGATAAATACTCCGTCTACCACTGTATGGACTTTCAACAAATGAGATGTTTAAAGGGTGTCAGTATGGAAGTGATTGAGTCAACACAACTTAAAAATAGGGGGTAGATGAAACACACATTTAGCTTTGCTGATTATAGTTGAGAGGTATTTCTTTAAAAATATTTCCCATTGATCCACTTTGAGCAACAGAGCTTTTTTTGTCATTGCTGTTATGATTTATCTTGCTATGGACATGCTACACTGTTCTACTCCCGAAAGAAAGGTCTAATTCTGCACTAGAATAAGTATGTATGATGAAAGACCAACCTACTCAAACAGTTGCAGTTCTTTCATGTTAGCATGGGCCAAAGAATGAGCATCCTTTTAAATATTTTCCAGTTTGTCCGATGAACAGAACTGCAGATGTACTTTGGTAAAAATATGAAGTGGTTAATTACTTAACCACCAGTAGGTAAACAGATGGATGACATGGTGTGGTAAATAATGGACTGTGTGCTACTTGAGGGCAGGAAATTTCTTCTGAACCTTTTAGAGTCTGTACATTAATAAATGATGATTAGATGAAAGAATACATGAATTAATATATCATTAATTAGCCTTGCAGTTTCCAATTTCCCCAGGTCCCCAAAGAACTATCCCTCAGAGTCCTATTGCTTTGGAACATGGAGGCAAGATTACTGCAAATACCAAGTAAGTTAGAGAACTCAGAAGTTAGAGACCTACCAGGGTTCTCACAATATAATGACAGATCATTCTGTCACTTTTCAGTTTCAACCCATCTATTCTGGAGCAATTCAAGGATGATAGTTAATATAGTAGATTTTTGTTGAATATAATCAAATGTTTATTGTAGATCAAGCAATCATTTGGTCTAATGGCCTATTTAGATATTGCATCATGTAGATCCACTTTTAAAAACTAAAATATGCTTTGGTCCAAGTCATCTGAAGTGAGAAGGAAGAATGAGGTGGCAAGAGATTAAGCTTAAGTGTATCAATCCTCAAACGAAGTCCTGCTAAAATATTTTTGTGAGTTAATCCAGGACAACCATTTTTCTAGTTGGTATTTTAACAATAACTGTCTACAAGACTAGAAAAACAGATGGGCTCTATGTGCCTATTTACTGTAACATATTTTAATTTGAAATTCTGTTTTTTCATAGGATGAACTTATTTTGCTGATCTGCCAGATTTTTTTTACAGAAAAGTTTTAAATCAGTCACTAAAAAGTAGCCTAATACCAATGTAAAATAAATTTTACTTAATATCATTACACTACAGATATAGTTATGTTGCTCAGAAATGCATAATCCTAGTATCTGGCATAATTATTTTAGAAGTTACACATTTATTGAGTATCTGTATACCCAACATACTTTCACAAGTTAAAGGTAAGTCTTAAAAAAAAGGAGGGAGAAGGAAGACTAGGACTGTTTCAAAGGTAATATGTAGAAAGTCAAAATAATTCTAGTTTACCAAGCAATTAAAATAGGGACATACAAAGTATATAGAAAATGGCAGATTCCTCTGCTCTCATCTCGAGGAAGGGAGAAAAGCTACATAAAAATTCAAATTTAACTGAAAGAGATTTTCAAACTCAAGGCAGAATACGACCTGGCACATTGTGTATCTGGTAGAGATAAATAAAAAGTGATGACTACAGTCAAATTTAACTTAAAGTTTAAGCAGAACCCAAACATAAATAAGTCTCTTTTCCTTACATATTCAGATTTTTTTTTCAGAGATACTCAAATTTGACCAAAGCGATATGCTTTGAGACCAAAGAGATCTTGCATTTTATTTCTTCATTATGTATTGAAAATAGAGAAACTTTGGCTTCCTACCAACCATTTCATTCATATTTATGATATTAATAGTGGATGGTATCAACACGGAAATGTATGATGGATATTTGGATAGTTTAAATATTATGTACAATCAATAGCTTATAACCAGTGAAAATAATAAGAACATAATTCAGTTTAAGTGTCCAAGATAAGATATAAAGTAGCAGAGAAAGTGCTTAAGTCTACAGGTCTTCCCTGAAAGCTTAAAAAATGTGTAATTCTTTATGTAAGTAGGGCTTTTCATAGAACTTGCATAGCAGCTTACAAGATAATATGCATTAAAAAACATGAATAGAGCTTCATGGTTTTGAAGATACAAATATATCCACATGCATATAAATTAAACAAGACCTGGAAGTTCTCATAAAGTTAGTAAAAATTCCATCATAATTTTTTCTCTAAAGTGGTCATACTTTTGTTCATCAAAACCATTTACAATAACACCTGTTTTTCTGGGCGAAACATAATCTTGTCCAGATTCCACACAGCTTAATTTTTTTTAAAGAATAAATTTTGGTTTATTAGCTAATAAGTGCATTTTATCAACTGAAAAAAGCTTTATTACCATTCTGCTTAGAAGATTAAGTTCAGAAAACAAATAATCAGTCACCAGTTTAATCATGTTGGTTAGAGAGATTTTTTTCCACTTATAAAAATATAAGAAATAAATAATTTAATCTCTTCTGCCATGCAATAATTTTCAGTAACAAATCTCTTAAGAGTAAAGATGTAAAAACAGGCACTATCAGGCTTTATCAAGCCTAAAAAGTGCTAAAACATGGCTTTAAAATGGGTGAATGACATCTAAAGCAATATTTTTGATTGCCTGTACATGCCCAATACTTAAAACTGAAACTCTGTCTACTAAGTAGGTGAGTTTACGGTTACAACTATCTAATAAATAGTGTATAGATATACATTAAAGCATTTCTTCATATAAAATATTACATAGTTTGTTTCCAGGTAAGATTCATTTGATGACTTAAGGAAAGGACTTACCTTTTTCAGAAAAAGAACAATATAAATGAGCCTGTTTCTTTTGCTCCATTTCTTTCCTCTTTTTCCAGGCAAGGGTGGGGGTGGGATGGGGTGGGGAACAGAAAGGGAAGAAGTTTTAGAGAAAGTAGGAAGAACATTCACACACCATTTGGCTGCTTCTAGACTTCTGTGTGGAATATGGAGAAGATTTCTAAGCTTCACGTCTTAGGGGGCCACAGGAAGTAGTCCATGGGAATGAGGGGGATATTACTCTACAGCTCCTTCTAATTTGCTAGGCAGAAGCCCCCAACATTCTTGACAATTTTCCTGACTCAAATTGAAAAAGAAATGAAAAGTCAGCTGTTCTATAAAACATATGAAATACAGAAAATGCCCACTTTTAGTTATCATTTGAAAATACTTTGCCATATTTTGGCATCTGAGTACAAAATACATATTCAAGGTTGTCCCATTTGTAAATCACTTCATTTGTGTTCTGAACACCCCCCAACACACACACACACACACACACACATTTACAAAGAACAACCTGGTGGCCCATGATTAGAATACTGTTGAAGTTACACAAGCAGCTTAAGGGTCCTTGCTCTTGGGGGTGCTAGTAGTTGTCAAATAAATCTGCATACACTTTCATTTCACATCAAGACTCAGAAGATATTAAAACCTCTATGGCCCTTGGTGCTAGACATGGCAATTAAAACAAATGAAATGAGCCCAAATGCACTAACACCTTCCCTCTATGCCCCACTTTTTAATCACACCTTTTCTACAGATTTTTTTCATATAACTTATGAACAGGAGACTTAGAAGTTCCCCCTGAAAATCATCTCAGGTGGGAGCTCTCATGTAAAGACAGAAAAAATGTGATCACATGGCTTTGTCTCTATATGACACATGAATGTATCATTTATCATCTCAGATTACTAACACTCACTGTGTCTAAGCTCTCCTATCTGAAATTCTGTGTTGAAATTCTTCTTCCAGAAATCACAGCTGAACCTTCAAGATTTTTTTTTTCTTGCCTGACTTGCAGACTCATTCCAGATGGAACTAAACTTAGGTCTATGAACTTTTTAAATATTAAAAGGTCTTAAAAGACAGATATAGTTTAGATTTCAACTTCCAGTTTTAAGTGAATCAGATCACTCACTCTGGGAACTTGAGCTGAGGTAACCAAGCTGTATAAAGGGAAGGAGTACTGACTTACTGACAGGTGTCAGACAGTGGGATTTCAATATCTAACTAGAATTCTCTTACTTACAGGTCTGTGATTTTTCACATGTCCCACCTATGTCAGTCTGCACTCCAACCAAATAGCTCATGTTTTACATCTATAGTTGCATTTCCCTCCTATTTGGAGTGCCACTCTCCTCTGCCCTCCAGTGTCACACTTTTAAGCTAGCGAGAACTAATCCTAGATTTTTCAAAGAATAGAGAGAACATCTAAGTCAACATCATCTTTGCTTTCAGATTTAAGGACTGTCCTAATGTTGACATTTTATAAAGCTATCACATGACTTCCAAAGTTTTCAGATATATACCTCCTTCATAATTAGGAAAAACAAGTTGAGTATGATTCTGTAACACCACAACATCAACCATTTCTGCCTCTCTTTCCTAATGATGACATTAGTAATGCTTAGCAAAATCCAGGTAGCTTTTTATGGTCTCATCACCCTGCCCACTATAAGATATTAAACAAACACTGACATTTGAATTAGCAGCTGCTTGTTCATGCCACTGTGCTGCCACAAAAGGAGAGGGCCAGTGCCAGGATCATGGGTGATGTTTGTGTTGAAGAGTCGGCCGCATTCATAAGTCTGCTTTTTAAACAAGCTGGCTCTCCAGGTTTTATCTCTCTCAAAGGATCTTCCCTCTGGAAAAGAAACCTTTCAGGAAATCCACCTCAAAGACTATTCCTCAAAACTACGATAGATTATCCCTCTGGTATGGCAGTGATATCCAGTTATTCAAAGAGTGACTAATAAAGCTCCACTGACCCTAACCAAAGGCACATTTGGTATGCAATAAAAAATGGCTTAGGCTACAATGTGAATTTTCTTTTAAAATTAATCCTGTAACATTTCCTGGCTCCTACCAAAGATAAAAATCAGAAAAACTTAAACAAAACTTTTCTTTCAAAACAGTGGTTTCCAACTTGCTTCTCAACTTGGTCACCACTAGAAAGGTAATGGAAGGCAAGGCAGATCAAATGTTTCAAGTTCTAAGTCCTAAAGTTAGCACTATGAGTGGCAGAGCTTGTGATGTGGTGGGAAGCAGTGGCCAGGGTGGGATGTAGCTGGAGCCAGGACAGATGGAAGAGTGCTTTGGTAATGAAATTCAAGGGCTTCCCAGGGTGGAAATAGCAAGTGCAGACAATAAACTCCAGCAAAATGTAGGACCTATATGGAAAGACCAAGGAACACAGACTGCTGTGAATTAGCACCTGGGAACACAGTCATCCTAAGCAAGAAACTTAGGATAAGGCTGAAACAAATTCTATAGGAAGGAAAAGAAAACAACTCTTGGATATTTGATTATGTCCAAAAACAACAACAGTGAGCTACCCTTCTTAAGAGAGGAAATACACCTAAGTACTTATAGACCACATTAGGAAACTGGACAATAAGTCAATAACTTCATTTTGGAGATTATTAGAATCCTCGAGTTTCTGGCCAAGGTAGCTTGTAAAAGGTCAGCTCTTCTTCAAACATGGTTATGGTTCAGCAGTGATTTGCAGGTCCTGGTCAAGGCACTGTGCTGGAGGAGAGCAAAGAGCTTTCTTTTTGTGCTTTTTGTTTGTTTTCTTTTTTGAGGTGGAAAACTTCTTGGGACATTCAAGGCTATTTTCAGACTCTGCTGCTCATACTAGCAGTCCCATGCGAGTGACTTTGGCCGACAAGAATGTGTGCAACACAAATACAATCGGCTTCGGACAAGAGTGCAGGTCCATGGTCTGTAGAAAAAGAACGTTAATTATCACTACCAAATACAGATGCTTGAAGAAACTAATGTGCACAATAAATCTGAATGGGGTATTCTTTTTAAAAAGAACCTGGAGAGGGCCCTCCCTGGTGGCGTGGCGGGTTAAGGCACAGCACTGAGAAGCTAAAGCCACTTCAGCATGAGTTCAATCCCTGCCCCGGAAGTGATCCATATGTCTCGCCCACTGCTTCCCTTAGCAGTGTACTTCGTTGATCTGCCTGTTCTGCTCCCCGCTCTGTCTCTGGTGAATCCTCTCACGGCACTGCACCTCTGGCCTGTACCCTAGTTCTGAATGCATAAATAAATAAATATTTAAAAAAAAAGAGCCTGGATAGGAGCCCTCCCTGATGGCACAGCGGTTTGGAGTGCTGCTCTGTGAAGCTAAGCCAAGCTGTGGCCACTTCAGTGTGAGTTCAATCCCCAGCCCCAGAGGAGATCTACATGGCATAGCAGACCTCTCCTGTCTGGCCCACTGCTCCTCTCAGCAGTGTACTTTGTCCATCTGCCTGTTTTGCAACCCACTCTGTTTCTGGTGAACCCTCTTGCTGTTCCTGTACCTCTGACCTGTATCCTATTTCTCTAAGCATAAATAAATAAAATCTTTAAATAAATAAATAAAAAGAACCTGGATAAAGAAAATGCTGAGCTATAGAAACTCTTGAGAACTTAAATCCACAAATGAAAGTATAATCATAAGTAAAGTTATTCTACCTTGTAATTAAACACCAGTGAGAGGTTTCACATCCACAATTAGGGTACAATTGGTAATGGACAAGTTCCACCATGCAGGTAGGAAGAATTAAAAAAAAGAGAATGCAAGAATGAAAAATCTCTATGGAGATCATTGTGTATTTTCCAGGGTGGAGGAACTACAGTGAACTAAGCAGCAGCACGATCACCTATGAGTATAATTTTGACAGTCCTGGTGGGTTTGTGAGGGGAGCACAACACTTGAGACAGTTAAGGAATCACAACTCTAGTTACACCTTCCCAAGAACAGGCCTCTAACATTGACAGCTAGTGCCGGATGAATAAGGACACTTGGGGTCAGGCTGCCTGAGTCAAGTGGTTGGTACCAATAACAGAGATCAGGAATAGGATACAGCTTAATCAACCATGCCTTTTAAAGAAAATTACAACTTTATTAAAAAGCACTAATTTCATCTCTAAATTTTATGTTTTAAATGTAAAGCAGGGATTAAAAACACATGCCCGGGCCCTCCCTGGTGGTGCAATGAGTTGAAGCACAATATGAAGCTGTCTGCAGCCACTGCAATGCAAGTTTGACCCCTGCCCTGGAGCTGACCCACATGGTGCAGCAGATCTCTCCTGACCTGCCGCTGCTCCTCTCAGCAGTGTACTTCACTTGACCTGTCTGTTCTGCTCCCCACTCTGTCTCTGGTGAGTACTCTCACCCTCCACACTTCTTGCCTTACCCCAGTTCTTGTATACATAAATAAATCTTAAAAAAACAAACAAACAAATATCCAAAAATAATCTAACAACTGGCTTGCCAAATGGAAACTGCTATTAATAACTGGTTAATTTTATAGAAAGAAGCATTTAACTCTCACGAATACTTCACGGTTGTTCTGTAGCCTATCGATGGTCTCATAAAGGTTCATCATTTAAAATTAGATTTCTAGTTATGGTTTCTCATTTGGAATTTGAATTATATTATCTATAAGATCTCTTTCATTTTTCAAGCTTATACACACTGTTGACTATGTCAATGGACTTAAGATTATGATCATGTATGATAATACTAGAATTACAGGTTCAATCAAAGGACACTGTTTATCTCCTTTATCACACCTGTGATTTCTGAAGTATATTTGATATACTCCTCTAGTTCTCTAAGGAGAGATCACGACTTTCTGCTCATATTTCCTTTAAAGGACAAGGAGGTCAAAAGACAATGGTTTTGTGCCTATATCTCCATCTTTATGTCTGATAGAAATAGAATTTCTATAGCAAATCACACTATTACTTTTGATTCTTATCTCAACAAACTGCTGCTAACAGCAATAGATAGAATTTGTTTAATAAAGTTTGTCAGCTGTAATACTTTATGTTTTTATAACAGTCTATTTCTTAAAAAGGACTTTTTCTAACATTCAAATAAAAATTTTAAAATGGGAATTATTTCCTAGTGTGGGGAGTAAAAAAATAACAAAACACCAAAAATCCAAACCTTAAAAAACTGCATCCTAAAAAGTGAAGAACCATTTCCTGGCTCCAAATGAAGATTCAGTTCCTGAGTTTCTAATATAAGAGACAGGAAATAAAGAAAGAAAATACTTACTACAATAAACACATTTTTTCCCGAAACTTACCAGTTCTCCTTCAGGACCACCAAAATCCAGATACAGATTTCTGATGCCATCATCAGCAGACATTTTCAGCCTTTCAAAGGGGTATCGATACAACATGCTGCCAGAACCTCCATTTTCCCTGGAGATACTGAACCCATTTTCATAGTGGACAGTGAGTCTTACTTCCTGCCCATTTAATGTGCAGCCTGTTGAAGACAGCAGATATCATCGTTAATAAAGGTCCTTCTTCAGTTAGCAAGTGGAATGGGATTCTTCTGAATTCCAAGAAGGGAAAAGAATCTTTTCTTAAGAATGTGTGACCCCAGGACCTCCCTGGTGGCACAAAGGGTTATGTCTCAGCACTATGAAGCTACTGGCAGCCACAGAAGCACAAGTTCGATCCCCAGCCAGGAAGCTCACCCACATGGTACACCAGACCTCTCCTGTCTCCCACACTGCTCCCCTCAGCAGTGTATTTCAATAGATCTGCCTGCTTTCCCTATTCTGTCTCTATTGAAACTACTTACCCCCACCCCAAACATCTGGCCTACATCCCAGTTCTTGTATGCATAAATAAATAAATCTTTAAAACTAAACAATCACTGTACAGAGGTGGCTAAAGATGAAAGATGTAAGAAGGAGAAAAAAAAGAATGAGTCATTTATTTACTTATTTAAAAAGATTTATTTATTTATGCATACAGAATTGGGCTACAGGCCAGAGGTGCAGCAGCGGTGAGAGGATTCACTAGAGACACCTGAGAGAGTGGGGAGCAGAACAGGAAGACTGACGAAGTACACTTGCTAAGGGGAGCAGCGGGTGAGACAGGAGAGGTCTGCTGTGCAATGTGGGTCATCCCTCTGGTCTGGGATCAAACTCATGCTGAAGCGGCTATGTCTAGCTTTGTAGTGCTGTGCTTTTTTTTTTTTTTTTTAAGATTTATTTATTTATTCGTACAGAACTGGGGTACAGGCCAGAGATGCAGAGGGTGAGAGGATTTACTAGAGACAGAGTGGGGAGCAGAACAGGCAGATTGACGAAGTACACTGCTGAGGGAGCAGCGGGCGGGTCAGGAGAGGTCTGCCTCGCCATGTGGATCTCCTCCAGGGCAGGCAGGGATCGAACTCATGAGGAAGTGGCTTTAGCTTCTCTGTGCTGTGCTTTAACCCGCTGCGCCACCAGGGAGGGTCCTGTAGTGCTGTGCTTTTACCTGTTGTTCCACCAGGGAGGACAGTCAGTTCAATATATCTGGTACAGGGCCTCCCCGATGGCGCAGGGGTTAGTCTCAGCACTATCAGGCTACCACCAGCCATTGTGGCAAGAGTTACATCCCAGTTAGGGAGCTGACTCCTATGGCACAGCAGACCTCTCCTGTCCTGCCCACTGTTCCTCTCAGCAGTGTATCTTAGTGGCTCTGCCTTTTCTGTTTCCCACTCTATCTCTGCTGAATCCTCTCACTCCTCATACCTCTGGCCTAATTCCCCAGTTCTTGTATGCATAAATAAATAAAAATAAATCTCTTTTTTAAAAAAAGTATAAACAACTCTGAGCCAGGAACTGGACAGTTTTGGTTCCCTGAAAGATGACGCTTAGCTGCCAGACACCAAAGAAACAACATGAAAATAAAAAATGTTAAAAATCCAAACTGCACCCTTTGTTTTGAAAAGGATCTGAATCCTCAAAGAAGATAAGGTGACCCCAAATGCTAGTAAAAGGGCAGATGAGGACATGCCCATCCCCAAAAGCGCATGCTGGGGCCAGAGCCTCACTGTCCTGAACGAGGTGACCAACCACCCCACAGAAAAACCAGGGAGAGACAGACAAATAAGGAAGACAGTGTGGCAGCTTGAGTTGAAATCCAAGGTAAGCTATGACAAATAATTGTTGTCATTGCTTGAATTATCACAGTAGTTGTGAAGAAAATATTAGGCAGCTCCCAAATAATTGAGGAATTGCATCATTTTGACAATGTTAAAAAACTGTCCTGTGCCAGTGTTAGAAAATGACCCAGGAGGCCCTTCCTGGTGGCTTAGTAGGTTAAAGCATAGCACTAAGAAGCTTAAGCCACTTCCGCATGAGTTCGATCCCTGCTTGCTCCAGAGGTGACCACACGGCGTGGCAGACCTCTCCTGACCCTCCCGCTGCTCCCCTCAGCAGTGTATTTTGTCGATCTGCCTGTTATGCTCCCCACTCTGTCTCTGGTGAACCCTCTCACCCTCCGCATCTCTGGCCTGTACCTCAGTTCTGTATGAATAAATAAACAAAGAAAGAAAGAAAGAAAATGACCCAGGAAAATGCTGGCTAAAGCTGTAGAAATCCCTCAGTTTCCAAAGAAATGGAAACAAACTATATTGAATCATTTCCTCTTTTTACATATTCTTTAAAACCAGGTTTATAAAATATATAAATAAGAACAAAATGAAGTAAACCAAATGGAAATCAAAATATTCAAACCATACTAGAAATTGTAATTTTGTCTTAATTTTTATTATTTCTCTATTCTTGGTATCTGGGTATATACATGTGCACATATTCATGTGTATGTTTATATACAAACACAGACACACATGTCAAAAAAACACCAGAAGAGGGCGCTTCAAGAGTGGAAAGAAAGCACCAAGCTTATTTCCTATAGATGCTTGTTTCACTGACTACTAGAACACATTTTCAAAATTTTGAAGAGAAACAACTTGATATAAATTCTTTGCTTTTCTATAATTATAAGCTCTGCTGGGTGCTCTTATTTTAAGAGTGTGTCTCCATAACTTAGAATCCAAATCTTCTTAACTAGATGATCAATGAATCTAACACTTACTATTATCAGTCCTTACTTATCAAACAGGATAAAATGGTAAACAGTAAAACTGCCATGTTGTACATTAGGTGTTATGAATATGTTCAAGAATCATGGACAAGGCTAAGAAAAACTTTCCTAGTGAAACAGAGAAACCATGATGACTTTAAGCTGCCATATTTCAGAATATTTCTTAAATCTAGCACACAAGTTAATAGTTTTGCTTTAAAAATCAAGTTCCATCTAACTATTAGAAATGAAATACTAGGATCTCTACCTAGAGAGACTTCCTTGATCAGCTCAGCAGCAGCATGGCAACCCTGCACAAGTATCCTGGTCCAGGTTGACAGATCCCGATGAGTCTCTACCCTGAAGAGATGCATCTCAATGCCCTGCCGAGAGCCTGTCCTGGTAGCAAACGTGAGGTCAGATCCAAGCGAGGGTGATCGACATCCAGAACCAGAATGAACCAATCTAGGACCACAAACAAAACAAGGATCAAAAGTAATTAATATCACTCAAGGAAATTATAAATAATTTATGCTGATAAGCAGAAAACTATAAAAAGCAGTTAATGGTTTTTATATAAATCCACTGAAAGCAAGTCTAGTTTTTAATTAGGCATGTTTTGTTTTCCCATAAAAGGATCTATGGTGTCATAGGCAGAATATTGAACTGAACAGTCAAGACCCTAATTTTCCATAGGCTCTTTAAATGCTCCCAAGGGGCTATGCATATATTTAAAAAAAGTCAATGATAAATCCCACTCCCACACAACAAAACCTCCCCCACTGTCAATTATCACTCACCATAACAGCATCTTTTTTGTTTCAAAGATGAATCAACATTGACACAACTAATCATCCAAAGTATCAATACAGTCTACTTTGGGGGGGGGGGTGTCACACTTGGTATCATACCTTCTATAATTTTAAACAAAAACACAATAATGATATATGCAGATCATTATAACAGCATATACGGTTTTCCCTGCCCTAAAAATCCTTTGTTGCATGGCCTAGCAATATCCCCCATCCCTGGATGATCTTTTTGTCTTTTTATTGTCTACAGAATTGTCCAACTATATCATATAGTTGGAACCATAGTAGGAAGTCTGTTAAGAATGGCTTCATTCAGATTAGTCATGTGTCACTTAAAGACATTTCTGTCAAAAATGGTGATTCCACAGGCTACGATACAGCCACTACAGGTGAGTAGGAGGTTCTATCACTGAGGTTTGTGTAATTACCCTGACATTTGCACAATGATGAAACTACCAAATGATGCATTTCTCAGAATGGATTCCTGTCACTGTATGCATTTATGGTGCCTCATCTTTTCACAGCTTGATAGCTTTTTTATCAGCACTGAATTAATAGTAACCCATTGTCTGGATGTGTCACTATTTACTTATACATTCACCTACTAAGGAACACCTTGATTGCTTTCAAGTTTTGGCAAATAATAAAGAAGCTTCTTTTTATTATTATTATGATTCTTTAAAATTTACTTTGATATCATTCTTGATTTTGTGCTTTTTTCTATCTCAGTTGTAATCCCCATGGACTTCCCACCACCTATTCACCCGTGTACCATCACCATAGTCCCATGCACCTTTTTCCCACCCTATTTTTAATCCCATTCCTCACCCCTAAAGAAGCTTCTATAAACATTCTTGTCCAGGTTTTATGTGGACTTAAGTTTCAACTCTTTTGGGTAAGCCAAGAAACAGGATTGCTGGATTGAGTGGGTCACCTGGCTGGGGATCAAATTCATAATGTTTTCTCATAATGTAATTTGCATTTTCCTGATGATGGGGAAACATTCTCATATGGTTATTTACTCTCTGTATATCTTTCTTCAGAGATGTGGAACATATTTTCATATGGTTATTTACTCTCTGTGTATCTTTCTTCAGAGAGTCATCTGCTAAGGTCCTTGGCCATCTTTTAATGAATTGCTTGTTTACTTATTACTGAGTTTAAAGGACTGTTCATATATTTTGGATAACATTCCTTATCAGAAGTCTTTTGCAAGTATTTTCTCCCACTCTATTACTTGTCTTCTAATTCTCTTGAGTTTAAAAAAAGATTTATTTATTTATGCATATAACAGCTGAGGTACAGGCAAGAGGTGTGGAAGGTAAGAGGATTCACCAGTGACAGTGTGGGGAGCAGGACAAATAGATCTACTGAATACACTGCTGAAGGGAACAGAAGCAAGACAGGAGAGGTCTGCTGCACCATGTGGGTCACCACCCTGGCTGGGGATCAAATTCATAATGCAAGTGGCTGTGGATACTTTCAGAGTGCTGTGCTTTAACCCCTTATACCACCAGGGAGGCCCTAATTCTCTTGAATTTTTTTTTTTTAAAGATTTATTTATTTGTGCATACAGAACTGGGGTGCAGGCCAGAGGCTCAGGGGCGGTAAGAGGCCTCACCAGAGACAGAGTGGGGAGCAGAACAGGCAGATCGACGAAGTACACCGCTGAGGGGAGCAGCGGGCGGGTCAGGAGAAGTCTGCTGCGCCATGTGGGTCACCTCCGGGGCAGGCGGGGATCGAACTCATGCGGAAGCGGCTTTAGATTCTCAGTGCTGTGCTTTAACCCGCTGCGCCACCAGGGAGGGCCCTCTCTTGAATTTTTTAAGAGCAGAACTTTATGTTAATTAAGTTCATTTAAGCTATTAATTTATTCATGGATCCTGTTTTTGGTGTTATATATAAAAAGTCATCACCATACCCAAGACCATCTATATTTTCTTCTATTCTAGGAGTTTTATTAGCTTAACATTTTACATTTAGGCCCATGATCCATTTTGAGTTAATTTCTGTGGGGGTATAAGGTCCACTAAAAACCTATTAGACTAATAATAAGTTGAGCAAAGTTGTAGAATACAAGATCAAGATGCAAAAATCACTCTGTTGATTGTATATAGTAGCAATGAACAACCCAAAAAAGAATTCAGTAAAATGATTTACTTGTAATAGCATCAAAGTAAAAAAAAACAAAAACAAACAAAAACTTAGGAATAAGGTCAAAGGAAATATAAAATGTGTTTTATATTTATGAAAATTATTGCCAAAGAAGGTCTATGTAAATCTGTACATGGATGGAAAGACTTAAAAAATTTAAGATGGCAATATAACCTCAATTAATCATCATATTTTATGCAACCTCTATCAAAATTACAGCTACCTTTTTTTTATTTATTTGGAGAAATCCATCTAGAAATGAAATATGAAGCCCATATAGAAGTGCAAAAAAATTGTCATAGTATCACTTTCCACAATTCCCAAGTCATGGAACCAATTTAAATGCCTACTGGTAGGTGACAATAAAGAAAAGAGTAGAATACTACTCCTTTACTTAAAAAATATGGAACAGCACCTGTGAGACAAAAATGGATGAATCTCTGGCTCACTATACAAGTGAAAAGTCAGAACATAAAAATAGATATTAGATGGTTTCACTTACCTGTTGAACATAAATAACCAAAAACAGACACTTGCGAAGCACAGAAGAAACAATTCTTATATGTAGTAAAATACATACTAGTCACCAGAGGTAAGAGTAAGGAGGAAGGAGAGGATGGGAAAGGAAAGAGATAGAGCATTGGCACAGGTCTGATGGAAAGTGAATAAAGCGCATGAATGCCATGGAGGAGTAAAAATGTAATCTCAAAGATATATGGACATGGAAACAACTGATTAATTAATTCAAAAGAGAAGCAGCAGAAATATATGAAATTCAGAACTATCTTGAAAATGACAAAGTTTTCAGATTAATATTTCATTTAAAGTTTACCACAAACTTATAAATGAGTCCAGGGCCCTCCCTGGTGGTGAAATGGGTTAAAGCACAGCACTAGGAAGCTATGACAGCCACTGCAGCATGAGTTCAATACCTGGCCAGGGAGGTGACCCATGTGGCATGGCAGACCTCTCCTGACCCACCCACTGCTCTCCTCTGCAGTATATTTCAGTCCATCTGTCTGTTTTGCTCCCCACTCTGTCTCTGGTGGATCCTCTAACCTCCTGCACCTCTGGCCTATACCCCAGTTCTGTATGTATAAATAAATCTTACAAAAAATAAGTGAGTCCAGAACAAACCTTTACATTTATGATTTTTTGACAAGGATGTAAAGAGTATTCAGAGAGGGAGTGAAAGGTCTTCTCAATGAAAGGTGCTGTGATAATCAGACATTCAAACACAAAGGAGTTAAAGTTTTACCACTACTGCCTACCACATACAACAATTAACTCTATATGGATAAAACAATAAAGTGTAAGAGCTAAAACTATTAACTATAAGCCAGACATAGAAGGATACATAATGCTCTAAGCTTCCATTTACATGAAATGCCCAATATAGGCAGATATATAAAGACAAAAAGGGATTCCTGATTGCTTAGGACTGAGTGAAGAGAAAGTGAGGATTGATTGATAGTTCAGGATTTAGGGTCTCCCTGGTGGTACAAGGGGTTAAGTCTCAGCACAATGAGGCTATTGGCAGCCACTGTAGCACCAGTTCAATCCCCAGGCAGGGAGGTGACCCAGATGGCACAGCAGACCTCTCCTATCTCAACAGACCTTTCCGTTCAACAGTGTATTTTAGTACCCCTGCCTGATCTGCTCCCATTCTGTCTCTTGTGAATTCTCTCATCCCCCAGCCCCACACCTCTGGCCTATACCCCAGATCATCTATGCATAAAAAAATAAAATTAATCTTTAAAAAAATAGTTCAGGAGTTTCCTTATGGCTAGACATGATGAGTGTCCTGGGGTAATTGTTACACAATTCTGTGAACATATACAACAAGTCATTAAATTTTACATTTTAAATGGGTGAACTGTATGCTGAGTTATATTGCAATAAATCTGCTAAAAAGCAATAGTGAAAAACACAAGAAAAGTAATTTTAGTAAGTTAGTAATTTTAGTAATGTTAGTAAGATCATTAAACTAACATTTTGTGCCACAATGATTACTGTACTTTAATTTATTCATGTTTTTCAAAAATATTTTCCCTATATTTAAGAAGTTCTAGGTAGATTATAACAGAACTTACCCCTCACTTAAAAATGATCACTCAGATGTTTTCCACATTGGGAATTTTAATACATGGGTGAGGAATGTAAACCAAAGAGAAATAAAATGATTTGTCCCTAGTTTCAATGTAGGCTGTAAACCTATGACATTTTTCTGCAATCTTGCTGTTTCTTCCCTCACTCCTATAATAGGAACCTGAGCAAGAATACATTGAACAACTAATGGGCAATTTCCTTAGCTATCACCAAGTCACTACTGCTTAGATAAAAGGCAAGAAAATGGCTCTCAAATTGAGATTTCATTGGTCTATTATTAAAAAATTTTCCAGATAATTCAAATGTATGATCATAGCTGAGAAACAGTAAACTAGTGATTTACTAATTTCTGGTCTGAGGACATTTTTTTACCCTTTTTTTTTTTTTGAGAACAAAGTAGGAGGATTTAATGAAATACTCAGAAGCGAGCAGGGAGACAAAAAAGAGAGGTCTGTGCTACTTTCCTACTCTTAAAAACTACAGAGCACTCCAAATTGCTTTAGTTTACATATTTATTGATTCTTAGAAAGACAAAAAATTAGCTCATTTAAAAATACAAATAGCAACTTTGTAATAAAAAAAAACTTCCAAAAAAAATACAAATAGCAAATCTGTTCCATCTTAATATAAAATGATTTATCTTTCTTAAAATATTGTTCAGAAAATTAATATGAAGAATGCCATTTTTTAGTTTTTAAATTTAATATCCAGCTTAATGAAAGATACTTGAATTCTTTTATCTGCTTCTGCACTCTGCTGCAGTATGTTGTTGAAGCATAAGAAGAAAACCCAGTCTCACACAGGTATGTAGTTGGAAAAGGAAGAAGGGTTTTAAATAGCTTTTTTTGATAACTGTGAGAGCCTTTTGTCATGTCAACTACAATTCTACAAGTGACTTCTTAAAGGTTAGTTGCAATGTAAAATCTGAAATCATCAGTAAAGTTTTGTATCCTGTTAATTCAAAATCCATCCACTCTTTTGCACTCTGAATAAATATATTTTACCCATACATAATTGGATAACAGCAGGTATCATTCATTTGGGAAATATTTTTTTCACTGAGTTTTATGCAGATCTTCTGAGTGTTAGAAGCATTTTTATATAATATCTAAAAGTTACATTTGCTAATATTGCTACAGATCTACTGGAAGTCTTTAAGGATAGAGAAATGATTGAGTTCAAAGGTACAGGGAGATCTCCAAAATTCTAGTTTTGTTGGAAAACTAAAATATTATAATTAGCAATAAATGGTATCAGTGTTTTCCTTAAGTGACAAATTCACACTAGTCATTTGGAGAAAACTTCTAAAACCCAGATTTGATTGACCATATTTTCACCCAATTTTTATTTTAAAAAAAAAAAAGGTGTTCTATGAAAAGAGCAGCTCCGCTTACAGCTTAATCACATCTATGCTTTTTTTCCCATTGAGCTACCACCATACTTCAGCACATGACAGATACATATTCTGAGTACTTCTCATTTGTCTGAGATTAAGAAAGGAAAACACAAAGGTCAAGATTAAATAAAACCATCAATTTTTACTCTAATAAAGACATTTTGGGGTTAAAATGGATGGCATTTTCTCCCTACAAGTTTGGTGTTTAGCACATAGTTGGTGCTAAATGCTTAGTTCATGCTAAGGCACTAGCAATTTTCACCTTCAGTGCAAATGTCAACACAGTTGAGAAAAAGCAAATAATATCTTAGCATTAACTGTGAAAATAGTTAAGCTCACTACCCCTCTGAAGAGGATATCACCAGAAGTTCACAAAAGTCTACTTTGAGAACCACCTCACTGATGATTCTCCGAGAACCAACATGTCAAATGAACATTAATGATCTCATAAAGAGTTAAAGCAGTTTCAAATTTACTGCATATATAATCCAAGCGAAAACAGAGCAATGGGTAAAGAGAAAGGGTATATTCTATCATATTCGTTTGATTGCTAATCCCACACCAGACATTAAAAAATACAGTCTAGGAAAGTTTTTTTCCTACAGATTTGATTATGAAATATTTGAGAGAATCTAATTTAAACCAGCTGCCAGACTTGCTGGACCATAGTAGGTCAGAACACCCTGCCAAAAAAAAGGCCCCTGTTAGTGGAAGTCCAAGATGAGCACATGTAAAGGCATTTGGGCAGTTTTTGCCACTTAAGTCCCATAAGCACACGACCCACCATTTAATTTCCCACATTGTAAAGTAGTCATAATTTCTTTAGATCTTTTTCTTCTCCAAAGAAAAGTTTAGGATAGACTACAAAATCCATATCCTTCAAAATGTGTTTTTTCTAGGGAGAGAGGAACACCAGGGACTATAGTGATGGTTCATGGATGATGTGGTTGCGGGAGATTTATGAGCACTACACCTGAGGGGAGAAATTAAATATTGTACAAAAATGTACAATGAGAGGGTCCTCCCTGGTGGCGCTCCCCTCAGCAATGTACTTTGTTGTTCTGCCTGTTCTGCTCCCCACTCTGCCTCTGGTGAATCCTGTCACCGCCCCTGCACCTCTGGCCTGTACACCAGTTCTGTATGCATAAGTAAATAAATCTTTAAAAAAAAGTTAAAGAGTAAAAAAAATATATTAAAAAAATGTGATTTTCTAACTATATCATGTATCTGGCATTAGTCTCAAGAAATGTATAAAATAAATAAAAATCCTTGATTAAAAAATATTGCCACTTCCATGTTTTAATTTCTCATAATGATGAAATATTACACACACACACCCCTCCCTCCCTTTGGTTTCCCAGAATTTATAAATGTGCAAGCCAATACAAATGATTACTCATATTAATTTACCATTACCCTAACATGTTCTTGATTTTTTCTTTGATTTTTTTGAAATACAATTATTTTTTAAAGATTTAATTTATTTATTTATCCAGGAACTGGGGAGTAGGCCAGAGGGTGTGTAGCGGTGTGTGTAAGAGGATTCACCAGAGATAGATTGGAGAACAGAATAGGCAGATCTACTGAAATACACTGCTGAGGGGAGTAGGTGAGGAGAGGTTTGCAGCCCCATGTGGGTAGTTCCCTGGCTACACCCGAACGGTGCTGCAATTTGGGGATTGAACTGGTGTCCAATGTGGGTAGCTCCATGGCTGGGGTTCGAACTGGTGCTGAAGCTTCATCAGCACCACCAGAGAAGCTCCTGAACTACAATTAATTTTTTCAGGGGTTATCTACTTTGGAAATAATCAAGGCCCTTACTTTGTTTCCCTACCTGATGTGTTTATGGTTTTTTTTTTTATCTCATTTTTCACAAGTATATGTTCCAAAATATTAGAGAAAGAATTACTCTTTCTCATTGCATAATTCTCAAATTATCTTTCCCACACTAAAAAGACATAAGCACACTACTTTCTGGTCTTGCCTTTCTTTGCAGGATACATCCTAGTCTGATTTCACCTTTAGTGTCTTTAAGTTCAGAAGATTAAATCTCACCTAATTCTCCCATGCAGTAACTTCAACCAATTCCACCTGGCTGACAAGGCCACATGGAAAAACTAAACCTCCCATCTGCCTGTAATCTTTGCTCCTAACCCACAGGCACTTCCTGAACAAGGAGTAAAGAATCACTGCTACTATATTAATTAAACTTGTCAAGAAGCAATGAGTTAAGAGTTATAGGCCCCACCCATTTAATTAGTGGCAAAATTCAATTGCAAGTCTAGGATGATCCTAATAATACACTTGAATTCTTCCCATTATAATATATAACTCTTATTACCTATACAAACTTTTTTTTTTTAAGACTTATTTATTTATTTGTACAGAACTGGGGTACAGGCCAGAGATGCGGAGGGTGAGAGGATTCACCAGAGACAGAGCGGGGAGCAGAACAGGCAGATGGACGAAGCACACTGCTGAGGGGAGCAGCGGGCAGGTCAGGAGAGGTCTGCGGTGCCATGTGGTCACCTCCGGGGCAGGCAGGGATCGAACTCATGCGGAAGTGGCTTTAGCTTCTCAATGCAGTGCTTTAACCTACTGCGCCACCAGGGAGGGCCCCTATACAAACTTTTGAATAGAGCTAAACTTACTCTTAACAATGGTAAAATTAAACTATATGTATTTGTGACATGGAATTCTTCTTTGACATAATTTCAACATAGGTACTGCTGAAGACATTTTAAAGTATTAGTATATTTGATGTTCACACCTACCCAATCTCAGTAGGGGCCACTAAACAAACAAAAATATCTGTGGCACGGAAAGGTTAGTTAAAATGCTCCCAATGGCAGACCAGGGATTCAATCCCAGCTCAAGGATTGGTCTTAGTCCTGTTTATTAAATTTTATAATTATTTTGTTGTTAATTTGTTTTAATTATAATAGCTTGAGATACAATTCACATATCTGACCCACTTGAAGCATACAGTTTAATGGATTGCAGTATACTCAACTGCGAAACCATCACATTTAACATTAACATTTTCATCACTCCCAAAAGAAACTCTATATCCAAGAGCAATTACTCCCTATTTCTCCCAACCCTCACCCTCACTAAGGAAATAAATACTTTTTATCTCTACAGATTTGCCTATCCAGACATTTCTTATCCACAGAATCATACAATATATAATTTTTTGAGTTTGACTTCTTTGACTTAGCATAAAGTCCTCATGGTTCATTTATGTTGCAAGAGAAATCAGAAACTATTTTTTATGGCTGAGTGATATTCCATTATATGGATTTACCACCATTTGTCTATTCATCAGTCAATGGGCAGTTAATTATTTCTACTGTATAGGGATCATGAATAAAACTGCCACAAAATTTATGTGTAAGTTTTTGTGTGGTCATGGTTTCATTTCTCCTGAGTATACAAGTTTGGAGTGGAACTGCTGTGTTAATTGATGTTTAGCTTTTTTAGTAACTGCCAGATTGTTTTCTACACCAACTGTACCTTTTTAAATTACCACCAGCAATAACTGAGGGTTCCATTTTCTCCATATCTTACTCTATACTTGTTATTATCTGTCTTTTTAGTTATAACCACCCTAGTGGGTAGGACATGGTATCTTATTGTGGTCTTGATTTGCATTTTCCTGATGTGTACTTAAGTTGATCATAATTTTCATGTGATCACTGGTTATTTGTATATCTTCTCTGGATGTATATATTCAGTTCCTCTTCCTATTTTTTTTTACTTTTTTATTATATATATTTTTGCATCTTCATTTTTCATCTCAGTTGTAATCCTCGTGGACTTCCCACCACCACTTCACCCATGTGTCATCACCATAGTGCCGGGTGCTCTTCCCACCCCAGTTTTGATCCTGTGCCCCTCTCCTCCCCTATAGAATGTCTCTATGGTTTCACTCATAGCAGGAGTGTAAGGGATCAGGCAGGAAAAAAAGTAACTGTAATTAAAAAATAAAATCAACTAGCAAATATAAACTCTTCCTATTTTTAAATGGGTAGCATATCTTTTTATCATTGAGTTGTAACAGTTCTTTATATTTTTGTATCTTGAGTATCTTTATAGATACAAATCCCAGATTATAAATGATTTGCAAATATTTTCTCCTGTGGGTTGACTTTTCTTGATATCAATTTCTTGATAACATTTCAAGCAAAAGCTTTTAATTTTTATGAAGTTCCATTTATTTATTTTTTCTTTTTGCCTATGCTTTTGTTATCATAGCTAAGTAGAATCTGCCCAAATCAAAGTCAAGGTCCTGTACTTTCTAAGAGTTTGTAGATTTAGCATTTAAATCATTTGTATCTTTTCCCCAGTTGTAAATTAATACCAATTAATACTAGAGTGATAGAACACATACAACCACCATGTTTTCTCTTTCATGCTCAAATGCTTTGGTGGTTTAGATACAATTTACATTCAGAAATTACTTGTTTATGGAAATGTCATTCCTGGTATTGAACCTAGGCTCATCTATGAGATGCCATAAGTTTCTCCAGTGACACAGTTAAGGAAATATCTAAACCTAAAGCTACTTCTTCATGCATTGTATGACCATAACTAAAGTATGTGCTCCTTGCACATTAAAGTTAAGAAATCTCTACAACCAGATTTACGAGCCCTGAATCTTCAAAAATAAATGTTTGTTTTAATTATAACTATTGAGACATATTCACAGGTTTCCTCATTGGGTTCCTATAATGCTCCTAAAGGTACCATGACAAAGAAACTACAATTTAAGTAATAGAATTTAATTAAAGTAAGATTTATTGATCTACTTATTATTCTATCATATGCAAAACATTGTGAAAGTGCTGAGATGACAAAGTCATAGTTTCTCACCTTAGGGAGATTATAATTGAGTGGGGATAAAAATAAAAAAAAAAAAAAACAGAAAAACTAACAGTTCAGTCTTCCCTAGGGCCCTCTTCTCCTAAAGGAATTAGTAACCCAATCAAGTTGTTCCAGCTTTAAACTACAGAAATATACCTGAAAAGCTGCATGAAAATTATATTTTCATTAAAAAAAAATGATATATGTAAGAAACTTGGTAAGCTGATGGAAATCCTATGTAAAGTGAAAGTCTCATGTAAAGCAAATAATATTCTTCCTCAGCTGAATCTTCGCCTGCTCAAAACAGGAACCCCCATGCACTTCCCTGTGCTCTGTACCTGATGTCCCATCATTTGTTTTTTTCTTTGGGGCTCCTTTTTAATGTATAGTTTTTGAGTTCTACTAATACCTGATTCTTTTGTAAATCCAAATAAAGCTAAATGTGAATGTGTTTTCTATTTTCACTAGGTAACCAGTGTCTAGTTAACCTTTTAAGGCATCTTGATCTCCAAATCTATGTTCTGCTTGTCCTTTCTCATTCCCACATATGGCTAGAAAACATTCTGATGCTGCAAGTCAAATCCATGTTATTTGATGGAATCAAAATTATGCGCTTTTATACTAGACAGAGAAGCTGAAGAATATTTTGGCTGAATTGTGTGGTTTATCCACAGTACCACATTCTGGTTGAAATGCTTTCATCACGCAGACAAAGGCTGCCACAATTGTCGGTGGTTTTCTAGTCAAAGTCAATAAAGTTAAGAAAAAGCACACTATTTACTTATCTTCATGACTAAGCAAGTCTTGACAGGAGCTGCTGGGAAGTTGCTTCAACAACTTTAAAAATGCAACTGGTTCTGTCTAGGCGCTGCAAATTAATAAGATGGTAAAAGGAATGTCTTGGTCTCAGGCAACTATATCAGCTACTAAATACTGTTAGATATAATTTCTTTGTAATTAAATACTATTGTAGGTGCCTCAATAATAAAATTCCCTTTAAAATTCTTTAGATTTGAAGTTACATTAGTATTTTACTTTTACTTTTATTCTTACCTTGTGGCAACAAGAGGGTAACTATGACATGGTGATGCCCAGGCATCTCTTGTCCATGGCATACAGTCATAAAGCAGTAAATCCTTCTCAGTCACAGCCATGAGCACTGGTCTCCACTGTTGTCTTCCACCATCTAGTTTTGCCTGTTACAATGGCAAAATACAAAATGCAGAAAAAATATAAAGATATGGGACCCTCCCTGATGGCACAACGGGTTAAAATGCAGCACTGCAAATGAGCCACAGCCACTTCAGTGTAAGTTCCATTCCTGGTCCCAGGTGACCCACATGGCATGGCAGACCTCTCCTGACCCACCCTCGGCTCCCCTCAGCAGTGTACTTCTTGATTGGCCTGTTCTGCTCCCCACTCTCTCTCTGGTGAATCCTCTCACTGCCCCTGCACCTCTTGCCTGTACCACAGTTCTGCATGCATCATAAATAAATCTTTCCAAAAATATATAAAGATATGTAATTGTAAAAGCCTATTCAGTGATAACCTAACATAATAGATCTCCATTTTGTTTCTCCACTTGAGGTACTGGAAACATCCTGCCCATAAGTAGGGATTCTCCATTGGGAGGTGTTAGATAAAATACATAGTTTGAAAAACTCCCCACATGAATTATAGATAGCATCCAGTAACATAACACAATTTTCTCTATGTTACATAATAATGAATCATCACCAATAGTAATCTGTTTAAAATAACAGCTTTATTACGTCTGATGTGGAAGTAACATGTTCTAAGTATAGGGTAGAAACACAAAATTCTATTACCAACCCAGTGTGTTTATTGTAAACATCAATGTTCTCCCAATATTTTTTATAAAGACCTATAATAGAAATGTATTTTATTGTAACCCAATATGTACATACATATAACTGTATAAAAAATGCTCCAAAACACAATCTTCTATACTTTGTGCAAAGTCCTCTGATAATTTCTATTCTATTTTTAAAAATGGGGCCCTCCCTGGTGGCACAATGGGTTAAAGTGAAGCACTGTGAAGCTCTCTGCAGCCACTGGGAGCACAGGTTTGATCCCTGGCCAGGGAGCTGACCCTACATGGTGTGAGAGACCTCTCCTGTCTCAGCCACTATTCCCCTCAGCAGTATATTTCAGTGGATCTGCCTGTTTTGCTCCCCACTCTTTCTCTGATTAATCCTTTCATCCCCTTCTCCCCTGCACCTCTGGCCTATATCCCAGTTCTTATATGCATAAATAAAAAAATAAATTTAAATAAATAAATAAAATAAGATCAAGACCAACTAAGTTCTACTTAGGAAACAACTGATGAAAACTATCAAAGATCTCCAATTATATTTTTAGAAATTCATATTTCAGTTTCAAATGTACCACTGTACTTACTTGCATAAAGCTCAGTAATCTCTTTGGGGTTTAAAGATGCTGGAAAGCAACCACTATTTATCCATATTGTCACAGTTCCAAAGCCAAAAAGTAAAAGACTATGTTTAAGAAAGTCCTGGTATCATCAGAACGTTTGCCCTCAGCAGATGAAACCTTTGGGCAGGGACTGTTAAACCACAGTGCATTTATTTTTTAAAGATTTTATTTATTTATGCATACAGAAATGGGGTATAGGCCAGAAGTGCAGGGGCAGCGAGAAACAGAGTAGAGAGCAAAACAGGCAGATCCACAAAGTAGACTGCTGGGGGAGCAGTGGGCGGGTCAGGAGAGGTCTGCTCTGTCATATGGTTACCTCCAGGACCCAGGATCGAACTTGCTCTGAAGCGGCCATGGCTTGGCTTAGCTTCATAATGCGTGCTCCAACCCACTGAGACACCAGGGAGGGCCTAACCACAGTGCATTTTAATAATGATTCTTCAGTTCACCATTACTTTCAGCTTAAAGGAGAATTAAAATTCATTAATCACTTGTCTTTTAAAGCATTGTCTTCAAAGCCACCTTCTTTCTTCTCTTTCTTAATGATTTCTGAATGTAATGTTGATGTTTCAGAACACCTAAATAGCACACTTATAATCTGCAAAATGCCCTGAGTGATTCAGTTCTGTGTCATAACATCTACAAAGAGGACACTCTTCTTCAAGCTAGAACCATAAGTTAATTCCAGGAGCTGAGAAATGAATTCTACCAGTGAAATTACCCTATCACATGCTAAAAGCACAAAATGTAAGACTGACTGAGAATTCACGCAAAGCATTGTAGAAATAGTGACACTTTTCTTATTGAATGATCCAAGTGTTCTAAGATTCTGTATTATGCTATGCCTACCTGGGGGAAGTAAATCTCCCTACCTGGGGGGAGAATATCAGCTCTACAGAGGTTCTCTTGGATCCCTACATTATGGGGTCATAGAAACCTGAAAGAATTTCAAGTCTTTATGTATTATACTAATTCTTTAAAGAAAAAAAAAAGATTTATTTTTTATTTATGCATACAAGGACTGGTGTACTGGCCAGAGATGCAGGGGGGGTAAGAGGATTCACCTGAGACAGAGTGGGGAGCAGAACAGCAGATGTACTGAAATACACTTCTGAGTTCTGAGGGGAGCAGTATGACAGGAGAGGTCTGCTGCTGCTGCTCCATATGGGTCACCTCCCTGGTCAGGGGTCAATCTTGTGCTGCAGTGGCTACAGATAACTTCACAGTGCTGTGCTTCAATCCACTGTACCACCGGGGAGGGTGCAATGCATAATAATAAGTCTTTGTCTCTGAGACTACTAAGGATAATATTTCAATAAAGTAATGTAAAATCTATCTTCCCAAAGGTTTAAAATGGTGATTTTTCCCCCCTCAGGTGCAGCCCAGCCTCAGTACCAATAATTGGCATTGATTCTCATTGCTAGGTCACACTGCTAGCAAGCAAGAGAGCCAATGCTGAAATACAAGGTCCCACTGTCACTTCCTATACCTAAGACGATAAGGTGCAAATAAATAGGTGATATAGGTGTAGGTATACTTATTGAATGCAAGTGTTTTTAGCTATTGGTAAAGAACATTTCAAATAAAAACTGAAACTGAACCATTTCCTCTTCAGGCTCTTTTCAATGTGCCCATACTTTTTCTGCTTTCTGCAGTGGTCATGAAACTCCTGAGGGGTGATTTCCCATATATTGGGTAGCCAGACAGTAAAAACGCTGACCCTAGACTTGGTGCTGAGTAGGTCTAAGGCTTTAAACCCTCTGAACCTGTAATGAGAGGCTGTTCTCCAGGGAACGCAGCAGTGGGCTGAAAATGGTGATTTTTTAAAAAAAGATATTTATTTATTCATACAGAACTGGGGCACAGGCCAGAGATGCAGAGGGTGATAAGATTCACCAGGGACAGAGTGGGGAGCAGAACAGGCAGGTCGACAAAGTACACTGCTGAGGGGAGCAGCGGGCGGGTCAGGAGAGGTCTGCCACGCCATGTGGATCTCCTCCAGGGCAAGCGGGAATCGAACTCATGCGGAAGTGGCTTTAGCTTCTTGGTGCTGTGCTTTAACCTGCTGCGCCACCAGGGAGGGCCAAAAATGGTGATTTTTAAATTAATATTTTCACCAAGTTCTAAGAGATTTTGAAGACCAGATCATAGTAAATACATTTTAAAAACCTAAATTAAATAGATTTCTTTCCAAAGATGAAATTTTAGACTTTAAAGGAAAATTGCTATTGCCAATAGAAGCAATATCCAATTTTGCAACAAAATTTGTTGTTATTGTTAAAGATTTATTTATTCATACATATAAGAACTGGGGTATTGGCCACAGATGTGGGTGAGAAGATTCACCAGAGACAGAGTGGGGAACAGAATAGGCAGATCTACTGAAATACACTGTTGAGGGGAGCAGTGGGCAGGTCAGGAGAGGTCTGCTACACCACGTTGGTCACCTTCCTTGCTGGGAATAGAACTCATGCTACAGTGGCTTCGTAGAGCTTCACAGTGCTGCACTTTAATTGGTTGAGCCCAAATTTGCTGTTTAATTAAAGAAAGTGGTCCTCCCTGGTGGCACAGTGGGTTAAAGCACAGCACTGGGAGGCTGGAGCCACTTCTGCATGAGTTCAATCCCTGCCGGAGGTGACCAGATGGTGCAGCAGACCTCTGCTGACCTGCCCCCTGCTCCCCTCAACAGTGTACTTCTGCCTGTTCTGCTCCCCGCTCTGTCTCTGGTGAATCCTCTCACACTCCGCATCTCTGGCCTGTACTCCAGTTCTGTATGAATAAATAAATAAATCTTTTTTTAAAAAAAAAGTTAAAAGGCCCTCCCTGGTGGCGCAGCGGGTTAAAGCACAGCACTAAGAATCTGAAGCCACTTCCGCATGAGTTCGATTCCCGCCTGCCGCCTGCCCCGGAGGAGACCACATGGCGAGCCAGACCTCTCCTGACCCGCCCGCTGCTTCCCTCAGCAGTGTACTTCATCGATCTGCCTGTTCTGCTCCCCACTCTGTCTCTGGTGAAGCCTCTCACCGCCCCTGAGCCTCTGGCCTGTACCCCAGTTCTGTATGAATAAATTCTTAAAAAAAAAAAAAAAGTTAAAAAGTATTCATTCTTTAGCTCTTTGAATCCTTAGTTAGCTCTTTGAATCCTTAGTTTTTGGAGATTATCTTTTCCCTCTTCTTACCACTGGAGAAAAATAAAACCTTAATTTAAATCATTCTATTTGCCTACCTGCCCTAATTTATAAGGATAATGTTTGTTTTCACTGGACTCAAAATGCTGCCTACTATATATAGTATGTGTTTTCTGTTGCGATGTCAGTCTAGGCAGTCTTGGTGCTCTACTATTGGATTTTTGGACAGAGAAAAAAGGGATACTAATGTTAGGGTTTCAGTCTGCTTGTGTTTCAACACCCACACAAACATACACCTGGCCAAACAACGGCCTTCTCCAAATTTTACTTTCTGATAGAGTTGGATAGCACTGACAGTGAAAAAGGACTAGTAGTTATTATTCACTTTCAGTTCTAAAATTTTTTTGTCAGATAATATATTTGTTATTTATTTTATTATGATAATCAGAGCAAACTAAAAAGACCAGGGCCCTCCCTGGTGTTGCAATGGGTTAAAGTACAGCACTGTGAAGCTGTCTGCAGGGATTGTAGCATGAGTTCAATTCTCAGAGAGGTGACCCACATGGTGAGGCAGACCTCTCTTGTCTTACCCGCTGCTCCCCTCAGCATTAATTTCAGCCAGTCTGCCTACTCTGTTCCCATTCTCTCTCTTTGGTGAGTCCTTTCACCCCCTGCACCTCTGGCTTATACCCAGTTCTTGTATGTGTTAAGTAAATAAGTCTTTTTTTAAAGAAATAGAAGACTGAATAAATTATGTTTTAAGTAGATATTATGCAGCTTTTTTTTTAAAAGGATATAGCATATCTGTACTTGAAGATATGGAAAGTTCTCCAAGATATAGTCAGTAAAAAAGAAAAAAACTGGGCCCCCCCTGGTGGCGCAGCAGGTTAAAGCACAGCACTGCAAGTGAGCCACAGCAGCTTCAGTGCAAATTTGATCCCAGCGCCAGAGGTGAGCCACATGGTGTGGCAGACCTCTCCTGTCTCACGCGCTGCTCTCCTCAGCAGTGTATTTCAGTAGCTCTGCCTGTTCGACTCTCTACTTTGTCTCTGGTGAATCCTCTCATCGCCCCTGCATCTTTGGACTGTACCACAGGAAAAAAAACCCAGAAGTATTTTGCTATGTCACCATTTGTATATGAAAAGTTATGTATGTATACTTCATACACACACACACGAGATATGTATATATTTGTTTGTCTGGTAACTCTTATATGTTTCTCAAGTTCTAAATTAATTAAACCCTGAGAGAGTTCAGTTGGCAATATTTACCAAAGTTACAAATATGTATGCCCTCTGTGATTGTTCAGAAAATATGCCCACAACTTCTTTACTACTTTTCTCTTTCAAAGGTAGAGCCCCTGGGTGTAGTTTGGACTTAGAGTAACTGACTTCTAATGAAAAGCATGAAGTAGAAGAATTTATATCACAGAAGGCACTGTGGCTTCCATCTTTCTCCATCAACGCATTGGAAAAACCAGTAGCCGTGTTATGAAGACAAGCAGCCCTGCTCAAGAGGCCTGCATGACACTGAGCTGAGGACTTGGGCCAACAGCCATATATATGAACCTTACCAGAAGTGGAACCAGCAACCCATCAAGCCCTCAGATGACTGCAATGCTGGCTAACAGCTTGACTCCAAGTTCATGGGGAATCCTGGACCAGAATAACCAGCTAACCACAATCAGATTCCCAATCCTTAGAAATTATGTCAGGCAAAAGTTCTTTAAGTCACTATGCCTTGGAGTAATTTGTTATACAGTGAAAAATAACTAATATATTCTTTGAGCTAGACATCTTCAGATTTATAGAAACATCTTCTAGTCTCTAGTCCTCACTATCCCAATTCAAAAACTGGTGTAAATTTTTGGTTTAGCATCTTTCTAATCAAGAGCTTTAGTACCACCAGATTAAAGAACCAAATATATTCAGATTAATGTAGGTTCCCCTGTTATCAGGTCTACCTGAACTTGAGATCCAAAGAGTATGGATGATACATGTGTGAAAGGACAAACTACAAAGTTTAAAGTTTCATTTGTAAAGGTAGAGTATGGGGTATGGGAAACTATGACCTGTGTGCCAAATGTAGGCAACTACCTGTTTTTATAAATAAAGTTTCATTGAAACATAGCCACACCTATATATTTTTATATTGTCTCTGACTGTTTTCTCACTTCAGTAGCAGACTCAAGTAGTTGTGACACTATCTTGCCCTTTCCATGAAAGGTCTGCTGATACTGGCCTAAAATCAGGAACAATATCCTCTGTCATCAAGTACAGACGGTAATAGGAACTACTTTTTAGTTATGTTGTGATGTTGATTATCATGATGTCCACCAATTGTTCTGGTGGAGGTGGTAATTAGCACCAAATAGTTAATGGTATGGAGAAGAAACAAAAGACCTGCAAGAAGTGCATGATAACATTACAGTTATATATGAAATGAGGGAGCCATCCTAACTCTGAAAGGAAAACAGTTAAGACCTTGCTCTGCCTCCCAACTTACCTGTTCTGCCAGCCAGGCAATATGCTTGACCTCTTTGCTGCCTCCTGCTGTGCTGGTTGCACCAAGCATGGCATTGAGTTCAGCCAACACCTGTGGGAGGAGAGCCATAATGTTGGTGTGGATAGCTACGAACCAGGAGTGTGCCGTGGCTGTATCCTTGCAGCGTAGAATCAGCGTGTTCCTGCTATCAGGAGAATGTAGCTCTATCAATCTGTGTGAAAAAAAGATAAAAAAAAAAAAGGCGCTAGATCAAAAGTCATCAAATTGGTCAGGTTTAGCATACAAAGCTGCAAACTTTTTTTTCTAAGATTTATTTTATTTAAGCATTTATTATTTTATTTAATTTATGCATTTATTATTTATTTTATTTATTTATGCAGGGAGCTGTGTTGTAGGCTAGAGGTGGTGGCGATGAGAGTTGGTGGGTTGAGAGGCTTCACCAAACAGAGTGGGGAGCAGAACAGGCAGATCTACTGAAACACATTGTTGAGGGGAGCAGTGGGTGAGACAGAAAGGGTCTGTTGTACTATGTCGGTCAGCTCCCTGGTCTGGGACTGAACTCATGCTGCAGTGGCTACAGATAACTTCATAGTGCTGAGTTTTTTGGTTTTTTTTTTTAAAGATTTATTTATTTATTCATATGGAACTGGGGTACAGGCCAGAGATGTGGATGGTGAGAGGATTCACCAGAGACAGAGAGGGGAACAGAACAGGCAGAGTGACAAAGTACACTGCTGAGGGGAGCAGCAGGCGGGCCAGGAGAGGTCTGCCACGCCATGTGGATCTCCTCCGGGGCAGGCGGGAATCAAACTCATGCGGAAGTGGCTTTAGCTTCTTCAGTGCTGTGCTTTAGCCCGCTGAGCCACCAGGGAGGGCCCATAGTGCTGAGTTTTAACCCCTTGTGCTACCAGTGAGACCATGCAAATCTGTTTTAATTTTACATTCTAAAATAGAGAAATTTACTAATTCCAGAGCAAGCCACATATGGAAAGATAATTATCAGACAAACTCCTGGGTCTCTTGTTTCAGTGTGCTAATGTGATGACTAAGATGAGGGAACCTATTATATGTCTTTAAAGGAACACTTAACTTTGCCTTAATCTCTATGTCAAAAAAAGAAAGGCAGGCTTATTGAATCCCACAGGCAAAATGCAAAGAAGAAACTGAATTCTTTTTAAATACTTAGGAAATTTTAGTATAAGGCATTACTGGGTAAACGAAACCTAGCGCCAAGTAGTGAACTGAAATTCCCACTGTGTGAAATAATGAAAAGAGAAGTTAGCAAAATATGGCTCTTTTTTTTTTTTTTAAAGATTTCTTTATGCATACACGAGGGTACAGGACAGAGTTACAGGGGTCATGAGAAGATTCACCAGAGACAGAGTGGGGAGCAGAATAGGGAGATTGATAAAGTACACTGCTGAGGGAAGCAGCAGGCGGGTCAGGAGAGGTCTGCCACACCATGTGGGTCAGCTCCCTGGCCAGGGTTCGAACTCGTGCTCAAGTGGCCTTAGCTTCTTAGTGCTGCACCACCAGAGAGGGCCCAGAAGAATATGACTTTTTATGAAAACTTAGAACTATAGCTGTTTAGTGTCTGAATAATAGGTGATTAAACCATTCACTTACAAAAATAGGTATGAGATCTTCAAAGGTCTGACTATTATTTGGTGCTGTTTAATTGAGAATAATCTAAATTTCAAATGTAACCATTAGGTATTGCCAAAAAAAATTTTTTTTAAAAGGCCCCTCCCTGGTGGTGAAACAGGTTAAAGAGCAGCACTATGAAGCTATCACAGCCACTTCAACACGAGTTTGATCCCTGGCCAGGGAGGTGATTCGCATGGCACAACAGACCTCTTCTAACCAGCCAGCTGCTCACCTCAGCAGTAAATTTGTCTGTTCTTCTCCCCACTCTGTCTCCGGTGAATCCTCTCACACACACACCGCCATACCTCTAGTCTACACTCTACTTCATGTTTGCATAAACAAATAAATCTTAAAAAAAAAATTTTAAGTAGTCAGAACAAACCCTTTATCAAACAATATATTAGGTAGTATTTGGACAAACTTTTTGCCTAGATCAATTTCAAAAGCCAAGTAAATGACAAACACACACTGCTGTGGTCTGAAAGTGAATATATAGATCCTTCAAAAACAGAGAAAGAAAAAGCTCTTAAGAGACTTTTTCATGGTAGGCCAGATGCTGACACTCTGCCACTGACATTATCTTTCTGAAGACAATTTTTGCTGTTTTAACGGACTGTCATCAGGCTTTGTACCACCTGTCAAAAATAATTTGTAGTTCTTTTGTTTTCATAATTTCTTTGATATGAAAAAGCAATGTACATGGATGCAGCATTTCCTCTTGAAATTTGACTTCCTCTCTTTTGCCACATTTCTAAAATCTTTCAATTCTTATTATTTTATTTTATTTTTTTAAGATTTATTTATTCATACAGAACTGGGGTACAGGCCAGAGATGTGGAGGGTGAGAGGATTCACCAGAGACAGAGAGGGGAACAGAACAGGCAGA
>NW_004567129.1:16163743-16187321 GCF_000260355.1 Condylura cristata
TTTTTAAGATTTATTTATTCATACAGAACTGGGGTACAGGCCAGAGATGTGGAGGGTGAGAGGATTCACCAGAGACAGAGTGAGTGGGGAGCAGAACAGGCAGATAATCAAAGTACACTGCTGTGGGGAGCAGTGGGCGGGTCAGGAGCGGTCTGCCTCGCCATGTGGATCTCCTCCGGAGCAGGTGGGGATAGAACTCATGCGGACATGGCTTAAGTTCTTAGTGCTGTGCTTTAACCCGCTGTACCACCAGGGAGGGCCCCAATTATTTTAACTTATAATTGCCATATTTAGTATGGCAGAATTCACTTGAACTCTGGTCAGTCTATCCTTTCTTAAATAACTAATTATTGAGCACCAACCATATGCTAGATACTGTATGGATGCAGTAGTGAGAGTAACAGAAAAAAAAAAGTCTCCACCCTCACTGGGTCCATAATAGGGAAGGCAGAAGATGAACAATTAATAAATACACAACTACAGGTAACAAAGAGTCCTTTCATAAAGGACAGTGATGACTTCCAAGAATTTCTTGCCTAAATAAGGGACTCCCAAGATGGAAGTAGCAAAGCAGGGCTGCTATGAGGGCCTTCACATCCCAATAAACACATACCCATGTGGTAAGTTTAAAAACCTATCTACCTGATGCTTATCTGTTTACCTATTCACCTGCCTTCCCACTGGAGACCTAGCTATGTTTTATATGGGTTTTAAGGATCTAGGGCATTAGTCAAAAAGTTCTAGAAAATAGCCAAAACAAAAAATCTGTGAATAGTCAAAATAACACACAATTAATACTTGAAAGCATTAAGTACAGGACAGTCTTTTGGTAGTAAGTCAAAAGCTACTTTCTTTTTAGTTACAGTTCTGATTAATTTTTTTATTTGATTTCCCATCCGTAGCTAAATATAGAAGAAAAGTAACTTACAGCCAAAATTTAGGGGCTTTTGAAAGCAAGTGAAGTCTGGAAATATTAACTGGTAAGCAACATGGAATTACTGAGAATTCTCAAAGGGAGAACAGTAAGATCAAAACAATGAATAAAAAATAATTTTATAAGATATTTGTATACCCATGTTCATAACATCATTATTCACAAGTTATAAAAGTTCAAGGAATCGGGGTTCTTCTGGTGGCACAACGGGATAAAGCACCACTTTATGAAGCTCTCCAAAGCCACTGCAGCACGAGTTCGATCCCTGGCCAGGGAGCTGACCTACACGGCGTGGCAGCGTGGCAGACCTCTCCTGTCTCACCCACTGCTCCCTGCAGCAGTGTATTTCAGTACATCTGCCTGTTCTGCTTCCCACTCTGTCTCTGGTGAATCCTCTCACCTACAACACCTCTGGCCTGTATCCTGGTTCTCTAAGTATAAATAAATAAATCTTAAAAAAAAAAATTCAAGGAATCTGTCAATAACCATTGATAGATGAATAGATAAACAAAATGTAGCTAATTCATACAATGGAATATTATCCATGTTAAAATGGAAGGAAATTCTGACACATGCTGCAGCATGGATGAGCCTTAAGGATATTATAATATGTGAAATAAGCCATTCAAAAAGGCCAAATATTGTATGATCCTACTTATGAAGTATAGTACACTCAGAAACAGAAAGTAAAATGATGTCTGTCAGCAATTGAGAGGAACAGAAGATGCGGAAGTGTTTTTAATGGATACAGAGTTCAGTTTTGCAAGATGAAAAAACTGTGGAGATTTGTTATAGAAAATATAAACATAGTTTCAATCAATTCAGCTGTATCATAAAAATGGGTAAAATAGTAATTTTTATGTTATGTGCATTTTGCACAATTAAAAGGAATTTTTAAATACGTATATTTTAAAACAATCTTATGTGAGATGGATTACAGTAGACAGAAAAACAGTCTGAGAGATTTAATTAGAACCAAGAAGGATCTGACTTCTCAGAGTTCATCAATAGGACAGACTTCTAGACTGGAGGAGCTCTTCCACCATAAAAACACACCAAAAGTAGAAGAGATCTTAAATAAATAGCTCAACATCCTTATTGATCTTTATCTAGTTTCCCATGTTCTTTTTTAAATTTTTTTAAAAAGATTTATTTATTTATTTATGCTTACAGAACTGGGGTACATGCCAAAGGTGCAGGGGTAATGAAAGGATTCACCAGAGACAGAGTGGGAAGCAAAACAGGCAGACTGATGAAGTACTGCTGAGGGGAGCAGTGGGTTGGTCAGGAGAGGTCTGCCGAGCCATGTTGTGGTTCAGCTCCCTGGCCAGGGATCGAACTCATGCTGCAGTAGTTTCAGAGAGCCTCATAATGCAGTGCGCCACTAGGGAGGGCCCTAATGTTTTTTATTATGCAGTTCCTGCTTTTCAAGGCTCTTAAACATCTATTAGCTAAAAAATTCTATTCTCTAGATGAAAAATAGTTCTGTATTTGTTATGAGAAGATTTAAAACATTATATTACATTATATAACAATAAATACTGCACCACAGGGTAGAGTGATCTGTTATAATCCTTTTGAGAACAGATTATGACTGTTCAGAGAAACTGCTCAAATAGTCATTAAAGTACCTTATTTTAGAGAGAATTTACTTAATGACAGTAATTATCAATAAAATACATTGCTAGATCATTAGATAATATATCTAATAATAGAGGAATACAAGCTAAAATAAGTTATTTTATATTTCCTTTATTAATACTAATTAATATTAAATTCTTAAAAAGTTTTTCTAAAATTTCTTGTGTAAAAACAGGTTTAAGAGGACTTTTTTTTTTTTTAAAGATTTTTATTTGTGCATACAGAACTGGGATACAGGCCAGAGGCTCAGGGGTGGCAAGAGGCTTCACCATAGACAAAGTGGGGAGCAAAACAGGCAGCTTGACGAAATACACTGCTGAGGGGAGCAGTGGGCGGGTCAGGAGAGGTCTGCCACGCCATATGGTCACCTCTGGGGCAGGCGGGAATCAAACTCATGCGGAAGTGGCTTTAGCTTCTCAGTGCTGTGCTTTAACCCACTGCACCACCAGAGAGGGCCTAAGAGGATTTTTTAATAGAAAAAAAATTACTAGACATTTTTTAGCCATATAAGCTTTACATAAAAAATTTGACTAAAAAAGTAGAGAACTGACAAAGTTTTCCTCCATAACACCCTGTTACTAACATCTTGTATGCGTGTGCCTCACAATTGATGAGCCAATGTTGATACATTATTTACTTAAGTTCACACATACATTATGATTCACTCTTTACGTTGTATATTCTGAGTTTTGATAAATGTATAATGACATGTACCTGCCATTACAGAATCATTTTACTAGTCTAAAAATTTCCTGTGCTCCACCTATTGATTCCTTCGTTACTCATTCTCTCCCTCCATTCTACTCAAAACTCCTGGCTGAGCTTTTAAATATCTCCAGAGATTCAAACAGTATGTGGCATTTTCAGCCTGGCTTCATTCACTCTGGAATATGTATGTAAGATTCCTCCAATGTCTTCTCATGGCTTGATAGCTCATTTCTTTTGAGTGTGAAATATTATCTCATTGTCTGGAAGTACCACAGTTTGCTTATCCATTTACCATTTACTAAAGGAACTTTTGATTGCCTCCAAGTTTTGGCAATTATAAAGATAGCTACTGTAAAAATCTGTATGTAAGTTTTAGTGTGGACAGGTTTTCAATTCCTCTGGGTAAACATCAAGAGACACAACTGCTGGGTCATATGGCAAGCCTATGCTTAATTATGTAAGAAACTGATAAACTATCTTTCAAAGTGGCTATTCCATTTTGCACTCATTCCCATCAGCATGAATAAGAGTTCCTGTTGCTCCACATACTTGCCAACATCTGGTGTTGTCAGTGCTTCTAATTTTGGCTGCTCTGACAGGTTGTAGTGGTATCTCATTATTTTAATTTGTTATTCCTTAATGACCTAGGACGTTGAGCACCTTTCACATGCTTATTTGTCATCTGTATATCTTTTTTGGTGAGGCATCTGTTCAGATCTGTTGCCCATTTTTTAATTGGGCTGTTTCTTATTGTTAAGATTTAAGAATTCTTTGTATATTTTGGTTACCTTTATCTGATATGCATTTTATAAAGATTTTTCTCCCAGTTGTGGGTTTATCATTCCCTTTGTAGTGCGTGTGATGATCAATTTAATGTGTCTGGGATACCCAGGTAGTTGGTAAGACATGATTCCTGAAGGTGTCTGGGGGGTGTTTCCAGAGGAGATTAGCATCAGTAGACTGCCTAAAGAAGCCTGTCCTCAGGAATGCAGATGGGCGTCATACAATCCACTGAGAGCATGAATCAGAAATAAAGGAGGAAGGGGGCATTTGCACTCTGAGTTGGAACATTTATCTTTCCTGTTCTCAAACACTTGCATTCAAATTGGGACTGAATTATACCACCAGCTTTCCTAATTCTCCAACTTGCAGCCTGGCCTCCCCTTAGCCAGTTCCTTTAATCTCTTTCTCTATTCATTGATCCATCCATCCTATTGGTTCTATTCCTCTGGAGAACCCTACAGTGTCTTTTATTAAGCAGAATTAAAATTTTTAATTTTAATAATACCAACTTATCCATTTTTTTACTGTATGTATTGTGCTTTTGGTGTTGTAACTAAGTAGTTATAACGAAACTTAAAAGGAGATTTTTAAAAATAATGTAATAGTTTATGTTTACATCATTTTGTGCTTTTTTCCATCTCAGTGGTAATCCCTGTGGGCTTCCCATCACCATAGTCCAGTGCACTTCCCTTACCCCTCATTTTTGATCCCATTCCCCTCCCCACCCCACTCCCATAAAATATCTCTGGTATATAGTTGTTCGTTATTATTATTATTTTCTCCCCCAGTCAAAAGGAGATTAAAAAAAAATTGTACAAACCCAAGGAGAACAGGAAAGGAGTATCTACTACAAAATTTTGGAAACTGGCAAGCACACAAAGGAGTTAAATGACTTAGTAGACCTAAGAAAAAAGGGAAAAACCAATTCCCAGCTAACCCATATTGCAGAATCTTAAAGGCTGAAGAGTTAGAGCACTAGTTACCCTTGGAAGTGAGAGTAAAGCACTCAGCTAAAATAAAGAAACCCAAAGACTACTACCCATTCTCCACACACAGTGGCTAGTGATTGCTCCACCCACCCCATCCCAGTGGAAAATTCATATCCACCCTTATCCCATTAAATTGGATAGAAAAGCCAGGATGTTCTTAATTCAGATCTATATATTAGGCTGACCATTTTCCACAGTGTCAATTTACTTCACGTGGTTGCTTTGCACTGTAACCAGCTTAACATCTTTTAAACACATGCTAAAAAATTCAGTAACAGAACCCATAAAGTGAAAATTTCTTCATTCCTCCTATTGACTTACTTAGCACTAAAGATAGGTATCAGTTCTCCAGGTACAAAATATTCACTTCTCAGAAAGCCTTTGCACCTCATACTGTTCCTGGAACAGTCTCTTAGGCACATTTCTTTTGGCAGTCTGTACCCTGAAAATCCTGATGTCAAAGATTCTGGTTATTAATAACTGCCAGAATGGAAGATAAGTCTGTTACAAAGTAAAACTAAGCCTGATTACACAGAAGGGGGTATAGGGATCACTGGGCTAGGAGAAGATGAAAACAGGCAATAAATTAGTTCCTTCGGCAGAATCACCAAGTGTTCATGAAAAGAAAAGTTTTGCAGTGTTTCTTAACAGGGGGATTGTGAAATAGAAAATTAAATTACATGAAACAGAAAAGGAACTGCAAAATAGGATTGATGATTCTAAGGCTGTAAAGTTTGCCTTTGAAGAAATGGTCCCTAGAGAACTGAAAAGGAGGAGAGAGTATTCCTAAAGTCTACTGCTATTTTAAAAGAAAAATTCAAAGGAAAGCTTTGCTAATAAAAATATGAAGGCAATCTGCCTGAAATGGTTTGGGCTCACAACAGAGAAGAGACAGCTACAATATTAAGAGTTTTGGCATCTAGTTAAAATCACTGAGGATTTCCTGAGAAATACAATTTAATTTTGATCAGATCAATCAAATCAGTGTTTAGGTACACAAAAGCATTAAATTCTGTAAATCTACTTATTTCTTTTGTTTAGTAAAGTTTGACATTACTTACGTGTTCAATTTACTAATAGTCACATCATTTTATACGTTATAGTCAAGTTCCCACTTACATGGAGAATAGTCAAGTGTGAAGATGACTGAAACATAGGAATTAAATCCAAAGGAAAGAGATTTACATTTCTGAAGAGCAGTGCTCAAGATCATTTTGTCCTTGCCAAACTCCACACTGCCCAAAATACTGTTTGTGGAGTGGGCTCATGTTCTCTTCCTGGACTTCATCATTATTTATTTAGTTTTCATTTTCCAGAATAAAAAGCTTATAACTGTCAGAATCATCTAGTGAGGTTTTGACAACTAAAGGTGGGGGAAGATTACAATCTTCCTCTTAATCCTCATTCATTCTGATGATTAGCACTTGTTTTCAGCTCTAGATTGTGAAACCAAATGAAAGTAGTAAAACAGAAAAAAAGTATGTTTTTCTCTCATGTGAAGTAAGTTCTTGGTTTAGAAAGTAAAACCTTTACATACAAATGAAGGATGCACCACAGAGAAATTCTACTACATTCTCACAGTTAATATTAAAAAAAACTGACACCACCAATATTGGCAAGGATATGGTGAAAAAAAAAAAAAACACCTCAGAAACTATTGGCAGGAATAGAAGATGGTATAACCACTGAGGAAGAAATTATAGCAGCTTTTAAAAAACTTAAACATATACCCTTTGATCCAACAATTCCACTCCTTTGAGTTTACCTAAGAGAACTGAATATGTACGCCATAAAAAGTCATGAAAAATATTCACAGTACTAAAGCTAACATGTTAATATTAGCTTTAAACTGGAAATAGCACAAGTATTCCTCAATAGGAAAATGGATACAGAAACTATGATATACTCATATAATGCAACTCTACTTGGCAATAACAAAGATACATTCAACAAGAAGAATGAATCTCAAAAGCCTTATGCTAAGTAATGGAATTCTGTGACCAAAAAAGTATACATAATAGGATCACCTTTATAAACAGTTTCAGAATAGTTAAAACTCAACCATGGTAGAACACCAGGCATAGTTGAAGAGGGAACTGACTGGGAAAGGGCAGAAGAAAACTTACCAGGGTGATGGTATAGTTCTGTATTTTGATAGGTTTGGGTTATATATAACTATGAGTTTGTTAAAATTTCGGACTTATATTTCTAGGTAATTCAAGTCTTACGCAGAAACACTGAACTCTAGCTATTTAAATACATTGCTTAAGTATTTAGAGGGAAAGTGTATTGTCTGCAAATCATTTTGAAATGTATCCAAAAAATATACAGATGAATCAATCTGTGGGAAAGCAAGTATAGTAAAATATTAATGGTAGAACCAAGATTGCAGGAAGATGGGTGGTGAATATAAAAGTCTTTTGAGTTTGTTGTAGCTTGAAGATATTCATAGTAAAATGTTTGAAAAAAATAAAGGATGATGGGAAACCACATACCTGCCTAGGGTTTAAAAACCAGATTCATAAGTATTTTCCAGATTAGGAAATACCTATAAAGAATTTTTCTTCCTCAGAGTTTTACAAAAGATTATGTGGAAGATTAATATTTTCAAAGGGAAATATAGTTGGCTACATAAAGCTGCAATTTGATAAATATTTCGGGACAGATATCATGAATCTTATTTTTGCTGTTCTTATGTGAAGTTTTTCTCCACACCTATAAGTGTTCCTATTGTTAAAACTCAACCATGGCAGAACACCAGGCACCTGACATTCCCTTTGACAATGCTGAGATAAATTTTAGGATTAAACAGCTCCAAGAGATTTGGGGGCCCTAGACTCTACAACAATTAAAAAAAAAAACAAAACATTCTGTGTTTTATAAGTGACCCAGTCCCTTTTATTTTGTTATAGCATCCTGAACAGACTATTGACATCCTCAGAAATTATTTATAACCAAGAGACTTAGCCTGAATACTTTCCTCAGTCTGACAACCAGCTGACAAATTTGGCTGCTATTTTTCTTCTTTATCACATTGTTTCTCTAGTTCCTTCCCTATGGTCCTAACTACCTAATTATTTTTTTAAGCCCTTGTTCAACAGGCCAAAGGGTCTACATAAATGTACACCATTTAAAGAAAAAAGTTAATTTGGCTTTAAGAGGCAGACATGTTTATTTTATAAAATAAGTTCTAACTTTATGAATAATATAGCATTTCTTCAAAGATTGAGCTGTCCTGCATTTATATGCTTCACACAAAATTTTTCATAGACATATCTATACGAAAGAAGGTGGCTAGTATTTTTGCTCCTTATTATTATTTTTATGTCTTAAACTTTCAAAAGAAGGAAAATGACCCAATAATGTCAGAATATAATTTTCAGGGCCTCCCTGGTGCTTCAGGGGTTAAAGTTAGCAGTATCAAGGGACTGGAAGCCACTGCAGTGTGAGTTTGTGAATTTGCCAGTCACACTGCTAGTCGATGCCCCAGATTTATAATGCAGATCTCTGACTCTTCACTACATTATCTACTATGTAAGAAATGTCCATATGAGGAGACATTTTAAAAAATGTTTTTGCCAAGAGTTGGTTATTCCCCCCAATTACCAAGTAATGTTCAGAGTGAAAAAAATGAAAACATTAAAGATAAGTATAAATTGAAGAGTAGAAGTCCTTTCTTTCCTTAATCCTCTAGTCTCACCGCACTTCCCAGGAGTAATACCCCCTGAAGAATTTCTTGTGTGTCTGTCCAAACTTTTTCTACACATATACATGTACATATATGTGTGTTCTACATGGAACTTCAAAAATATTCTCTAATCTTGGACTGATGCTTTCCTTTGTGGAACCTGGTCAACAGAGTCACTTTAATCTTTAATGCATAAAAATATGCATAAGTAGTACTGCAACATGTCCTTAAGTTTGCAAAGATGTAAGTATACTGTTCTCCTTAGGTACAGCTCACCTGTTTTCCAGATCCGGCATGCTTAGGTTTCTAGCAGCAAAACACATTTTGAGAGGGATAACCTTCCTGTCCTTGGTGCTATTCTGGTGTTTTGGAGAACCAGAGTCTTCACTGCCACTAAAACTTGGTGACTGGGGAGCTGCACCTTCCCATGGCAGATCTGATACTAATGATGGCTTCTTGATATATGGAGTGACTTCTCGGATGAACTTGACTATGAATAAAAATCAGAGAAGGTGGTTAGTATTTTTGCTCCTTATGAAAAATGACAACAGAATACAAACACACACATGCAATGACTAGTTGAAGTGATTAAAAAAAAAAAAGTACTCTAAGCCAAAGAAGTACCAAGAAGTTTAGGATTGGAGAGTCCATTAAGGGAACACTGTCGAAATGTAATTACCAGTTTCACAATTCCAAAAAACCTTTGCAGGTATCATTTGGTCGGGGTTCTTTTCTCCATTTGTTTGCCTAGTCAATTCTACTTAAAAGTCACCCCCCTTGGTGGAGTGGGGAATGGGATCAAAAATGGAGGGTGGGGTCCCTCGCTGGTGGCGCAGTGGGTTAAAGCACAGCACTAGAATCTAAAGCCACTTCAGCATGAGTTTGATCCCTGCCCCAGAGGTGACCCACCCCTCAGCAGTGTACTTCATCAGTCGGCCTGTTATACTCCCCACTCTGTCTCCGGTGAATCCTCTCACCACCCTTACACCTCCAGCCTGCACCCCAGTTCTGTATGCATAAATAAATAAATCTTTAAAAAAAAATGGGGGGGTGGGAGTGCACATAACTATGGTGATGGCATATGGGTGATTTGGTGATGCGAAGTCCACGGGGATTACAACTGAAATGGGAAAAGGCACAAAGTGATGTAAAAATAAACTAGTATAATAATTTTTTTAAATGCTAACAAGAACAACAAAAAGTTACCACTCTCAGCAGCTTTTTTCTGTCAACTCTCTCTGGGGCATTTCTATTACACCTCTGTAACAATCTCAGCACTCTGGGCTATAATTCCCTGTAGTAATTCTCTGTTGGTTGTGAGTTCTCTGAGGGCAGGAATTATTAGTTATTCAGTCTTGGTATTCAACACCTACAATAATACCTGTTCATTAGTTTAGAATAAATTAGTGAAGGAACAAATGAACAATTAAATACTTAGGAACTTGATATTTCCATTGATTGCTTTGCTATTCACTGAAGCTACACAGAACAAACTTATGCACATGAGAATCCTTCAAATATCTGAAGAGCTATGTGAATTTAGCTTACTATTCTGAGGACTTCATCTACAAAATGGGAATAACACTAAACAAGTAAAAATTCTTTTTTAAAAAAAGACTTATTTATGCTAACAGAACTGGGGTACAGGGGCGGTAAAAGGATTCACCAGAGACAAAGTGGGGAGCAGAACATGACAAAGTACAAGAGCTGATAAAATTAAGTGTATTCTATACAATATAATGTTAACACAAGCATTTAGATATAGTTTGCACATTTGTATATACGTCTGTGTGCTTTTCGTGCACAGCTGTAATTTGTGTATTTCTAGGTAGAGACAGTAAAAACTAGCTGCCTCAGGTCATCAAGATTTTTTCATACTAGAAAAATGAACAGGGTCCAGCCAATATGTCCCAAGAATGGCTGACTCAGGCATTACAACACATTCTTTAGCATTGAGCTTTCAAGAGAGTATTACAACACATGAACTATGGCAAAAATTTTCTATTGTTTCTAATTACTGTCAATGGCAAAAACTAGTTTTTTCAATATTTAAGGCTACAGTGTATCAGCTACTGGGCTACCAACTTGAGGAAATGCTACTCTTGAATGTTACAGTGATTAGAAGAGGACCCTTTATGACTTACTCCATTCATTCATTCTATCACAAAGTGCTATCAATGAGCTAACTACTGCACACATATTGAAACAAAATGGACGCACACATACAACCTATTGCATGGTCTTATTCAAAGCAGTGAGTTTCACTTGAGTTGACAATGCCATGAGAACAGATGTCTAATTTAAGATTTGGGGAAGGCAGAAAATTAACAATGTCTTGTTTTAGTTCTAAACTTAGACGTCCCCAGTTGCCACGTGCCTTAACCTAGCTAGGGAAGTGACACCTCACTTCCACATGGCCATCATGTCAATTCAGATCATGATACATTTAAACTATCTTATTCTGGCCCTCCCTGATGGCGCAGCGGGTTAAAGCACAACACTAAGAAGCTAAAGCCACTTCTGCATGAGTTCGTTTTCCCGCTTGCCCCGGAGGTGACCACATGGTGTGGCAGACCTCACCTGACCTGCCCGCTGCTCCCCTCAGCAGTGTACTTCGTTGATCTGCCTGTTCTGCTCCCCACTCTGTCTCTAGTGAAGCCTCTCGCCGCCCCTGACCTCTGGCCTGTACCCCAGTTCTGTATGCACAAATAAATCTTTTTAAAAAAACAACAAAACTATCTTATTCTCCCTAATAGTTAAAGATCATCCTCAAAATATTTAAAAAATGATGTTTGTAGTGGTTTAGATATTTACATGATAAAGTTCATTTTCTTATTTCCATGCAGTGATTACTTTTGCTGAAAATGAAGGCAGCTTTGCCCTATCCTAAAAACATCACTTTTCTTCAGAGCGACGAAAAAAAAAAAAAAAACCTTCAGAGTGATGAAAGCATACGCATGTAATGTACACACCTGGAAAAAAACTTAGTACATGAAGAAAACTTATTTGGAAACTTAGTTAAAATTTTAAACATGCAACGACCTTAAACTGAAATCTTGTTGAACTTTCAAAAATTGTAATGCACTGGATGGTCCAAGTGATCCTTTCTCAATTATAGGATCTGATGAGCTGAGTCACAGGGATAACAAGGCATACTGCTGTATACTGTTTTGGGACATTAGGCAACATCTGATTTTAAATTGAATGCTATTTGTATGGCTTTTGAAAGACTACCCCAAAAAATACTTCATAGTGCAGATATGACCTATGACTGTAAATACAAATTATTTCAGTCAGTCGATCACCTTGCTTTAAAAACATCACTGTTTCAACATCTCATTCCTTTTACATCCTTTACTATGAGTTTGAGTGTAACCAAATGGGTCAGGCAATGTAGGGAGAATGGTGCTATTAACTGTCCTGCTTTTTTGCAAGCAAGTTTGTTTTTGGGGTATCGTTAGGGTGGACTAGCTGGCTTTTCGTTGTGCTTACAAATGAGTTATGCTGGCATCTGTTATTCTCCCAAGAGATTCCTCTTCAACCTCATCTAAATCTTCTCCTCCAAATCAGGAGTCTGACAGATGGCCACTAAAAACATTAGTGAGGAATTACTTTACCTTCGGTAAAAGTCACTTTTTTACAATCTAAACTTGCAAATGTCTTTCAGTTCAAGACTCCTGCCATTTAGGGTTGAATAGCTTGCACAATCTAGGATCTGGTGATGTGAATCTTCAAACGTGTTCATAGTGATTCTGGCTCCACTATTCTATTTTAAAGTAACATGACATTCACTAATGTACAGTGCTCCCATTATGTGCCAGGAACTGTTTTTAGAAACTTAGAATAGTACCAGTAAACATGTTTTAAAAAAGATAAATGCTACTAAGAACTTATATTCCAGAGAAACAAAAACTTAAGTTCACAAAAGCCTGTACACAAATGCTTTTAGCATCTCTTTCATAAGTGCCCAAGCTGGAAACAACCCAGATTTCCTTCAGTGGATAAATGGATAAATTGAGGCACAGTCATATAATAGACTACCACTCAGCAATATAAAGGAATGGACTATTGATATACTCAGCAAGTTGGATGAATCTCAAGAGCATGCTGAGTTAAAAATGGCAGGATCACATTATTAAAAGGAAAAGTATATGATGAATAGAGCAGTGGCTGCCAGGGGTAGGGAGGGTACAATTATAACTGGATATCATGATGACTTTGTTATGTCTTCTTTATCCAATTTTCTGTCATGGACACTCAATTATTTCTTTTGACTACTCCGACATCTGACAATGCACCATATCAACTGTTTTTACTCCTCTATTCTGACTATTAATTTTCTAATGCCTTGTTTCTCCTGTCCTAACAATGCAGTTATTCCTCCAAGCTCGGCTTTTAGTACTTTAACTTCATTCTCCATTCCCTATCGGCTTCCAATGCTAGAGCTCAGATTTCTAGAACCAGTTTCTCTGATTAGCCCCAACTCCCTCTACCTGGGTTCTGCCCCCAACCCTTCAAATGTACACTAATCTCCATGTCTTTAATCTCAACCTCTGTGCACTGTTTTTTTTTTTTAAGATTTATTTATTTATTCATACAGAACTGGGGTACAGGCCAGAGATGCAGAGGGTGAGAGGCTTCACCAGAGACAGAGTGGGGAGCAGAACAGGCAGACCAACGAAGTACACTGCTGAGGGGAGCAGTGGGCGGGTCAGGAGAGGTCTGCCACGCCATGTGGATCTCCTCTGGGGCAGGCAGGAATCGAACTCATGTGGAAGTGGCTTTAGCTTCTTAGTGCTGTGCCACCAGGGAGGGGCCCCTCTGTGCACTGTTTTAATTGTTAGCATCAGCATCTTGCAAGAGACCCAATCTCTAAACCAGTAGCATAGTAAGTCAAGAATAAGACCCAGTAATCTTATATTTTATTAAAGGCTACCTACATGGTAGGTACCCAACCAGGCCATGCCAGCTCTGAAATTTTTCTCTAATCTGGTCTCTTCAGTTCCTACTGCCTACATGGTAAAACCATCACAGTAGCCTTGTTTTTATTTTTGCTAATTGTGGTAAAATACACCATTTTAACCATCGTTTATAAGTCGAGTTCAGTGGCATTAAGTATATTCACATAACCACCATATCCCACATATTTTCCATCTTCCCAAACCAAAGGCAGAGAGGTATCCATTAAACTCCCTATTCTTCTCCCCCTAAGCTCCTTGCAACCACCATTTTGCCTTCTGTTGGTCCTGTCCCTTTCTCTTGAACAATTAAACTGAAGAGTACTGACAAGAAAATAAAGTATGAAAATCCCTAATACACTTGCCAACATAAAGTAATCCTTTATAAAATAATCTTTGCTATTTTAATAGGTGAAAATTGGTACAGATATACACCCACCCACCCAGTCTTGATTTCCTGTCTCAACAAATGGAGGGCATTATTTTTTCTTCTCCTTAAAAGTAGGAAATCTGTGTCTGTTTTACAATTTTCTTTATCTGAAACATGGGAGGAGTGACTTGTGATGTTATAACCTCGAGGAGTACCAGAACTTCAGATCTAATACAAATTTGAGTTAGAGTTCTTTGTGTAAATATTTCCAAAGGCATAACTAATTTCTCGCCATTACCTCATCATTTATTAACTCTATGAAGTTAGCTCCTTTCTATAAGGAGCCATCAGGGGAAAATGTCCTCAATGAGGAAACCGAGCATATAAGATGTGTACTCAGCATTTTCCAGTTTAATACACTGTGATTTATGTTGGTTCTGGGATTTCCAGTTCACTTCATTATCCATCTTTTCTTCTCCATTTCAATCCAAGGCCTGTTTAAGTGAGTAAAAGTAGGAGAAATATTCTTTTTTTGAGGATTTCAAATTACTATTGTGATGACAGGAAAAGGCAAGTTTCCTTTCATACCTGTAAGCTACAGTGGAGTAAATCCAAATAAACCAGGAATAAGGTAACTCTGAAATTTGCGCCAACAATTAAAATTCAGAATTCTATTTTATGTAATTTATTTTATTATTTCTATCTTTTACAACATGAGTACTCCCCCTAAAGTTCCCACCATGCGTTTACCAATAAACCATCACCCTAGTCCCTTGTGCTCTTTCTTCCCTCCGCCCAGAATGTCTTACTTATGGTTACCTGTTAAATATTTCAAAAATTTTAAAGTATTGCCTTTTATCATAAATTTATGAAAATTGGAAAAAATATTAAGCCCCAATCAAATTCTAATATGGATAACTATTAATTTTATACAAAGGTTCTTTTCTCTCTCTCTTTTTTTTAAAGATTTATTTATTTATGCATACAGACAGAACTAGGGTACAAGCCAGAGGTGCAGGGGTGGTGGAAGGATTCACCAGAGACAGAGTGGGGGGCAGAACAGACAGACTGATGAAGTACACTGCTGAAAGGTGCAGCAGGCGAGACAAGAGAGTCCTGCTGCACCATATGGATCACCTGCAGGGGCTAGGCTCAAACTCACACAGAAGTGGCTGCTGCTAGCTTGCAGTGCTGCGTTTTGACGCATTGTGCCATCAGGGAGGGCCCAAAGGTTATTTTCATGCATTCTATATCCACAAAGAGAACAGAAAGCTAAATTGAAATAATTTGAGGTTTTGGATATATATTGTATACTTTCTCCTTGGAAGTATTTTTAACTATGGTAAAACTAGTTGTGGGTTATTTATAAAGTGATTAGTTTTTAAAGGAACTTGAAAAATGTTTTTCTTAGAAATGTTTCCTCAAACGGCAAAAGAATATATAAGCTTTTCCACTTTTGCTTAAAAAAATTTAAGCATTTAGGCTTGCATTTTTAAATGTTTCTGTATGAAAGAAGCTACCAGCAACTTTCCCTGTGGAACAGTCCTACAGGGACTGTATGGATACTGTATGGATATGTTTGGATACTTTATATAACTAATACCAAAACGGAAGACACTAGCTGAAAAAAAAATATTTCAAATTACATATTTTTCTTTTATTCTTAATGATGAGATTTAAATACTATTCTCCACACTATATCTCTTCATTTATAAGTCAATTCTATCTTAGTACTTTTCCCTCTATATAGAAACAAAACTCCAATCTGTTTCTTAACCTACTACTTACAAAGCAGATGAGACAATATTGTTGATAACAGTAGAAGAATCTTGGTCATGTAAAGGGTTAGAAAAATATATAAAATTCAATTTGATTTCACTGTTGCTAAAGTAGAGGTAATAAGAAAGGCACTTTGTGTAAAAAGAAACAGACTGGTTAAGAATGATTTACATTGTCTTTTAATCTTCCATTGAAATGTTAAAATAGTGGCTAGCTGGAGAGGAGAAAAGTGAACCCCACCACACCTTTTAAAACTTGATAAAATGACTCATTACTATAAAACTAAGGGTATCAGTTTTGCATTAAAAAATTATAGTTTGTTCATAAAGTGCTCCAGAAAATAGGCTAATTTGCTAACGATTTTTTTCTGCAGATACAATTAAAGGTGCTTCTACTTTTGAAGTTAAGTATTTCTATGTTTGGGGGCCTCCATGGTGGCACAGCACTATGAAGCTGTCTGAAGCAACTGCAGCACCAGTTGGATCCCAGCCAGGGAGGTGACACACACTGAGCAGCTGTCTCCTCTGCTGCTCTCCTCAGCAGTGAATTTCAATAGTTCTGCCGGTTCTGCTCCCTACTCTGTCTCAGTGAAGCCTTTCACCTCCTGCACCTCTGGCCTGTACCCCAGTTTTCATATGCATAAATAAATCTTTAAAAATATATTTCTATATCTGCATTTTTTTTTACAATATGCATGTAGACTAAACACATTCTAGCAAATAATAAATAACAATGAATTAGAAAATAATCCCAGAAATAGATTTAATAACAGAAGCAATATAACAATGGGGAAAATTCAATAAACACTGAGAGAACAAAGCTATACCAGCATGGAGTTATCTAGATCTATATCTCACATCTACACTGTATTTGTATAATCTTACAACTGGTGCTGTTTGGATATTGTTTGTTAAATCATTAAAGTATAAATGCAGAGCAACAAACCTGACAGCCAAATGAATGTAGTTCAAGAAATGATAATACCAGTTATCTTTGGTGAGGTTTTAAGTATATAATTTACCTCTCTGAGTCTTAGTTGCCTCATTTACAAAAGATAAACTACTACCCGCAAAGAAAGGGATGTTGTAGGGTCAAATGAGAGAGGATATAAAAAGTATTTGGGCAAGTGCTTCAATGCAGCAGGTACTGAGGTATGTGTGTAGGTGTGTGTGTAATTAATATATTTTGGAGGGACAACATATAGTCTAAGATTTGAAATTAAACAAACCAGATTTGACTATCAATTCTGTTAATCAGTTTTGTCATTTTAGACATAAGATTTCATTTTTCAATCTCAATTTCTAATCCATAAAACTCTAACGCTAAACCTTAAAATGAACTTCATTAGAACTGTGAGGACTAAGATTAACTAATTAAAGGATACAGTTTTAGAGAGCCTGAAAGACAGTAAGCTGTAACCTAAATGAGTTAACAAAATTCTGAGATTATTATACAGCAGTAAAGAACATTGGAAGATAGCAGTTAAGGAAGCTCCAGAAAGTCAACAAACTAATTGTTCTTTGTCTCCCTTTTCACAAAAGGACCAATTTTCACAGCACATAGTCTAACTTATTTGTATTCCTCTACCACTCTCATATCACTATTATTACACTTCTTTTAAGTTCACTTTCTGTTTTGTTTTTTTCTCCACTAAAATAAAACACATAGAAGGGATTAAAATCAAGATACCACAAAAGCAACACTAATTACAATATGGCCCTTTTCTAGTGTTTATCTACTATGGTTCTTCTCATTATTCAGAATCTTACTGTAGTTTATGCAAGGCTATTTCAGGCCCTGAATACATTCTCTTGCACATTTATGAGGTAAATTCACATAATTTTCTAGTAAAGAGTCTTTCTATGACTCTGACTTAACATTATATTTGTATCTAACTTTTTAGAGCAAACTGTAATCCATTCCATTTGACATCACTGTAACAATGTGCTCACAGAGCTGTAGCACAAATGAATTTTATCCACTTGTCAAAACTGCTGGTACAATGATGAAGGGCTCGCAGCAGACGTCATTTATGCATAGAAGATGCACAGTAAGTACTGGTTAGATGAATTACGAAAAATTCTTTCTGTCACAAATACAGACATACTTTTATAGTCCTAATTAGACTGTCTTTATCAAATCATGACAGTTATTTATGGTATGGGTTAAAAAGTTAGAAAGTGGTTCATTTTTTCTAGATTAAGGATTTTGGTTGATATTTGGATAAAAGGTCTTTGCTCAATAATGGCTTTTAAATATGTGGAATAGGTTCACTCTCTGCATAGACTGAGGAAGATTATTATATAAATTCCATGTGTATAATTTTTTTAGGTTCTCTTTAGCTAAACACAAGATACGCCCTTTAGAAGAAAATTTTGCTGAATAATTACCAACTTAAACACATGCTGTAAGGATAAGTAGTTTGCTCTTGTGACATAAAATTTAATCCTCTTGTGAGGGTACAATAATAGATTAAAGCATTCCTATGTAAATAAAGAAAATCCTTGCCTCATAAGCCCAGAGAATAGGCTTTTATCTATTCCTACCATGCATAATGATTAACAACTTTATTCTGAAAAACCAGGTCTTCCCCCTTTCAATAACAAAGAACTCTCTCCTATGTACAAAATATGGAACATTTGAATACATGATACATAGGCTTTATTCTCAAGTTAACTAGCTGGGGAAAAAAGTAGATATTATAAAGGCAAAAAGTAATGAATACTAAAATCATAAAAATGTTACAAATAATTTGAATGTAACGATTGCAGGCCAAATGAAATAACTAAAACCCACTTAATTAAAATACTAACAAAATAATGTTTTTCTAACAGAAAAAAAAATAATTCTAGCAGTTTAAGTGCAAGGAAATCCTTGTCCATATTTTTGTTGCTAAGTGGATTTGTCCTGGACTTGCTGGACACACCGGATGGTTTGTTTTAGATCAGCACCCCAAGTGATAAACTATAGACGGAAACACAACATTAGCCAGCACAATAGATGTGTTCAAGGGGTCAGCAAGCATTCCATCCTGAACATCCAATTGGCAGCTCCACCCGAGAACTAGAAAGCCATCCAAGTTTCCATAACTTTAAACACTTAGTAATTTTTTTTTTAATTGTACAAAAGAACTGCTATAAGTAACTGCCAAGTTTTTGTTGTCACTAGGGATTTTGTGACCAAATTGGCAGAATTAGCTGAGTTCAGGAAGAGGAGGACAAAGATGTGTTCATGCTCTTTACCTCCTAATTTTTATATAAGCCATGACTCAAATTCAGAAATCAGCTACTGAATGTTAACAGTACAATGCATTGTTCATCACATCAAATAACAGTATTCATTGATAATTTATTAATTTTTTAAGTAAAAAATGATGAAAACACGGGCTCTCCCTGGTGGCGTAGTGGGTTAAAGCACGGCATTATGAAGCTCTCTGAAGCCACTGCAGCACAAGTTCAATCCCAGTCAGGGAGCTGACTGACCCACATGGCGCGGCAGACCCTTCCTGACCTGCCTGCCGCTCCCCTCAGCAGTGTATTTTGTTAATCTGCCTGTTCTGCTCCCCACTCTGTCTTTGGTGAAGCCTCTCACCCACCACACCTCTGGCCTATACTCCAGGTCTGTAAGTTCTTTTTTTAAAAAAAAGATTTATTTATTTATGCATACAGAACTGGGGTAAAGGCCAGAGGTGCAGGAGTGGTGAGAGGCTTCACGAGAGACAGAGTGGGGAGCAGAACAGGCCGACTGATAAAGTACACTGCTGAGGGGAGCAGCAGGCAGGTCAGGAAGGGTCTGCCACGCCATGTGGGTCATCTCTGGGGCGGGGATTGAACTCATGCTCAAGTGGCTTTAGCTTCTTAGTGCTATGCTTTAACCCACTATGCCACCAGGGAGGGCCTAAATAAATAAATCTTAAAAAAAAAATGATGAAAACAAAAGTTGGAATGGTTTGAACACTAAAATATATAATAGCTTTATGGAATCATAACCTACAGAATAAAGTAAATATCCACAAATTTATACTGACATAAATAAGTGATTAAACAAATAAATGAGGGAGAAGAAACAGCTCTTATTAAAAAGAGCTTATTAATCTTATTAAAAGATTTCCAGGGCCCTCCCTGGTGGCGCAGCAGGTTAAAGCATAGCATTGAGAAGCTAAAGCCACTTCAGCATGAGTTAGATCCCTGCCCGGGGAGTGGCAGACCTCTCCTGACCCGCCCGCTGCTCCCATCAGCGGTGTACTTCGTGGATCTTCTTGTTCTGCTCCCCAATGTCTTTTGTGAATCCTCTCACTACCCCTGCATCTCTGGCCTGTACCCCAGCTCTGGATGCATAAATAAATCTTTTTTAAAAAAATCTACATGATTAAAAATTTTAAATTACATAATTTCCATCTAATTTTTAGAATATTATACATCAATAAAAAGCAGAAAGAATAGGAAATAACTATTACAAAGAATAGAAGCTAGTAAGAGTTGACAACATAACTATCATTTAAAACTTGCTTATTTTTCTGAAATATATATAGGAAAGATGTTTGGAAGTCTTTAAAAAATGGTTTGATAGAGGTAAAATTACCAAATAAAGGTGTTGAGAATGCTATGTTAACAAAGACTTAAGCTTTGTGTTATTTTTAACCAGAGGCTTCATCAGTCTTCTAGAAAAATATATTATCACAGCTATTAACCATGATTAGAATCCAAGCCCTGGATACATTGCCTATCAGCAGGAAAGCTTGCTCTACACTGATATAATAAAAATTTTACATTTAAGGTTCAAGATTTGGAAGTCTGGAAAACTTCCAGACTCTTTGACCATTACTCCTATCAGTGAAATGGGAAATAATACTTATTAAGCTTGTAGCAATAAAATTTCACAGATTTGTTTTTGGAATAAACACAATATCCACTACTAAAAAAATCATTTGTCAAGCACTTATTATGTCATAGAAACAATGTATTAGTTATTAAAAAATAGATAAGTCAAGAGGTTTTTCCAGGCTTCAGGAATTCAGCATTTAAGAAGGAAGTGAGACACATGTACTAAGTGCAATGCAAAGTGCTGTGTGAACTGTAAATATGTGCTAATGAAAAGTGTATCTTTGAATGTTTTATACCAGTATATTAACTTTTAAGAAACATATAAAATGCCTACAAGATGAAAAACAGTATACGGTATTTGTAAATGTTCTTTAAATCTTTCTTACCAGAAACAAAAGGCTACATATTTTGTGATTCCACGTCTAGGAGTCTGGAAAAGGTACCACAAAACAGTGATTATTAGGGACTATGGGCTGAGAGAAAGGGACTGATAGTTCAGAAAATATTACATATTTTGATGATGATGACAGTTTCATGATTGTATACACCTGTCAAAAACAACAAAGCCTATTGGCCCTCCCTGGTGGCACAATAGGTTAGGACACAGCACTGCAAGCTAGTGGCGGCAGACCTCTCCCGAACTGCCTGCTGCTTCCCTCAATAGAATATTTCATCTATCTGCCAACTCTGCTCCCCACTCTGTCACTGGTAAATGCTCTCACCGCCCCTGCACTTCTGGCCTATATCCCACTTCAGTATGCATAAATAAATAACATTTTTTAAAAATCTTCTTTAAAAAAAAATACAAAGGACAATATTCATTTTTTTTAAATCAAAGCCTGTCAACCTAAAAGGAGTAAATGCTACCAAATGTAAATTTGACTTTAAAATATCTCAGTTTTTAGGTGAAACACACATTTTCTTGTTTCTGAATTATATAATTTCTAAATACCTGCATAAAACCATAAAAATTTCAAAAATTATGGGCATTTCAGTTTAGAAATACAAAACCTAATTTCTATGACTGTTGGGGACTGGTTATTAAATAACTGAAAAAATTTGCAAGATGAGACCTTTTTAAATCTAACTGGCAATATATACTGTCTCAGCAATCTGACTTTACTTTTTCTTCTTGTTCTATTATTTTCTCACTATATGGCTTAATAAATTAATCTCCAGCAAGTATAATCAACTGTGTGGTAATGAGTATTATATTGCCATTATATGTTCTTAAGAATCCAAGTTTAATATAAATTATCACATCCTGCAATACTACCTGTTCTTCATTTTGAGAATCACCTTATAATTTTAGAGGTTTATTAGACTACAAGTCAGTGATAAAAATGGCCTCGCAGGGGCCCTCCCTGGTGGTATATACTGAGTTAAAGCACAGCATTATGAAGCTGTCCGCAACCATGGCAGAACAAGTTCAATTTCCAGCCAGGGAGCTGACCCACAATAGCACTGCAGACCTCTTCTATCTTGCCTGCTGCTCCCCTCAGCAGTGCATTTCTGTCAGTCTGCCTGTTCTGTTCCCCACTCTGTCTCTGGTGAATCCTCTTACCCACACCTCTGGCCTGTACCCCTGTTCTTGTGTGCATATAAAATAAATTTAAAAAAAAATAGCCTCACTATTCCTTGCTTCTGCATGATGGTCCCAAAATAATTTTCCTTAGGTCATCTAACCTTTCATGTTAACCAATTATAGTTCCAAGGGTCATAATATGCCAATAGTTCTAAGTAATGCAAAATTCTTGGTTCTGATTTGATATCTAACTCAACAGTAGACACATGACTGGTTAACTCAACACCCATTCCCAATCCTCCTTTCCTCACCTGTCTTCACTATAGACTGGGAAAACACAATATTCATTTCCCCCCAAGTCCCTTGCAGTTACCAGTGACTATATGACTTAGTTCTTGGCAAAAAAGCTACACATATGCTAAAAATCTGTTGGGGTCATCTGGAAAGCTTTTCTTTTTTTAAAAAAAGATTGATTTTATTTATTTATGCATGTAAGAACTAGAGTGTAGGGCAAAGGTGCATGTATGTGTCACAAGATTCACCAATTACAGAGTAGGCAGCAGAACAAGTGGAGCTACTGAAATACACTGCTGAGAGGAGTCACAGGCAAGACAGATGAGGTCTGCTGTGCCATGTGGATTAGCTCCCTGGCCAGAGAACCAACGCTTGTTACCGTGGCTGGCAATAGCTTAATAGCACTGAGACTTTAAACTCTGTGCAACCAGGGAGGCTCTGGGAAAGCTTTTCTTGATAAGAACAGATTTAAATCAGCTATCTCCCTTTTCTTCTTTGTCTTATCTTAATGTGTGCCTCAAAGCAGCTTTAGATATGCTGTCTGCAGCTGTAACCATGAGATAAATGAATTTACTACAAATAATAGAACAAGTATGTTACTATGGAATGCTGCATTAGTCCTAGCATATACAACCAACCTCAAACCTCTTATGACTTGAGATTTAAAAAAAAATCTTTTAAGCAAGGTCATGCCTGATTAGCACTGGACAAGAAACTGAGAATACCATGTGCTATAAGATTAAAACAAAAAATCTTTGTGGCTTAAGTCTTTCATGGTTAGGTTTTATTTTATTGGCAGTCAAAGCATTCTTGATTTGTATCATGTCCCAAATCCAACTTATCTTTCCCAAACTATATTTAGTCCTATTTCTAAGTTATTCAATGTTGTTAACAGCATCACCAGCTGACCAAGTTAGAAATCCAGAATCACTGAATAAACTAGCTCCACTTAGTCTTCCTTTAAAGTCTCTCCTGGCCCTCCCTGGTGGCCCAGCGGGTTAAAGCACAGCACTGAGAATCTAAAGACGCTTCCGCATGAGTTCGATTCCCGCCTGCCCCGGAGGAGACCACATGGCGTGGCAGACC
>NW_004567129.1:16188155-16197347 GCF_000260355.1 Condylura cristata
AAAAAAAAAAAAAAAGACACTTACACCCCCACTTTTACTGCTTTATTTACAATTGGAAAGACATGGAAACAGCCCAAATGCCCAAAAGTGGATGACTGGATTAAAAAAAGATAGGGTACATATACACAATGGAATATTACTCAGCAACCAAAAAAAAAATAAACACATGTCTTTTGCAGCAACAAGGATGGAGCTGGAAAAGATCATGAAATAAGCCAGAAAGAAAAGGAAAAATACTGGATGGTTTCACTCATAGCAGGAGTATAAAGGACCAGGTGATAAAATAATAAGAATGAACAACTATATACCAGAGACATTTTATTGGGGCGGAATGGATCAAAAATGGTGGGGGGAGGGAAGTGCACTGTACTATGGTGATGGCACATGGGTGATTTGGTGATGGGAAGCCCGCAGGGATTACAACTGAGATGGAAAAAGGCACCAAATGATGTAAAAATAAACTATTAAAAAAAATTCTCTCCTCTATTCGGTTTCTAGATATAAAAAAAACCCAGCTTCCAAAGGCTAGAGTGTCCTTAATCGTCTATATTACCAGGAGTTAAATTTCTAAGAATAAGCTCTAATTAAAAGAACAAACCTTTAGCTTTGCCTAAGGGGAAAGAAAATATCCAAATTCTTTAATGTGGCCCATAATGCTCTTATAATCTTTTCAGTCTCATTGCTTGACTCCCTCAAGGTCCCCTCAAGCTTTAGCAGCCTGGTTTCTGCCACTGCTGTTTTTACTCATGGCCACAGAGTATTTATTCAGTAGGTAATCTTTGTTCCTATAATCCTCTTTCCCAGATTCACGCTCCATGTTCCAGAGGACAGTAAACATGTAGCATCTATGAAATAGAGCAGTTTGGTAAAAAAGTGCAAGCTTTGGTATTAGACAGGACTGTGTTTAAACTGTAGCTCTCAGGCGTCCCTGGTGGCACAGGGGTTTAAAGAATAGCACTATGAAGCTATCCACAGCCAATGCAGCTGTGCTTGCTTCTAGTCCTGGACTTGGTGACAGAGATATGGGTGAGAGACCTGTGGGAAGGTTGACTATGGCAGCTTTTATCTTAGTTTTGATTTTGCTCTTTTCCTCCCAAACTTGTCCATATCTGACCCTTTTCTATGGATCCCTGCCAGAAGGTGCTATAGGTTTGTGGCAGGCTTTCAGGCCTTGCTTTGGGCCAATCCCTTTTGGGTGGACTTTTGCCCACGAGGGGATGGGTAACTTCAGGTGTTTGATTTAGAAATTATATTCTTTGTCTTCTGTATTGTATACTCACTGTATTAAAGTTCCTTTCCACTAAAACTCTTATGTCTTGTATTGATGCGGCAGATGGCAGAACCTATTAAGACCAGGCAGTTTTGGGGGTTCAGGGCTGCCCCTCTCCCTGCCCTGTAACAAATTCAGTTCTTGGATGCATAAATAAAACAAATATGGAGATGGATCATAACAAACCAATTATCAGTACATAAATTTTAAGTTCAATGCATATTTTGTAAGTGGTACACCACTGTCATTTCCTAACTGGAAGAAAAAATGCATGCTGGGCCTTGGAAATAAAAACATACATAGAGCTTTTTAAAAATGGCACTAGAGGGCCCTTCCTAGTGGTACCACAGCACTATGAAGCTAGTCACAGCCACAGCAGCATGAGTTCAATCCCCGGCCTGGGAGGTGACCCACATGGTGTGGCAGACCTCTCCTGACCCGCCTGCTGCTCCACTCAACCTCAGTGTATTTCAGTCTCTGCTTGTTCTGCTCCTCATTCTGTCTCTGGTGAATCCTCTGACCTACCACATCTCTGGCCTACACCCCAGTTCTGTAAGCATAAATAAATCTTTTTCAAAAATGTACATTTACAAATAAGTATTAAAACCTGATTGCCCAATAGTTCCTGTTTCACATTACTTTAAAAATTAGCCAATTTTTTACCTCTGAATCCTCATATTACATACTACCACTATTATCTACATTTATTACATGTTATTGTTGGTGTCTATTTTACCTACCAAAATACTTGTTAGACCTAATTTTTATTACTATTATGCTAAGGGGAAAAAAAAACCCTGTTTACTGAGGAATTACAATAGAGTTGCAGGTTAAGAAAAGCTGATGTCTGTAGAATTTTTGAATTCATAGTTTTTCTTGCTTCTTAGTTGACCTAAAATAAAATTAAGTATATAGTATGTATAATTAGGTACATGCAAACATATTTTCTAAAGATGACTATGAATTCTTTTACTTCAGTCTTTTTAAAAGAGCTTCTTAAAAGTAATTTTTCCCAGCACTACTGAGCTTTAATTATCATCTAATGTTTGTGCAAGTTTAAGTTTTGACAGTATAATTTCATTCTGTCATATTGTGAAATGATAACCACAATAAGGTTAACACATCATCACACTAATTACAAATCTTATAAGAATATGATAAGAATATTTAAGATCTGTCTTTGGCAATTTTAAGTATCTAATACAGTATTATTAACTATAGTCATCACACTGAATTTTAGATCCTAAGAACTTATTCATCTTATAACTGAAGTTTATTTCCTTTAATCAACATGTTCCCATTTCTCTCATACACTTTTACTACATTCTTAAAGAGCCAGTGTAAATTTGAGGTGTCAGAGTGATGACAAAAGCAAAGAATGTTGCCATTCCAGAGGTACTACATTTAATACTAAAATTTCATGACAAATTCAAATTAAGGCAAAATGAATGATTAACTTAGAATATGTCAAAATTTGTCCTTGCACCTAACAGTCAATTTATGTTAATATTGGCTTCATATAACCACTAAGATGCTTATCTTAGAATTATATTTATCTTCATGCATACTAAATCCTCCTTCCCCTTCTTCTCTCTCTCCTACAGATTATGCTAAAGGAGAAAGATTTTCCAGATCAGTGCACATGAATTACAGAACAACACTTATTTTAAATAAATCACCATATTTAGATAAGATTAATGATATTTGGCCCCACACCCACCCACCAAAGTGTCCTGTGGAAAATGCTAATCTAAAAATAGATTAACTTGGCCCTCCCTGGTGGCGCAGTGGGTTAAAGCACAGCACTGAGAATCTAAAGCCGCTTCCGCATGAGTTCGATCCCCGCCTGCCCCGGAGGTGACCCACATGGCGCAGCAGACCTCTCCTGACCCGCCCGCTGCTCCCCTCAGTGGTGTACTTCGTCAATCTGCCTGTTCTGTTCCCCACTCTGTCTCTGGTGAAGCCTCTCACCGCCCCTGAGCCTCTGGCCTGTACCCCAGTTCTGTATGCACAAATAAATAAATCTTAAAAAAAAAAAAAAGATTAACTTGCAGCCTATTACAATAGCTCAGTTTAACCTATTCATTTTTTAAGAAATATTTATTTATTTATACAGAACTGGGGTTCAGGCCAGAGAGGCAGGGGTAGTGAGAGTATTCACCAGGAACAGAGTAGGAAACAGAACAGGCAGAACAATGATGTACACTGCTGAGGGGAGCAGAAGGCCAAACAGAAGTCTGCTACACCATGTGGGTCACCTCCCTGGCCATGGGATTGAACTCCTGCTGAAATGCTGCCGCCAGCTTTGTAATGCTGTGCTTTGACCTGTTGAGCCACCAGGGAAGGCCCTAAACTTCATTTTTAAAGAGGTAGTAAAAACAACCAGGTCCTCCTTGGTGGCACAGTGGGTTAGGGCACAGCACTGCAAGCTAACCAAAGTCACTTTAACAGTAGTCCATCCCTGGCCCCAGAGGTGACCCACATGGTGCATCAGACCTCTCCTAATCCACCTGCTGCTCCCCTCTGGCCTGTACCCCAATATGTATGTGTCAATAAATAAATCTTTAAAAAAAAAAAAAAGAGGAAACTGAAACCCTATGAAAACCAAAGCCTAAAGAAATCAGAAAACTTCCCAGTTCAAAATCCATCTGTGGCAAAGCTATGGCTAAAATCCATAGTGAAATCATATATTTTTTTCACTTCTTATTCCGCCTTAAGAGTTTTTTGAAGAGATGCTTCAAGTGCCAACTTTTATTTTTTAATTTTGGTTTTCAGAGAGCATATCCTACAATACACAGCAATCAGTACAAATGAGTCAGCACGTACAATTGCTCACTGATCACTAAGACTTTGTAGTTAATAAGTGAAGGTGTCAGGTCTTACCTAAAATTAACATGATAATTTCACCAAGTATGAGAGCAAGCAGACACTTTAACTCATGTTTCAAGAATAAGAGGAAAGGGCTGTCCTTGGTGGCATAAATGGTTGGGGCATACTAACCCAGCTGCTTCAGCCCCCCTGCTTCAGCATGGGTTCCACCCCTGGCCAGGGGGGTGACCCACATGGTGCAGCAGACCTCTCCTGTCTGCCTGGCTCCCCTTAGCAGTGTACTTCTTCAATCTGTCTGTTCTGCTCTCTGTTCTGTCTCTCATGAATTCTCTCACCACCCCCGTACCTCTGACCTGTACCCCAGTTCTGTATGCATAATAAACATTAAAAAAAATAAGATTATGCTTCCTTGTTTTTTACATAATTTTCATGATGCAAAAGTCTCTAGTATACTTCACACATCAAAAAAAAGTGATACAATATAATGAACAAAACTAAGAGACAAGAACACTAAAAGTATTTCTCATAGTATAACCTATTGGGATGAAAAAGAAAGTAGTGAAATAAAAACATAAAAGGACATCAGTATAAAGATTTCATAGACTAGACAATTATTTTCCTATTGAATAGCACTTGCTGATCAAAGCTAATATAGGCAATACACTAGGAAAAGAAAGATGAAGAGATATCCTATGTCTTCCAGAAACTCAAATTTAACAGTGTACACTAATTTTCAATTGCTATCCTCATACTCATTTAATGTTCAGTATGTGCCAAAAGAATTAAGTGTTTCATTTTACGTGTATAATTTAACTGAATCCCGAGAACAACCCTAAGAAGTACACTATTATTCCCATCTGACAAAGGAGGAAACTAAGGTCACAGAAGGTTAAAAAACCTGCCACTTGCCATTAAATTCCAAAGATTAAAGAAAGACCAACCATGTCACTACTACCGTTTTATTAACAAATAATTACAATTCAGCATATTAATTACTATGATGTACAAAGTAAAAAAGGTAATATAAAAATTGAAGGAGGGCCCTCCCTGGTGGTGCAACAGGATGCAGCACTGCAAGTTAGCGGCAGCCATGTCAGTGTGAGTTCGATCCCAGGTCTTGGAGGTGAGGTTATCCACATGGTGTGGCAGACCTCTCCTCTCTCACCCACTGCTACCCTCAACAGTGTACTTCGTCGATCTGCCTATTTTGCTCCTCAGTCTGACTCTGGTGAATCCTCTCACTGCACCTGAATCACTGGCCTGTGCCCCAGTTCTGTATGCATAAATAAATAAATAAATAAATAAATAAATAGATAGATAGATAGATACATACATACATACATACATCTTTAAAAAAAATTGAAGGGGATGGGTAGGATGGAGTCAGACAGGAAAGGTTACACATAGGAGAACTTGATCACTGAAGGATAAGAAGTGCCCTAGACAGACAACAGCCATGTTACAGCACAGAGGCAAGGAGGAACTGATACTTCAGAGAATGTTAGGAAAGTCAAGGGTTCAAGATGAAAATCACTGATATGCTGTTGAAAGTTACTGATATGCTGGTAAGGATTATAAAAGGCAGTTATTATGGATGATTGATCTGTAAAAAGCTATCAAGGTAAATGTACAGAAGGGGAAAAGAAGCCAAAAGTTTAAAAATATTTCCCTCCCTCAAAACAGGGAGGATTGAGACCACAACTAACAAACACATCACTAACTCCATAAGCAGAACATCAGTAGAAAATGTGTGCTGCAGGGCTTGCGTTGAAGGAGGGCATCCGGTTGAAGGCATTTCTCTGTGCTCTCCAAAGATACTTTCACAAGTGAAGCAAAATTTGGTTCTAGTCAATCTATAAATCCAAGTAAAACAAACAACAACAAAAAGAAATCTCAATTCAACATTTTTTTTTTAATTTCAAGTTTATGTTGAAAGTAGCCAATGAATGGTTAAATAGCATTAGGATCTTTACATCTGCAACAGTTAAACAATCGTATATAAATATATACACACGAAACTTTTGCGTATGTACTTAAGAAAACGGAAGTTACCGCTCTACAGTTTCCTAGAATATTACAGTGAGTTGCAGGGTAATGTATTTGTTTTTTTTTTATGTTGTTTTAAAATACTTTTATCCTTTAGTTAATTACAAAAACAAATAAGCACTTTGTAAATATTTTAACCTTGTAATAGTGTATCTTGAGGTTAGATGATTGGACTATATGACCACTAAATGATCCCTAAATGATCATTGTGGGCAGTAAGATAACAAAGGATATAACTCTGTAGCTACCATTATCATATCATGCAGCTTTATGAGCATAATATCCTCTTATCCTATAAAAATGAGCCAAAGTAAACTGTTAAGCAGAAGAAAAATCTAAGGAGGCCTCTTTTAATATTATATATTTCCTTATTGAAATTTTTAAGTTACTTGATAATTTTGTGATTAGAAAGTCATTTTTAATATTGTACAAAAATGAACAATTACTTTAGAAAATTTTTAAAAATTCATTTAAAAAAATAAACCCAAAATTAGTTTCTTGAATATCTGGTGATTTTATATTGCTATATCACAAAAGAATAGCTCAATGCAATGAGCTGCAAGGAATGAGTTGAGAGCTGAAGAAGGGTTACCAGAGATAGGATGGGAAAGGATAGGCAATGTTACATGTCTCCTTCTCAGGCCAACCACTTAGAATGAAAACTCCCCACTACCATGTAAGTTCCATGAGAACAAGACTGTGTCCCTCTGGTATACTGCTTTACCTCCAACATGAGAGAGCTTGCTATGTATAGGCACTCAATACATGTTTGTTGAAAAATGAATAATAATGTTCACTTTAAACATTTTTAAAAATTTGATAATAAAAATGAAAATGTCAGTCTTACCTAAAAAAAAAAAATCAGAAAATTAAAAGCAGGAGCTCAAAGAAATAAAATTTTTTTTAAGTTTTAAAAAATTTATTTATGCATACAGAACTTGGGTACGGACCAGAGTCAGAGTGGGGAGCAGAACAGGCAGACGGACTAAGCACATTGCTGAGGGGAGCAGTGGGCGAGGCAGGAGACCCATGTGGGTCACCCCTGGGGCTGGGATGGAACTCGCACTGCAGCAGCCGCAGCCAGCCATGCATGCTGCACTGTGCTTCAACCTGCTGTGCCACGAGGACCCAGGAGCTCTTAAATATATATATATACACACACACATATATATATATATATGTATGTATGTGAACATATATACATATGTATGTATACATATATACATAGAGAGAGAGAGAGAGCAAGGTGGTGTGTGTGTGTGTGTGTGTGTGTGTATATATATATATATATATATATATATATAGTTAGCATATTTGCATTTAGCAAATTTTTAGTGATTTGTTCCCTACAGTTGTAGGCTTTCTTGTCTATCTCAAAATAACTGTCTCAGAATCAGCAACACTTTGGATGCATTCTAGTCACAATTAGCATAGCAGAGTGTAGACTCTGGAGCCAGATTGTCAGGGTTCCTATCAAACCTCCACTTACCCACCATGCGACCTAAGGCAAATCGTCACACCCCATTACTTATCTTTAAAATGGGGGGAAAATGGTGTCTCTGCTAAAGGGTTGTTATGAGAATTAATAAGATCCAAAGCATTTGTAACTGTGTCTACCACACTATAAATGTTCAAAAAAATTTAGCTATTATAATCATTGTTCATTCTCTTAATAGTATTAATCCTCTTAAATCTTCTATGTCTACAGAAAGACCTAAGGTTCAAATAGAACATTTCTAATGCAGACATTTACCCTCTGAATGAGGTCCTGTGTAGCAGAATGTGGGGTGGGGGGCGGAAAACAACTGGATTTCTCACTCTGACTTTGGTTATGCTAGGGTGCATTATTAATCTACAATGTAATCCTAATGTAAATGATCTTTTCTATATTTTTCACTTCACTAAGGCATGACTTGACCACAAAACATTATTAATTGGCCATTGCTGGCTCTTCCTACCATTATATGAAGAGCCCAACCTGAGTAGTTTTCAATGGCAAAAAACCTTCAAAGCAATGAAAATTAAAAGTAAAAAACTACAGTTAAGTAAGAGTACCCTGGACCCTCTCTGGTGGCACAATGGGTTAAAGGACCGCACTATTGCAGCCACTGCAGCACGAGTTTGACCCCTGGCCAGGTAGCTGAGTCAAAAGATACAGCAGACCTCTCCTGTCCTGTCTTGCTGGTGCTGCCCTCAGTAGTGTATTTCAGCAGATCCACCTGTTCTGCTCTTCACTCTGTCTCTGGTGATTTCTCTCACCCCCCACACCTCTGGACTACACCCCAGTTCTTCAATAAATAAATAAATATTTTTTAAAAGACAGGAGCCAAGAATGGCTTCCCATATTCACTCAAATTATAGTCACAGTTGTGTAAAGGACCTGAATGAAAAGATAGGATTTTATGGACATACAATAGTTTATCATAACATATCCATTGCATTTAAGTATTTCAAGAAGCATTATTAGAAACTTTAGTTTTATTTGAGGGAAATGCAGTGACCCCATCTTTCCTCTACTTAAGTTACCAGAACCTTGAAATTCTTTGTTTTGGATCATTAGTGAGCCATGTGTGTGAAATCTGAAAGAAACAGACAGAAATGTTAGCTACAAGAAAGAGGAAATATTAAATATTATTCAATTAAAAGAAAAGGTAATTATGTCACATTTACCAAACATGAAACCAGAATATATACCCAAGGATCAGTGAACAAGAGGAAGGGAAAGGTAAAATGGGAGGTCTTTTCCCTGCTTTACAAGAAACCACTAGAGGTGTCTGAAATATGAGTCCAGTAACAACCTCTGTCCTGGGATAGAACTGAGGACAACTATAGAGAAAGCATTGTTTTTTCTCCTGAGTTCTAGAAAAGATGAGTCATGTTAAGGGGTCCTCTCTGTCTACATAGCTAACAAAAAATGTAACTTTAAGGAAATAAACCAATTGTATCAGTATATAAATACTATGACTATATGTGAACCAAGAAGCGATACCATTAGTGAATTTCTTAAAATAAATAATTTCCGGCCCTCCCTGGTGGCGCAGCGGGTT
>NW_004567129.1:16197592-16204951 GCF_000260355.1 Condylura cristata
AAAAAAAAAAAACAAATAAATAATTTCCATTTCCACTTCCACAGCTGAATTCAGCCCAGTGGTCACGCCAACAATTTGAATTAAGCAGAAAGGTGATGCCAAGAAATATGTGGTAACTTGCACAGTGGAAAAATACTTGCTTAAGCCACAAACCATTCACTGAAGGGGCTGATGCTGCAAATTTCCCTAAATTGGTAGATCATCTGAAAATATGTTGCTACAATTTGAGAGTAGATAGAGGAACTTAAATGTTTCAAGTTTCCCCAGGCTTAAATATGTAGTCAGTACATTTAGATTGTAGGCAATGTATTAACCTGAGATCCTTTCCACACAACACAATGAGTCATCCTTCTCATGAAGAATTTGTACTTTTGAAATAATTTTGAACCATTGCTAAGAAAAGCCTGAGGCACTACATCTTCTTAGATTGTGGCAAAGTCTGACTTCTTAGAAACTACTGTCTCAACATGTTTTTCTTTTGAGAAGTAATAAAATTCCATATATGGAATAAGTCCTGATGGGATATAACCCAATGACTTTGGGGCCAGGTGGAAGATTTCTGGAGCTTTTAAGGATGCTAGGGAAGCAAATGCAGTCCAGCAGCAATGCCATAAATCTCTGCATCTCATTCTTCAAACAAAGGACAGTCCTCACGAGTCACTAGCTTGTAAGTCAACATTAAAGGAAGCTCTCAGTAACAACGAAATCTTTAAAAAAAAAAAATTCCTATCATAATAAGGAAAGAGAAGGAAAGGAATCAAGAAACTGTTTAAATGGCAAAGAAGAGACAAAAATCCAAATGTTAATGTTATTTTCAAAATGTCCAATAGCATATTAAATTCCTGAGCTACATTTAGAATGAACGGTAACCAACACACTACCTCCCATGATAAAGCTTTAAGAGCAGGGATTTTTTTTTTTTTTTTTAGTTGCAAACAATGCTTACTAACTAAAGAGATGTAAGGAGTTACAGAACTTTCTAAGTCTTGAAGTGAAAATTGGGAAGGATAAAAAGAATGACAAGCCTCCCAGTCAAAGAGAGCAAAGATTAGTCCCTTAATCAAATAATAAATGACTGCAAAGAAGGTTGCCTAGGTCACGAGTAAACTTTGATATGCTGGTAAAGGATCACAGAATAGTTGGGAATAAAATAATATAGCTAAATATCATAGATACTTAGGTAATAACTAAAATTACAGTAGAGATAACCTAAACATTTGATTATGTGAGGGAGGATTTAGAGCTCTTTCAGCTCAAGTTATTTCACTGACTTGCTCCTAAACTAGTGAACATTAGTTTCTCCAGACGGGCAGACTGTGATTCTGAAACCACTTTCCCTCAAAAATTGAAGTATTAACTATTAGGAGGAGGACAACATTTTGCTAATACCTAATTTCTAGGTATTCTGTATACAATATTTTATTCAAGGGTCCCTCCTTGGTGGTGCAGTGGGTTAAAGTGCAGCTTTATGAAGCTGTCCCACAAATCTATCCCTGGCCAGAGAGCTGACCCACTTGGTGCAGAGGATCTCTATCTCACCCAATGCTTCCCTCAGCAGTGTATTTCAGTCAGTACACCTGTTCTACTCCCCACTCTGTCTCTGATGAATCCTCTCACCCCTTGCACCTCTAGCCTGTACCCTAGTCCTGTATACATAAATGAATATTTTTTTAAATAATAAAATATTTTACTTGACCTTCACAATCACTTGACTGAAAAAGCTGAGGCTTACAGAGTAAGGAGATTTCCCTGGCATCATGCAGAATTCCTAGTTCTTCTAGACTCCAAAGGGAATGCCATCTCTACAACACAACATCCTCTGTATAGCTTCATGTTGGTATAGTCTGCTCAATAATACTTTACTCCCAAGTTTCTTAGACCTCTTCAGATCATTTTCCTTTATTTACCTACAGGTTCTAGACCTTTTATGCTCTCCAGGACCACACCAAGCCATAGATTCCCAGGACTCTGGACTAAATACAGTTCCTAGGCTGTGCCTACACTAGCTCATGAGCTGTATTGCCTCTCCTACTACTGAGGAAAGAGTGCTGGAACAATATCAGAGGAAAAACATGTATGACCAGCATGCAAGTTAAAACATATAGGAAGCAGAATTCTACATGGGATCAAAACTTCTAGCTACCATTCTCAGAAGTGGTGTGGGTAAGGAAATAGTCAACAATATTGGATACTTAAAAAATAATGTCTATCTTCATGAGCTTTGATTATTTTGTACCCTAATCTCTCTAATTATATTTTGCTGAAGCAAACATTAAAATTCATCTTCCTTGTCAATGTAAATGCAGCAGATTGTGGCAAATCACTTATCCAGAATCAGGACCAGGGAAACCTGAACTGAAGTATTTTAGGGAATTAAGCAGCGAAATTGATCCATCTCGCATGAATAATTAATAGCTGAGTGCTGAAGGAAAATGTTTTAAACCAAGTTCAACATTATTACCTTCTAAATAAATAATCTAAAATACTTTTCAAACTTTTTCCTGAAAATTTCTCAGGGGTTTATTTGTTCATGAGTGTTGATGATGATAAACACTATTGAACAAGATTAATATTCCTTTCACATATACTCTGTATCCTAACCTGGTTAATACCCAGTGATTAAACCACATAAAAATATATTCCTTTTAGGGCCCTCCCTGGTGGCGCAGCAGGTTAAAGCACTGCACTGAGAAGCTAAAGCCACTTCCGCATGAGTTCGATTCCCACCTGCCCCGGAGGTGACCATATGGCGTGACCATATGGCATGGCAAACCTCTCCTCGCCCGCCCACTGCTCCCCTCAGCAGTGTACTTCGTAGATCTGCCTGTTCTGCTCCCCACTCTGTGTCTGGTGAAGCCTCTCACTGTCCCTAAGCCTCTGGCCTGTACCCCAGTTCTGTATGTACAAATAAAGCTCCCCACTCTGTCTCTGGTGAAGCCTCTCACCGCCCCTGAACCTCTGGCCTGTACCCCAGAGGCTGTATGTCCAAATAAATCTTTAAATATATATATATATATATTATTCATTCCTTTTAAAAGAATTTTAGATTTCTTCAAATGAATAGAATGAGAACCTTACTAGTTGTATTAAAGGCTTTTATGTCCATGCCTCTTTTTTCTTTTTTGGTCCATGCTTTCTTAATCCTTTCTATTTCGCCACTTCTTCACTCCTCCTCCTTAACTTCAACTTCACAAAAATAAACTAGCCTGTTATTTCAAGCATAGATTTGAATTTACTAATTAGAAAACTGAAACTTTTGGTTTAGGTATCCTATCCCATTTACTAGTGTCAATGAGTAGTCCTTCTAGTTTTGTGACATTAGTACCATTACAAACACTATAAAAGACGCCTAAGTAAAAGGTAAAGAAGACACTGAAATCCTTTATAGTTATATTCACACTTATAAATACTTCGTTATGACAGGTGACAACTTTCAAGCTAGCATGCTATTTTCATATTAGTTTCCTGAATATTCTGCTCTCAAGAGGCCTAAAAATGTGATCAAAAGTTTAAGAAAGAAAAAACATAAGATGCAGTTTGTCTGAGATTAGTGAGACATCACTGAAGAGTGAACACATAAATGAATAGGTGGCAGCAGTGATTAGCAGAGTGGTCTAAGTGAGAACAGTTTTTTCCTCTTACTCTGCAAAGAGAAATAGTGAGGCTCTCAAGGGTAGAAGGACCTTTTTAGTCAGGTGTAGGCAAGAGAACAGTAAAGAAAAATAGTCAATATACAAAAGTTATTTCAAGCTGGATCACAGTTCTGAACTTGAAATAGCATACTATAAAGTTTTTATAAGAAAACAGAGCTTTTGGCCTTGAAGAAAGATTTTGTAGAACACACAACGAATCATGAAATAAAAAGTTCCAGCTTGTCTAAATCTATTAAGAAAAGTAAAAAAGTTATAGACTAGAAAAACAGAACACACACAGCTGATATAGACTTGTACCCAGAATGTATAAAAAAGTTCAATAAAACAACAATAAAAAGATAAATAATGCAGTTTAAAAAATGTTTGAACAAATATTTTTGTGCAAAATGTTTTATTTTTTAACATTTCACTAACTTTTTTTTATTATAATAGTTTACTTTTACATCATTTTGTGCCTTTTTCCATCTCAGCTGTAATCCCTGTGGACGTCCCATCACCAAATCACCCATGTGCCATCACCATAGTCATGTGTACTTCTTCCCTTCCCTCATTTTTTATCCCCTTCCCCACTCTACCCCTGTAAAATGTCTCTGGTATACAGCTTGAACAAATAATTTTTAAGACTTACGAATGGCCAGTAAACACACAGAAAGGTACCTTATCTTATCAACCAGGGAAACAGTATAAAAATGACAACAAAATATCCTTTTACACTTACTAACAGAGTTACATTTTAAAAAAATAAGGGGCCCCTCCCTGGTGGCCCAGCGGGTTAAAGCACTGCACTAAGAAGCTTAAGCCACTTCCACATGAGTTCGATTCCCGCCTGCCCCAGAGGAGATCCACATGGAGAGGCAGACCTCTCCTGGCCCGGCCGCTGCTCCCCTCAGCAGTGTACTTCATAGATCTGCCTGTTCTGCTCCCCACTCTGTCTCTGGTGAATCCTCTCACCCTCTGCATCTCTGGCCTATACCCCAGTTCTATATGAATAAATAAATAAATCTTTGAAAAAAAAATTAAGATAACAAATGTTAGCATGGGTGTAGAAAAACTGAAAGTCTTCTACATTGTTATTAATAAAATGAAATGGTATGTCTAATGTTTGATGGTTTCTCATCAAATATATATTCACCCTATGAACTAGCAATTCCACCCTTAAGTATTTGCCCAACAAAAGAAATGAGAACATATATTCACATACATATAGGAAATTAAACAAGAATGTTCATGACAACATTCATAACATCCAGAAACAACAACAAAAAACAATCCAAATGTTTATCAAGAGAAAATTATGGTGTACTGATACAGTAGAATATTACTCAGCACTCTTAAGAGTCAGCTGCTGATACATATAACTAGTAGGAACCTCAACAACATGATGTTAAGCAAAAGAAGCCTCATATGAAAGAAAACCTACTCATCCCTATGAAATTCAAGGACAGACAAAACTAATTAATGGTGAAAGAAATTAGAAAGTGGTCACCTGGATGGAGCAGGGTACGGAACTAACTGGAAAAGACCATGATGAAATAAATGTTCATAGTTTACATAGTCATTATACAAGTGTATACAATTGTCAAAACTCATTGAATTGAACTCCTAAGTAGATATTAATAGATGGAGAAATTTTTCAACTTCAGAGACATCACCAAAATGCCAGTAAAGTATAGCCTGCCAATGTTTAAACTAGGTTGAGCCTCAGGCCAATGGCATGTGGCTTTATCCTCCCATATCAGGATTTGAATTCTGGTGACAAAGTTTATATCTTCCAGGTTGCAAGAGTTTCATGTTGAGTTCATTTCCAGCCATTCCCCACCCAGGTTGGCAGCCACACCTACCAATGCAGTGAGGGCCCTCCCTGGTGGCACAATGAGTCAAAGCACGGCAATATGAAGCTATTTGTAGGCACTGCAGCAAATACTGCAGCTGGGGAGTTTGATCCCCAGCCAGGGAGCTGACCCACATGGTGTGGCAGACCTCTCCTGACCCACCCACTGCTACCCTCAGCAGTGTATTTCAGTGGATCTGCCCGTTCTGTTCCCCACTCTGTCTCTGGAGAATCCTCTCACTCTCCCTGCCCAGCACCTATGGCTGGTACCCCTATTCTTGTATGCATAAATACATTTAAAAAAAAAAAAGATGCAGTGAGATTTTTCACTCCTCCAGAATCTAGGGACTAATGCCCTGAGAAACAGGAAGTAATTACAGAAGATGAGGCCCCTTCCACTTCCAACCCCAACCCCACTCTATGGCCTGCCCTTCATTCACCTGACCTAAACACATTCCTAACACTAGTTGTTCTTTTATTCCAGATTCTCTCAGTATTTGTCTATCACTTAGTGAAATTATTTGGAGTGATATACATTCAGTTATTTAGCATTTATAAACCCATTTTGGGTACTTCTTCAAAGTACCTGACAATTTACTATGGTAGAAGATTACTGGGGTTCACATTCATAGAGCTATGAACAATCATACACCTCTAAAATATAGACAGTTTGTAAGCCAATATTACTTCAATTAACATAACAGAAAATAAAAATATATAAACACACACAAAAAATTAGGTCCTGTGGAATATTTTCTTTCCTATTCCTTCAGAATTTTTCCTCCTAGGAAAATGTGGATATATTCAAGTTGATTAATCACATACAACTATTTGTACCCAGTTAAAAAAATCAGAGACAAGGGAAACTTTAATGATAGTTTCCAGACAGATGCAACAACACAGGGCACACTTTACTGATCATGGAGCCCTCACAATAGTAAGTCCTGTTGGTCTTCTGACTAGATAGCTTCTAAACCTAAACAGAACAATCAAAGAGGCACTCTCTTCTAATGTGGAGACTGACAAATCTCAGTAACTATGCTCTCCCACCAAGTGCTATGACCTTAAATTACCTAGTCTCTCTAGGCTTCAATTTCTTTCTTATTTATAATGGTAATGATGCCTCTTGCTTCATAGGGTTAGTTAAAAAATGGTGACAATGCATCAGAAAGCACCAAAGAAATAGAAGAACTGCTCAGCCTTCCAGATAGAGAATTCAGAATCATCATGATAAACAAACAAAAAGAAGATGAGAAGGAAAAAAATGACATGAAGCAAGCCATCAAGGAATTGAAGAATGCAAACAAGGAAATGAATGAAAGAAATGAAAAAGAAAAAAAAAAGATATGAAACAAGCAATCAACGAATTGAAGAAAGAAAATGTGACCTTAAAAAAGGAAAGAGAAGAAATGCAGGCAATGAAAAGGCCACTGGAGGAGATAAAGAATGCTGGGAAAAGTGATGAAAACAGAATAGATGAAATGGAAGAACGAATCAGCACCCTCGAAGACACAAAAATAAAGAGAATTAAAAAAAGAAAGAGAAGTAAAAAGGAAAAGGAATAAAGAAACTTCAAGAGCTATCTGACACCATGAGGAAAGGAAATATCAGTTACAGGTATCCCAGAAGGTTAAGAGAAAAGCCAAGGAATTGAGAAAATATTCACAGAGATAATAGAAGAGAACTTCCCTAATATGGAGGAGATGAAAGTAAACATTCAAGAAGCAAGAAGAAAACCAAACTACTATGACGATAGGAGAAATATAGCAAGACACAACATAGTAAAACAACCAAAAATTCAAGACAATGAAAAGATAATGAGAATGACAAGAGGGAAGAAACAAATAACCTATAAAGGGAAACTGATCAGGCTGA
>NW_004567129.1:16205986-16208843 GCF_000260355.1 Condylura cristata
CACATACTGAGTCACAAGATAAATATCAATAGATACACTAAGATCAAAATCATACCAACTATTTTCTCTGACCATGAAGGAATCAAACTAGAAATAAACCAGGTGGCAAGAAACCCACCTATCATGTGGAGACTGAAGCCAACCTACTGGAGGACCAATGGGTCAATGAGAAGATCAAATAAGAAATTTAAAAATGCCTGGAGAAGAACGACAATGATGACACAATTCTCCAAAACTTATGGGACACATTAAAAGCAGATATAAGAGGAAATACATAGCAATACAGGCTCACATAAATAAACAAGAAATAGCTCAAAGAAACAAACTAATCTCCCACCTTAAAGAACTAGAAAAAGAACAACAAAATAACCCAAAAGCCAATAGAAGAAAGGAAATAATAAAAGTCAAATCAGAAATAAATGAAATGGCAGTTAGGAAAACAGTCCAAAAAAAATCGATGAAACCAGAAGTTGGTTCTTCGAAAAATAAACCAGATAGACAGGCTACTAGCCAGGCTCACAAAGAAAAAACAAGAGAAAGCACAAATAAACAGGATCATATATAAAAGAGAAATCACAATAGACCCAGCAGAAGTCAAAAGAATATAATCAGAGAATACTATGAACAACTATATACAAACAAGTTCGACAATCTAGCAGAAATGGACAAATTCCTACAACTCTACAACCACTCAAAGCTAGATAAAGAAGAAATAGAACAACTAAACAGGTCAATTACAAGCAAGGAAACTGAAGAAATAATCAAAACCTTCCCCAAAAGTAAAAGCCCAGGACCAGATGGACTTACAAATGAATTTTACCAAACGTTCAGAAAAGAACTAGTGCCTATTCTACACAGACTCATACAAAAAAATCAAAAAGAAGGAAAACTACCACATACTTTCCACGAAGCCAACATCACACTAATACCAAAACCTAACAAAGAAAACACACAAAAAAGGAAAACTTCAGACCAAACTTCCTAATGAACACCGATGCAAAAATACTCAACAAAATCTTAGCTAACAGCATCCAACAATGCATTAAAAGAATAATACACCATGACCAAGTGGGCTTTATCCTAGGAGCACAAGGATGGTTCAACATCAGAAAATCAATTAATGTAATCCATCACATCAACCTACAGAAGAATAAAAACCTCATAATCATATCAATAGATGCGGAGAAGGCTTTCAACAAAGTTCAGCACCCATTTGACACAAGCTATGCAACCTCTATCGACTGACATATTCCGGATAGAGACGGAAATGCTCTGAAAAATCAGACTTTCCATGCTAACTTATGACCTCCCTTTTATGTACAATCATAATATCAAAATATTCTGAGCTACCTTCAGCTTATAATTGGATTGCCTCAGCCTCATAAGGCGCTACCTGGCCCTGACAAACAAGTACTGCACCAGGGTGAGAAATTCCTCTTGAAGTCAAAAGTGATTTGACAACTGGCTGATTAATAAAAACAAATGGCTGTTATTGCAAAGTCTCTCTCACTGCCAGATGGAGCAAAACCCAAACCTTACCACTCTACTACCTCACATAGTCTTCTATTCAGTTTCCAAATAACCACTCAAGCTTCTAACTATCTAGTCTTTAGATATGGAAATTCACCCAAGTCACCTAATCAGAGCTAATCAGGTTTTTTACCTTCTACACTTCAAGGAAACTCACTTAAACTCTCTAACAAGTTTTTCAAAGAGCTTTACCTTAATTTGATTTACAAGAAATTTCCTCTTCCTGCCCTCACTTACCCCCTAGGATGTCTCTACGAGATTGAAAGCCATTAAATAAAAGATAATGTTTAAGGGACTTTATTTTGGTTAATCTTCACTGTGGTAAATACAGTGATATTAGTCTTAAACTTTGTAAACCTATGTACCTGTTTTAACCTTGATAGATGTTATAATCTCAGCTAAAGGTCATAACGACCCCAGATAATTCTTAAAAAAAAAAAAAACCGTAATTGTGATCTCAGCCCATTTCATATGCTAATGTCATCCCTCTGCCTGCTTAAAATGTATAAAATAAACCTCTGCTGAAGGCAGACCAGGAAGACTTGCACCCAACTCCCATTCTCGTGTCTTCCTCACGCCCATTCCCCTTATTTTCCCTTTTTCCCCTTTCTCTAGGAATCTCCGCTGGCCAAAGCCGTTCCCACCTTGAGATCCAGCCTGTTCTGCCTCCCAAAAATCCGTGATTGGGGACAAAGAGTCTCCAACACCCATGTATATTTAAGGCTCTTGAAATCCTTGGAATGGAAGGAACATACCTCAACATGATAAAAGCCATATATGACAACACACAGCCAATATTATCCTCAACAGAGAAAAGCTGAAAGCCTTTCCTTTGAAATCAGGAACAAGACAAGGGTGTCCACTATCGCCACTGCTCTTCAATGTAACATTGGAAGTTCTAGCCAGAGCAATAAGACAGGAAAGACATACAAGGAATCCAATTAGGGAAAGAAGTAAAACTGTCCTTATTAACTATGATATGTTAATTTACATGGAAAACTCTAAAAACTCCACAGAGAAACTAATCAAAACCATCAACCAGTTTAGCAAGGTAGCAGGATATAAAAACAACACACAAAAGTCAAAGGCCTTCCTATACACAAACAACCAATCAGAAGAAGCAGAATTAAAATTTTTAAAATCCCCTTTTCAATTAAAACAAAAAGATTCACATATCTGGGAGTCAACCTAATAAAAGAAGTAAAAGACCTATACAACGAAAATTATAAAAAACTGTTAAAGATGGCCCTCCCTGGTGGCACAGCGGGTTAAAGCACAGCACTAAGAAGCTTAAGCCACTTCCACATGAGTTCGATCCCCGCCTGCC
>NW_004567129.1:16209828-16223441 GCF_000260355.1 Condylura cristata
AAAAAAAAAAAAAACACAGCACCTAATGCAACGATAGTGAAGGCCAGGATAAATGGATGGGACTACATCAATTTAAAGAGCTTCTGTACAGCAAAAGAGACATTACAAAAGACAAACAGACATCCCACTGATTGGGAAAAAAATTTCTCACACAAAACGAGTGATAAAGGATTGATCACAAAGATATACAAAGAACTGATGAAACTCAACAAAAATAAAGAACCCCATCAAAAAATGGGGAGGAGAGCTAAAAAGACACTTCTCCAAAGAGGAAATGCACTAGACTATGGTGCCTACAGAAAAATTGCTTAAAATGATATAAAAATAAACTATTATTTTAAAAATGGTGACAATGCACGTAAAAAGCTTAGCAAAGTTCTCAATAATTTCATTATAATTTATTTCCGTTTGATTTTTTTTTAATTTACAGTTTAGTTACCATAATATTTTAGGTTCTGAAGCTGCAATGGGCTGCATAGTTATAGTGTACAAAACCGACACCCCACTGCACATTTCATAGTTTGGAGAGAAGGCTAATCTCAATACAGCAAGGATGGTTGGGCACATGACCCAGGCCCAGGTCACAGTTTCCATCATTGTGGCAACAGGGATTGGGAGGACCCAGAGACAGGCAAAGCAGAGCTAATCAGAGGATGGTGCCAAAAGAAAACTTTTTTTTTAAAACAGGGGTTATCAAATTATAGCAATATATTCCTAGAACTGTTGGCACCATTTTAGCTGACTACACAGAATTAGACTCTCCACAGCAGGAGATGGTTGCAGCCAAGGTAATTTGAGCCTTTGGATCCCTGTGGACCTAACCCCAATTCCTCCCCCAATCTTAGGAGATACATGAAACAATACATTCCACATCTGTTTAGTGTGTTCTGAGTTTCTGCAACCGAAACAATTCTTACTTCAAAAATTCTGTATGTCTATTTTGATGGTCAAAAATTTTTTCCATCCCAATCTCTGATTTTAAGGCCTGCCCTTAGTCTATATAGATTTTTGTTGTTCTTGTTATAAAATGATCATTGTGCATCCTTGTAAAGTTGTTTGAAATTCATACAAATTTTTGTATGTTGTTCAAATGCCAAAATAAATGTTAACTTATTATTCACTTTGGAATGTCAAGAGTTTTGTGAAAGTTCCAAGTAGCTCATCTTTACCCAAGCAAATTTACTTTTTGTTCTCCATTTGTAGCTATCACAAAGTTTCTGTATCTCTTAATACAGTAGTTTCTTATTTGATCTCAAACATCACCTTCTAGTATTTTTAGAACATCATAGTAGACATCTATTTAGGTCTGCCTAAAATTCACTATACTCTTGGCCCTCCCTGGTGGTGCAGCGGGTTAAAGCGCAGCACTGAGAAGCTAAAGCCACTTCCGCATGAGTTTGATTCCCACCTGTCCCACAGGTGACCACATGGTGTGGCAGACCTCTCCTGACCAGCCCACTGCTCCCCTCAGCAGTGTACTTCGTCGATCTGCCTGTGCTGCTCCCCGCTCTGTCTCTGGTGAAGCCTCTCACCACCCCTGAGCCTCTGGCCTGTACCCCAGTTCTGTATGTACAAATAAATAAATCTTTAAAAAAAAAAAAAACACCGACTCTCCATTTAAAAAAAAATTCACTATACTCTTTTGGTAATATCAATGTGCTCATCCTTTGATAAACTCCTACTTCAAACCATTTGGAACTAAGGATGATGTCTCATCCATAGTTTCCAAAGTACTCACTGATATAGGCCCAGCCAATCAGAGCATCCCATATCCCTTACCACAGGACTGAACATGAGTGAGGTATTTTTGGTGGGATGATTGGGAGATATTACAAACCCATCAGTTTTTTCAAGTTACCTTTATGAATTTTAATCAAAATAGAATAATAAAGTCATTTCTGATTTTATCTGGGGAAATAGTGTTACACTAGCCTGCAATTATCTTTTTTCTTTTTTCTAAATGTTTCTTGACAGGTATAGTCCACTTGAAATACTGATATTAAATGTTAAAACTACAACAAACTTAGAAAACACTCAACCAGAATACATTAGAAAATCCAGAATCAGATGACAATATATTAAAAGTTGTATTTTAAAAGGTACCTTTCAAATAAATAAGGAAAGGACAGTCATTGCTATGGTGGCAGGTATGTAGTATGTATACATGTCTCACCCTGGCATTGCAGACACACTAAGCATAGAACCATCTCCAGCTGAACTCAGGTATGACTTAGGAATTTTTTCTCCACATGGCATTCCAGGCAGCCCACCAATCCACCACACTACATATAAGAGGGTTATTTGAGTAATAATACTGACTCAAACTAGTTAACTATTTGGAAAGACAGTCAAGTACTGCGAACCATATGCCAAAATAAATTTTATACAAAGTTAACTGTAAAAAATGAAAAAACATGAAAGTGCTAGAACAAAGTTGTTGCAAAAGATATTCTCAGATAGAAATAGAGAAACTCCAAGATAAGGAGGTGGTGATCCTCGCCCCTGTCATCTCAGGCCTAACTGCTCCACTTCCCTGGAGCCCTGAGGCAAGGTTCTCTTTGAATACTTCCATCCTTTTTTTTTAACCCCCAAAGATTTATTTACTGGGACCTCCCTGGTGGTGCAGCGGGTTGGAGCACTGCACTGCAAAACTAAGCCAAGCTGTAGCCACTTCAGTGTGAGTTCGATCCCTGCCCCGGAGGTGATCCACATGGCGGGTCAGGCCTCCCCTGTCTAGCCCACTGCTCCCCTCAGTGGTGTACTTGATTGATCTGCCTGTTCTGCTACCCACTCTGTTTCTGGTGAATCCTCTCACTGCCCCTGCACCTCTGGCTGTACCCTGTTTCTGTATGCATGCATAAAAAAATAAATCTTTAAAATAAAAAAAGATTTATTTCCTTATGCTTACAAGAACTGGGGGTGAGAGGATTCACCAGAGACAGAGTAGGGTATAATACACTCATGAGGGGTGCAGGGGGTGAGACAGGAGAGATCTGCCACACCATGTGAGTCACCTCCACATGGCCAGGGTTTGAACTAGTGCTGCAGTAGCTGGGGACAGCTTCAGAGTACTGTGCTTTAACCCTTTGTGCCACCAGGGAGGGCCCTGTATACCTCCACCCTTTTATTCCAGAAAGATTGATTGTTTTGTGCTTTGAAACCAACAGAGTTTCAAATAAGGTATGTTGTGTTTTAAATTTTTTTGTTCATTGATCCACTCTTTTTAGTAAAATAAGTCATAACTGTTTAATTTTTTTCAGTGAAAGATCAAGGTTTCCTATTTTCCAACATTTTATGTACATGACAGACTAACTAAATTGAAAGATGTACAACTTCCTCACCTCCCTATCACAGTCTATTTTCACAAAGCATTCTAAATATTTGCAAATTTAAAAAAAGAAGATGATCATATGGCAGTAGAGAGAAAAAATATTGAGAGAAAAAGCCAAAATAATAATAATTAAAAAAATCAACCTCATAAATTCTTTTTTTTTTTTTAAGTTTTTGCATATAACAATATAGGCCAGAGGTGCAGGTCGTAAGAGGATTCACCAGAGACAGACTGGGGAGCAGAGCAGGCAGGTCTACTGAATAAACGGCTGATGGGAGCAGTGGTCTGCTGCATGGTCTGCTGCACCAGATGTGGTTCAGCTCCAGGGCTGGGGATTTAATGCAGGCTATCAGCAGCGACAGCAATGAGACTTAAGCTTTAGGCCATCAGGGAGGTCCATGAACTTCATAATTTTTTTTTTTTAAGATTTATTTATTTTATTCATACAGACTGGGGTATAGGCCAGAGATGCAGAGGGTGAGAGGATTTACCAGGGACAAGAGTAGGGAGCAGAACAGGCAGATCCACGAAGTATACTGCTGAGGGGAGCAGCGGGCGGGTCAGGAGACAGGAGAAGTCTGCCGCACCATGTGGATCTCCTCCAGGGCAGGCAGGGGATGGAACTCAGAACTCATGCGGAAGTGGCTTAAGCGTCTTAGTGCAGTGCTTTAACCCGCTGTGCCACCAGGGAGGGCCCCCATAAATTTTTAACTAGTTATATGTCAAAGCATTTTATAGCAATGTTGTAGAAGCCAGGTCACAGAAACAAATCAAATTTGAGTTTTATGACTCTTTCACTCTTTCAAAAACCACTGGCACTTTGTTCATATACAAAATGATCTTATGAGGCTTGCTTTTACTTTGAAATCAAACAAATTTTATGGCAGAATCGTATTTTCCTCAGAATTACACTTAAATATAGGAATAAAGTCAATTGTATTTGCTAGACACAAAATATTAAACTCATCTGAACAAAAACCATCAATTCTCCAGAGGAAGTCAAAAGCTCTTTAATCTAAAAAAAAAAAAAAAAAAAGGTCCTTTAAAGGAAGAATATGCTCTCATGCTGTGATGCAATGTAATGTTTATAAAATGAAAGTTTTATTCTCAATCCCACAGCCAGCAGACAGCGTTACATTGCCTCAGTGTTTTAGAACACAGCTGAATGATACAAACTTAATACTCTCCCAATTATTCCATTTTTCCTACTGATAATAACCATTCTTATACTGCCCCTGGACAGAAATCTTGGGGCTAATTCACCATAAAAAATCTGCCTTCATGTCCTGTCATTTCTTCCTTTAATAGAGCAGCTCTCAATTTTTCCACCCCAAGGTTTATGAGGAAACAGATGTCTATGCTAGCAACAGACACTCACTGCCAGAGATTCCCTTTGAGTACATTTGGGTGCATGGGCAGTTTCAACAAGTCCACTAGGTAAGAAATGGTCCCCGTGGATTCTGTTGTACCCTGGCTAAAACTGCCTGCTTTAAGATGATTCTTAAATGGAAACTTCTTCTCTATTCCCAGTGCTACCACCACCCCATCCCTTCTTTGGTTCTCACCTCTGTTTGGGTGCTTTTCACTACAACAGCTGCAGCTTTTCCTACCTCTGGCTGCTCTTTGCAGTGAATCCAGCGCATCTGTTTCTGCCAACCCCAAATGCTGTTCCCATCATGTCACTTCCTGGATCAAAACTGGATTGCATCAGTTCCCCACCCTTCCATCTTTCAACCTCTACTTTTCTATTAACCATTTCTCCCTACTCTACAAATATGTGTCAATTTTTTTCCATTTAAAACAAAATAAAAACAAACCACCACCAAAGTAAAACCTTCCTTGAACACCTCATTCAATTCTATGTTATTTTCTCTGCTTTTATTTTTCTGTCAAGTTTTTTAAAATGCAGTGTTTTGCTCGGTGTCACTACTGGAAAGATTCTTAAGAGAATACCAATGATCTTACTCTCTAATTCCCAACGGACTTCTTTTTCTTGGCTTCTGTGCATCTGAAGATGCTCATCGCCCCTCCATTTTTAAGGCACTTCCTCCCTGACTTCCATTATATCATTTTTTCCAGATTCTCATACTTCTGGAGCATGTCTTTCCAGATTTTCTCTTCCTCCATTCTTGCTTTAAATGTAAGGGATTTGTGCAGGACTTCATCCTGGTTCAACTTTTTTTTTTTTTTGATAAGAAGTACTCTCTCTTGATGAGTATATCTACATTTATTTATAGCATCAATTACCACCTCTACCTTGACATCTCATAAATCTTCAGCTCAGTCTTTACCTTCTCACTTGGCTACGGGCCTGTACTTTGTTCAAACTGGCTAATGGCTTATTCCACCAATATGTCACACAAGCAACTCAAATTCAACATGTACAAAACTGAACTTAATTTTTACCCTAAAACATATTCCTCCCATTCATTTTCGTTTCATAACTATCTGGTTTCCCAAGCCAGAAATCTAGGCATTATTATCCATTTTTCTCCCTCTTTTACACCCTGCCCCAAACTGTTCATTTAAGACTCTTTGTTTCTACCTTGTTAATATTTTTCAGCTTCACATGATCTTGCTCAGTTTCATTATCCTTATGGTATTGCAATAACCTCTAAACTGCCTTCAGCTCCTATAATCTACTTTGTACTTCCTACCTGGTTTAAAGTATTTTAAAGCCAGGGTAGCCTCCCTAAAAATAGGCCCAAAATTTTTGACAGTACATACCCATAGGTAAAAATCTGAGTATACACCCTCAATTAGGAATATTCATTAACTGTATATCATAAAACAAATATATGAAAATAGAAATCAAGAATGAGATAGATAATAACATATATAATAAATATACTAACATATCCCTGATGAAGTTATGCTATCATTAGCTCCTATATGACTCAAAATATAATATTCTCTTATGGTAAAGCTCATTATTAATAATAACGTATGTAAATCTGCATTTCATATAGTCTTCTTGGCACTTCACCATTCAGGTTGATTTCATGAAATGTGACAAAGAACAAACACTTATGAAAAGAACATCAATTCTTTTTGTTACTGCTTGCAAAATTAGAACTACCTGTAATCCATGGTTTCTATGTGTTTATCTTTGAGTTACTTGGTCATTTTATAACTTTTTTTTTTTTAATAAAAAAGCAGAAAATAAAACAAATCCACTGAACTGTCAAGTAAACTGCAGGAAGAGGGGCACTCCCTTGTGGCACAATGGGTTAAAGCACAGCACTGTGAAGCTAGCCACAGCTACTTTAGCATGAGTTCCATCCCCCGCCAGGGAGGTGACCCACATGGAACAGCAGACCTCTCCTGCCTCGCCAGCTGCACTCCTCAGCAGTATATATATCATTGATCTGCTTATTCTGCTCCCCATTTTGTCTCTGGGGAATCCTCTCACTGTCTCTGCACCTCTGGCCGGTACCCCAGTTCTGTATGCATAAATAAATAAATGAATCTTAAAAAAAAATAAACTGTAGGAAGGTGCAATAGATTTATGGCAGCCAAATTAGTATGGTTACTAATCTCAGTTTATCTGCTTTGTCTCATCTTGAGATGTCCACTTGCATAGCAAATGTATAAAGGCACTTTCTTAATAAGACTTAAGAGAACCAGTGTCATCTGTACTGTAAACATTAGTGAAGCTCAAATTCTTTCAATTTGAAAAGTAAAATACTTAGAGATCACTGCTTGGCACCACATATAAGACCCCTGATGATCTGGCCTCTTTTTCAGCCTGTTTTCCAGGTACACACTCTTTTATTTTATCACATTTTACTTCTCTCTGCACACCAGCTACTTACCCCTTTCTTACCTTCAACATGCTGTCTCATTTGCACTTCTACATGTCTCACTTCTTTTAAAGTATTTATCGCAACCAGTTGTAACTGTTTCTTTACTAGCATTAAAGGGCAAGGATTATTCTTAGTTTTCATTTCCCAGCATCTACTACACCTTGCTTACAGTAGGCACATAATAAATGTTGACTGACAGAATGAAAACAGTCCAAATTCCTCTGGCCTCCTTTCAAGGCTTTGTGTAATCTGGCGCTGTCTTATCTAGCCAGCTTTACTTTCTTTCCCTAAGTCCATTTCTATTCTCCTCACTTCCTATCATATGTCATGCTTATTTTGGCTTTTGCTCAGATAACCCTTCAACTTGGACCATTTTCCATCTACAGGGGAACAACCTGTCCTGCAAGCCTCAGATCAAATTATCTTTTCCCCATGAAGTCTACTCAGCTCTTCCATCCCCAACTGATCAGTATTAGAAGTATTAGAGTGCCACAATTCTTATCTATTACTCTGTGTGACTGTTTTCTCATTTTCAGTCTAAGTTCTTTGAGGCCAGAGACCACCTTCAACTTCTTTTACATACTGATCTCTAATAACATAATGCAACATGCATGATGCACAGAAGATGCTGGATCTGACTGCAGTTTGGTATAGGGAGAAAGTACCAGACTGGAATTTAGTTACAAGCCCCATCACTAATTCATTAGGTGATGTAAACGAGTCACTTAACCTCTCTGGTCATTAATTCCTTATCTGTTAAATGAGACTTAACTTTTTTTTTTAATCCCAGCTAAGATATTTCCTCATGCCCGAAGGATACATTAAAATTTTATTCTGGGGTGACTCGGTGATGGGAAACCCACGGGGATTACAATTGAGATGAAAAAAAAAATGTACAAAATGATGTAAAAATAAACTGTTATATTATTTTAAAAAAATTTGTTCTGCAAGCTTTGGAACTCACTTAACCTTAATGAACTGTAGTGTAATTATCTGCAAAACAAAGAAAACCCAGCCCTCCACCTTAAAAATGACTATGTAAGGGTCAAATGAGAAAATACAGACCTGATCAACCCCTCCACTTTTAGGGAATCTGCCTTGTTACAGATGATTTTTTAAAATTTTAAGTCCTGATAAAAACATAAGGCACTCTTATAAAGGTATCATTTGTTGTTGAGTTAGAATAGTGAGCTAAGGACACTGGCCAAGGACACTGATTAGATCCGTGAACAATCAGCTCAGAACAGTAGGACACTGTTCCATGGCCACAGGCTATACCTCATCCCTGGAGTACAAAGACACAAAGTACATTAACCTTTATCCTGGAATGACTACACGGCAGGGAATGTCTCAGTGGAAGTTACTGAGCTATCACTTGAGATCTAAATTAAAGCCTGGAAATGGCTTTGAAATATGTTCTTTTTATAACCATGCTGTATTAGAATCAATAAATCTGTCATATTTTGATAATCATTTGGAGGGTATATTTTATATGAAATAATAAAAATAGAATGGTTACAAAGACACAGTTTCTCATATAAACATATCTAATCAAGTGAAACAAAGAAACAGAATCACAAAATGTCCTTGTAATTCCTAGTTGTTTTTTAAAACTAGATTAAATGAATACACAGTGCTTTCAAAGAAAATATAAAATGTTTTCCACAGGACATGCTGAAATGATCCAACAGTTAATGAAGACAGTAGAAACGTAGGGATTTAGGGCCCTCCCTGGTGGCACAACGGGTTAAAGCACAGCACTGCAAGCTGGCCAGAGCCTCTTAAGTGGGAGTTCGATCCCCAGCCCTGGAGGTGATCCACATGGCGAGGCGGACCTCTCCTTACATGCCCACTGCTCCCCTCAGCAGTGTACTTTGTCAATCTGCCTGTTTTGCTCTCCCTACTCTGTTGCTGGTGAATTCTCTCAGTGCCCCTGCACCTCTGGCCTTCACCCCTGTTCTGTATGCATAAATAAATCTTTTTTTTTTTAAGATTTTATTTACTTCTGCATACATAACTGGGGTATAGGCCAGAGGTGCAGGGGCAATGAGAGAATTCACCAGAAACAGAATGGGGAGCAGCAAATGCGACAGAAGAGGTCTGTTGCACCATGTAGGTCACCTCCATGGTGGATGGTGGGGGATCAAACTCCCACTGAAGCGGCCACTGGCTTGGCTTAGCTTCGCTCCAACCTGCTGGACCATCAGGAAGAGCCCTAAATAAATCTTTAAAAAGAAAGAAATATTTAAACTAGTTTCTTTAATAGTCTAATGTCAGTGGTAATTACCACATGTCCCCTAACACAGATAAAAAGAAACATATTGTATATGGCACTCAAAGTCTCAAGCTATTCTAAATACTAAGTTTTTGGTTTTTTTTTTTCAATTAAATTTCATGCCAGTTCACTTTCCCTCAGCATGAAAAAAAATTTTTTCTCAGTAGGTTAAAAAAGCAATATTCTCAGAATCATATTTAGGTGATAAAAGATGATTTTCCAACAATATTCCAAAGACACTTGCTTCAAAATAGTAATCAAATATCAACTCTTAAACTGGGCACTTTATACTACTTTCCCCTAACTTTCCCTGGAATGCCTTTTTCTTTTAAAAGAGACTTATTTTATTTTACACATCCAAGAACTGTAGTGTAGACCAGAAGTGCAAGGGTGGGGCTGAGAGGACTCACCAGAAATACAATGAAAAGCGAACAGGCAGATTCACTGAAATACACTGCTGAGGGGAAGCGGCCTGTGAGACAGGAGAGGCCTGGGCCTGGTGGGTCAGCACCCTTGTTAGGGATCTAACTCAAGCAGCAGTGGCTTTGGACAGCTTCACACTGTTGAGACTTAACCCTTTGACCACCAGGGAGACCCATAGAATGCCTTTTATGTGTAATCTAATTCATGTTTGTGAAATAGTCAAGCTTATAGCCGTATACATTTAAATTTTAGATACTTTCTGGATAGACCCTTTTTCTAGCACACAAGACACATTAAATTCAGCATAGAATATTTGATAAGTTAGCACTGTCCTTTTATGCTTACAATCTATATTGCTAACAAAAAGGCTACTTACTTTGCATCTTGATATCAATTATAATAGACAAAATCATAACCAGACAGTGACAAGTTTTACTGAGTAACAGTAGTAGTAAGAGGAAAAACTGAAGGAATGGGAAACCAAATAAAATCAAGGGATAAAAGCTGACCTAAGGCAAGAGATGATAGAAACTGGAAAACAGGATTAGAAAAGGGAATTTGCATCTAAGAAATATAATTGTTCTTATTCACCCCAAATAATTACTTTTTTAATCGTGTATTTCTTGTCAAGTGTGTTGGATTTTAACATCTTGTTATCCTAAGTACCAATATTTTGAGAGTGCCTTTGTTAATTTATCGCATACATTCATGATCCAGTTCTACTCTCCTTACTCATACTCTTCTTGAGGCCAAGGGAGGTTGCTATGCCCTACTTTATTTCTAGCCCCTAAAAAAGGCACTCAGCACATAAATTGTCAGATGAAAAAAAAAAAACCCTTTGAGAGAGATATTTCTACTATACTCGTGTTACCAATGAGGAAACTAAGGCCTAGGTTTACAGCCAGAAACAAACCCTGTGTCTGACCTGACCACAAAGTCCTCACTGGGCAGAACAATTTAGTGCCTTTCACTTACATGTCTTTAGTTAGGATAGCCCTTTCTTCACAGGGGCCTCAAGCTTCAACTTCTCCATCTACCTTTTCCTGAGGATCTTCAACCTATGATCCCAAGGGACCTCTCTCTTCTTTATGCTGTGCCTTCTGCCAGGGTTCTATAATAAAAGTGCCATTAACCCTTTGCAGTGTACTTACTACTTATCTTTCCATTTTTATTTCAACTCCAAACTTCCTGAAGACAGGAATCCGGTATCTTCAAGTGGCTCTGGCACATTGCAGAGTTGAATAATTGTTTGAAAAAGGAATGAATAATCCCAGAGATAAAAAGGAGTCCCTTAGCCACAAGCAACCAGAGACTACAACTTTTCTTCCTTGGGAGTGGCAAAAGCATGCCTGAAATTCCCTGCCCACACAGCAGAAGAGCATTATTGTGCTATATGTTAAGACAGTTTTTCCAAGTTTAGAGACATCTAATGAAAGAACAATACAGTTCCAAAACATTAAGGGCTAAGTGGCCCACCTACAACTGAAACAACAAAAAAAATTTAAAGAAAAAAAAAAGTGTGTGTGTGTGTGTGTGTGTGTGTGTACCTGGATGGTACATCAGCTCCAGAATTTAAATAACGTTTACCAGTTCAATTAAATTGTTTTCAGTGGTTTTTGCATATTCTAGGTAATTTTATTTTTATATCCTTTGCCTTGAAAGTGCTACTTCATACTTCCCCACACATGAAAGGGCAAAACCTATCTTTTACTAAATGGGAACATGACTCACCTCTGCCTGTGTCAGGTAAAAAGACATTCAAGAAATGTTGTATGCTGCCATTTGTAAACTTGCTTTCTAAAAGCACATGTGGCCTATTTTAAACTAATGAATTCATTTAATCAGTATCAATACCAGGTTCAACCACATCTAAACAAAGTCTGCGTTTCATAAAAAATAGTAGAGTTGAATTGCCTGTGTACCACCAGTGAGTACTACATGAATAGTACTACATACAATATTCTGATTCTAAGAATTTATAACCAAATACTTAGACCATTTTCAAAATACGTATTTCAGGTGACATTTTTTTTAATACATTCACCACTCAACCACAATCTATCACTTTACCCTTTTATTAACACTAATTTTTGAAGTGTCTAGTCCTACCTATGAGTTATAAATAGGATAGTATAAAGGTGGGAAACTGGAATTTCACAATTGGAGCACATTAAGCCATTTACTTGCCAACTAACATTTTTTCAATTGTTTACAAGCAGATATGAAAAAAAGTGAAAATCATTTTGCCAAGCAGTACTCCTGGCCTCTTAGTTTGATGACTGGTCCTATCCTACCCATCACTCCTTCCTTTAGGTTATTATTCTGCCAGGAATACCCTCCTGACTCATCTCTGCCTGTCCACTGGAGACCTGGCTCAAGATTCAACCCCCTGAAAAAGTCCTGTTCTACCCCACTAACACCAGCTCCATTACTACTTCCCAACTTTACATTCCCTTGGCATTTACATATAGTTTGCACTGCATACTCAGGAAAAAGGGCTTGCATTTTTCAATCATTTCCCCAAACAGAAACACGTCTTCTTTTATGTTCTCTTTTAAGCAATCAACGCTGCCTGAGTGCCTGAATCAGCAGAAAGTTCATCCCTCAAAAATTTCTGAAGCAACTGACTTCAGATCACACTTCTCTACCACTTCCAACACGAAAGGGTTTCGAGAGGAGACTGAATTTTGACTTGGTTCTACAAAATTCATCATGAGAGATTAATCAGTAAGTCTGGCTATTCCTGAGATTTCACATTTTACATTTCTTCTAAAATGCCTGATGAGCCTGGAAGTTGCGCGCCTGTGAGAGTAGGTACTTGGACCTTGCAAAAGGGGCAAAAACCCCGGTTGGCAGTCAATGTTCAAAACGCGTGAGCCTCCACTGTTAAACAAGGCTCATTAACTACACAAACTTGCTGTTTCAGCTTTCTGGCTTCAATGGAGTGCTATGATCTCCTTTGGTTATTGTTGAGAGCCAACGATGGGTTAAATTCCCATAAATTACACAGCGCTTTGGTGCTTTGCCCAAGCATACCGCTGGCATCCGTGTAGTTGGATTTTTTTTTTTTTTTTTTTTAAATAGACCCGCCCGCCAGGGGAACCAGAGGTGAGGGACGAAAGCCCAGCCGGCACTTCTGAAGCGGCAAACCGGGTCTCCAGAACGCAAACCGCACGGTCTCCCTCTAGTTCTTAGCGTCAGCTAATCGTGCAGAGGCGGGGCTTTCAGGGCCGCTGTTTCTGACTAAATCTCAACGGAGTCTCCCTCCGGGACAGCAAGCCACACTTCGGCTGCTGCTCAACTTTTCCTGCAAGGGGCATCAGTTTTTCCATACTCGAAGCAAAACCGGGTCTGGGAAGGTCGCGACTCCCGCGGAGGAGAAGGCGAGGACTCCAGGGGGGAGGGAGCGGCTCGCTCGGCCAAGGGACAGGGGGGCAGAAACAAAGTAAGCGCCGACCAGCCCAGCGCGCCCTCCCGCCCGCCCCCTCGCCGGCCCCGCTCACCCTCCAGCAGCACCTCCTTGCCCGCGCGCTTCAGCGCCTGCACGGCCTGGTCATGGGTGGCCTGGCGCAGGTCGGTGCCGTTCACCGACAGGATGGCGTCGCCCAGCCTCAGCGCCCGGCTCTGGTCTGCCGCCAGTCCCGGGAAGATCTTGGAGATGAGGATCGGCATCCGGTTCTCGCGGCCGCCCTTGATGCTGATGCCCAGGCCGCCCGCCTCCTGCTTCACCACCCGCACCCGGCGCACTGGCGGTGACGCGCCCGGCTCGCCCGTCGGG
>NW_004567129.1:16223607-16253221 GCF_000260355.1 Condylura cristata
TCAGCCGCCGCCGCGTCGCCCGTCAGGCTCAGGCTCTCCCCGCTCAGCTCGGCCACCACTCGGACCCAGCGTTCCCTCAGCAGCAGCTCGACCAGCCCCGCTTTGGTGGCCCGCGTCCACACCGCCATGGCCGGCCCCGCTCCCGCAGTCGCCGCAGCTACCCTCATTCCAGTCAGGCAGCCTCGGCGCTTCCCCCTTCCCGCCCGAGGGGGCGGGCCGAGCCCCTCCCCCCTCGGAGATTCATTATTCATGAAGGCCACGCCCACCCCCGTGGGGCGGGGAGGGGCTGGCGGAGCCGCTTCCGGGAGGTTGAGGAGGCGCCCGCAGTCCAGTTACTGCTGCTCTCCGGACGTGGGCAGCTTCAGCACCGTGAGTCTCCAACTCACACTCTCCTTCCGTTCGTCTCCGATTTCCACCCCACCCTCTCCCAACACCTGACCTGTACCGTGCAATTCCCGGTGCTGCCTGGACACGGAAAGCAAAATCAGCTTAGAGAAGCACTTGGCAAGACTGCAAGAATGGGTTGCACGTTCCCTCATGCAAACCCTTGGCTCATTTGGTATTTACTGAGCGCACAGGCGTGTACTCTTTTTGAGGCCTGCAGATGAGGTTCATAAACTACCGCAGCTGAGAGCTTGGCGGTCTAGTGGAGGAGGAATACGGAGAACCAACCAGTCTGGTGTGATGCTATGTGGTTAAGTGACATATAGAAAACACCCTGAGCGCAGAGAAAAAACATCTGGTTGGGCATGAGGTCAGCTTCACGAAGTTGACACTGGAAAGCGATTAAGGTGCAGCAGAGGTAACTGCATAAGCAAAGGTTCAGAGGCATATTCTCAGCATGCAACCCTGCTACAAAGCAGAAAGGGACCATTTCTTATCCTCCAGCAGCCACCACCACAGGTAAACCTCAAAGATAGTACAGAATGCAAGTTACTTAGGAGTATGTCAGAATTCTGACTTGAAGAAAGCATAGGGTCATTGAAGGTGACACAGGATATGAGTATAAAAAAACCTCATATAGGCCCTCCCTGGTGGCGCAGCGGGTTAAGGCACTGCACTGAGAAACTAAAGCCATTTCCGCATGAGTTCGATCCCCCGCCTGCCCCGGAGGTGACCACATGGCGTGGCAGACCTCTCCTGACCCGCCCGCTGCTCCCCTCAGCAGTGTACTTCGATGATCTGCCTGTTCTGCTTCCCGCTCTGTCTCTGGTGAATCCTTTCACCCTCCGCATCTCTGGCCTTTACCACAATTCTGTATGAATAAATAAATAAATCTTTAAAAAAAAAAAACAAAACCTCATATAAGCAAATATGGAAGAGTTTGACCTTTGCTCTGTAGATCTGACTCTCTCACCCTGGAAGCCATGGCCTTTAGTTGGGATAAGTGTAGCGGAACATACAGAAACCATATGTTTACTACAGAGACTGCATTGCCTTTATCCAAAGACAAGTGATGCAATTTACCTGCTTTTCCAGCTGCATGGACTGAAAGAGCTGAGGAAACTGAGGCCCAGAGAGTCAAAGATGCTGATCCAAAGTCCACAGTGAGGCTCAAAGCCTCCCGGTCCAACGCTTTTTCTAGACTACATACTGCAGATACTTAAAATGAGGGGCCTGAGATCTTTCACTGAGATGATTTCAACAAAAGCATGAGGTCAAGGTGCCTTCCAACTTTCCTTCAGTGGTAAAAGTGAAACCCCCATGTTTTCATGGCATGGGAGGAACCACAAGCAGAGGGTGTGTACCAATTCCTGTAAAAGGGTCTGTATCCTGCTTCCTCATCAAGTACATGTTGAAGCTAGTAAGGCTTCATGCGCCATTCTGAATACACACTCATGTGTGGGCAAAAACTTCCAAAGAGCCTCCAATTGACACGAGTTAAAACCATAAAAATAGACTGGCAAGCACCCAGAGCCCCAAAGAATAAAGAATTAAAAAATGAGACAAGTATCTTAAAAAAAACAAAGTTACAGCGGAGTCCTCTTCGCAATTAGTAGAACAGGCTTTTCCAAGCTGCAAATGTCAGCAGAAGCTCAAACCTCCAGCCCTCTCCTAAATCAGCTGCAATGAGACCAGTCTACTATTCCGGCAGGTCCCGATGTGCCCAAGTACACCTGCAGTCACAGACATTTCTGGCTTTATTCCAACAAAGGTGTGAGCCCCCAGAGATCTGAGTTATGTGAAATTTCTGCTTATTAGAGAACACTTGGCAGTTGATTCCTTAGAGCCTGAGCATTTAATGTAACACTCTACATGCATAATTGCGCAGAGGATGAGCACTTGAGGACACCTTTCTTTGCAAAGGTGCTAACCCTGGTCATTTTTTCCAGAAAGTATGAGCTCTTTTGGTCAATGGAGTTGGAGGAAGTCATAGGTCTTCCAACTAAGTAGAAAATGAAGGCATGTAGATAAGTTATTAAAATATGTAACAAAATACTTAATCCTGGGAGGAGATGGTAATGGAGATTGATATTTAGAATGCTTGGGGCACTTTATGTAAAATTGTTTAAGAAATATACTCCTAAACTGTTGGGTCATTTTTGCAATCTTTAAATTAAATTAAATCAGGGCCCCTCCCTGGTGGCTCAACGGGTTGGGTTAAGGCATTGCACTAAGAAGCTTAAGCCCATTCCGCATGAGTTCGATCCCCGCCTGCCCCGGAAGAACTCCACATGGCGAGGCAGACCTCTCCTGATCCGCCTGCTGCTCCCCTCAGCAGTGGACTTCCTCGATCTGCCTGTTCTGCTCCCCACTCTGTCTCTGGTGAATCCTCTCACCCTCTGCATCTCTGGCCTGTGCCCTAGTTCTGTATGAATAAATAAATCTTTTTTAAAAAATAAATTAATTAAATCAGAAACTGAATTAATTTTCAACCTCCATTCATTACATTCAGACCTGCCAAACTTCTCCTGTCTCTTGTTTCCCACTGCTGTCTTGTGCATTCCCACCAGAGTCCTTCCTTCCAAACACTTCCTGCCACTTTCTACAACTTGCCCACCTAGCAAGATCTCATACCTGTTTTCTCTGACTGTCCAATATATTGGAGTTTTTCTTTTGAACAATTTTATCTTAGGCCTGGCTGGTTTATCCATATAAATTATAAAATACAGGAGAGTGGGGACCACCCATTGACTGCTTTTTATTTTCCACTCTTGTAAAAATAATGCCTGGCACAGAAAGAACTCATTAAAGATGTGATTGATTGAAATTCAGTGCCTCCTGTGCTACAGCACCGTCATTTCAGATAATCTTTCTCAAGGTTATTGGTTCCTTGCAGAGTGAAAATTGCCATCTAGGAAATCTCAAGTAGTCAGTGGAAATCTACTTCCTATGGATAATGAAATCTGAAATAAAGAGTCCACATCTGTTTCCACGGGTTCTTAGGGACAGTGAGACAAAGCTTAGAAAAATTTTTTAACAGACATGTTATTTTATCTACCTCTGAGAAAGGAAATGGCTGAGATAATTCCTAATAACCTTTCATTCCTTTGACCGAACATTCTCTTCTGCTGAAGCTATTATTTTACTATTTGTCAGAGGAAGGTAGGATCATTGCTACTTCAAATTGAGGAGGTTAGACCTTGAAATCTGTAGACTGAGGCTTATGAGAATAGTTGGCTGGGCAAGTGGGAGAAAAGGAGGCAAGGGGCACAGTGGACGATGGTAGGGAATTATTGGGGCTTTGGTGGTGGAAGTGACATGAGAACTTACATTTACAGAAGTGGGAACCTATAGCCCTAGAACATAGTATTATAAACCATTACCTCAGTAAACATAATTTTAAAAAGATAAATAAATGTTAGGTGAAATAAAAAATCAAATGTGGTTGGATTAGTTCTCAGTTCCATCATTTTCTTCAATTGTATGTCTTAGGCTTTCTTGAGTTTCTGCTCTCTCAAAACCCAATGGTCTTTCTTTCTTCTTATTCCTTTTTTTTTTTTAAGATTTATTTACTTATGCATACAAAACTGGGGTACAGGCCAGAGGTACAGGGGCGGTGATTCACCAGAGATAGAGTGGGGAGCAGAACAGGCTGACTGATGAAGTACATTGCTGAGGGGAGGGAGAGGTCTGCTGCACCATATGGGTCACCTCTGGGGCGGGGATCAAGCTCATGCTGAAGTGGCTATAGCTTCTTAGTGCTGTGCTTTAACCTGCTGCTCCACCAGGGAGGGCCCTCTTATTATCCCTTTTAGTAGCTGTTTGCTATAGCATGGTAATTAAGAGAACAAAGTTCAAATCATGGTTGGGCCATTTAATAGCTGTATGACAATGGTCATGGGACTGAAGTCATGGGCCTTCAGAAAATTCTACCTTCTACATGTAAGTGTGGTCATAAGGGCTGACTCAAATGATATACGCAAAACACCCTAGCTGCCTCACTAAGAATTCCATAAAAAGGCCCTCCCTGGTGTAGCAGGTTAAAGCGCAGCACTGCAAGCTAGCCGCAGCCATTTCAGTACAAGTTCAATCCCTGGACCCGGAGGTGACCACATGGCACAGCAAACTTCTCCTACCCTGCCAGCTGCTCTGTACCCTGACCAGTGTACTTTGTCAGTCTGCCTGTTTCTGCTCTCCACTCTGTCTCTGGTGAATCCTCTTACCGCCCCTGCACGTCTGACCTGTACCCCAGTTCTGTATACATAAATAAATAAATCTTTAAAAAGAAAAGAATTCCATAAAAAGTACCTGCTGCTGTTATTATTACCTGTTGACCTTCAGCAGCAACAATAAAACCTTTAGTAGCAGCTCTGCTGCTGAGAACCTATATTGTATCTAGGAATGCATCTGCCACAATGCCATTTGATTCCAGGCTTTAAAAGGGCAAATGGCCAAATTAATTTCGGTGACAAACAGAATTTTGTATAAAGCTACGCTTTGGCTGAAAGGGAGTACATATTGCCAAGAGTCTGTCAAAGGAAAGAATTAGTGGATCTGGGGCTGGTTCCAAGGTTTGAGTGTTGTGTAATTTCATAAGGAAGGAGGGCCCCAGGCAAAACTGCAGCCCTTAGCAAGCCTGAAGGTCACTATCACAAAGGCAGCCTGAATCCAGAGAGAAAAGAAAAAGCCAGCGCTGCTCAATTACAACTAAGGAGGAGGCCAATCGGAGAAATAAGTTTGCAAGATAACCAACATCCAACTTTGAAAAATTAACCATGCAAAACTCTGCCCAGTTAGGAGACAGTGCAATCAGTTGTCTTTTTCAATGGACAAGACCACTTTGCCGCTGGGAGAAGTATCCTAAAATATATTTTTCTTTCTAGCACAAACATGAAGCAAAGAGGGAAAGGTGCATAAATCTTTTAGCTGATGCAAGCACATTTTAAAATTCATCCCGCCAAGATAAATCACTCTCCATCTGAAACCCACAAAAATGGATTAACTATCTCATGTGTTATGACTATGAAAACCCACATCTGCTAACCACATTCCTAACGAGAAGCAGCTGGTGACAGTTTTGTAGCTCTATGACTTTCTTTTTAGGAAAATATTAGCAAGGACATACTAAACTGAAGGCTAGTTTTATTGAATTCACTTAGTTATGGAAAATCACCAGTGTCTTTTATTGACACTTAAGGAAATTACGTAATTTGCTGTGAAATTAAAGTAAGGTCCAAAAATAAAGATCCACTTTCCCCTAGTACTAGTTCTTACAGAATTTCCAGTGCCTCACAATAAAACTTGAGCATTATTGTCAGCCTAAGCTCTCATTCTTGATATACTGCTGAACATTCAGTCACGTTTATCAATGCCTGTGGTATTTCTAGGCCTTTGCCTTTAACTCTCTCCTATGACATTAACCTAAGTTGGTGGGGCTCATGGACTGCTTTGAGAACCAGCTGCTGGTGTGGACATGCCTCAGGCAAATACATGCTTCTGTGGAATTCAGCACTCAAACTTGAGGTCTTGAGAAGCCCCTGCAGCTCTTCTAACAACTTAAAAAATTATTTATGCATACAAGAACTGGGGTACAGGCCAGAGATGCAGGGGGTGAGAAGATTCAGAGAGAGCGGGGAGCAGAACACATGGATTGACTGAAATATACTTTTGAAGGGAGCAGTGGGTTGGTCAGGAGACGTCTGCTGCGCCATGTGGGTCACCTCCCTGGTTGGGGATCAATCTCATGCTGCAGTAGCTGTGGATAGCTTCATAGTGCTGCGCTTTAATCCACTGCACCACCAGGAAGGGCCCTCTTCCAACAACTTACAGGTTGAAGTCCTAACCCACAGTGTCTCAGAATATGACTGTATTTGGAGACAGGGTCTTTAAATAGATAGTTAATTCAAAAGGACACAGCCATCCATATAGGGTGATGTGAAGACACAGGGAGAAGATGGCCCTCTACAAAGGAAGGAGGCCTCAGAAAACACCAACCCTGCCAATACCTTGATGATGAACTTCAAACCTCCAGAATCGGGAGAAAATAGATTTCTACAACATTTTTTTAAAGATTTATTTATTTATCCATACAGAGCTGGGGTACAGGCCAGAGGAGCAGGAGTGGTGAGAGGATTCACCAAAGACAGAGTGGAGAGCAGAACAGGCCAACTGATGAAGCACGCTGCTGAAAAGGGCAGCGGGCAGGCCAGGAGAGGTCTGCCGCGCCATGTGGGTCACCTCCGGGGCAGGTACTGGACTCATGCAGAAGTGGCTTTAGCTTCTTAGTGCTGTGTTTTAACCTGCTGTACCACCAGGGAGGGCCAGATTTCTACTATTTAACTCACCCAGTCTATGGTACGATTAGGGTAACCACAGTGAACCTATATAGATCCCAAGGCTAGAGCCTACCCAAAAGTGTGGTTTTTTGCCTTCCTACCTTCACCCCTTCTGTTCTTTACTTACAAAATGTATAATTTTCACTGTGTGATCCCTTTGAACCTTGGTGATTTGCAACTATTTTTCGTGGAGGAAAATGTTAACCACAGTCATCAAGGCCCATTTGTACCTGGTCTTCTCACTATCCCATTAGCTTACAGGTTCTGTATCCAAGTTTTAGCTTTCCCCTCATTTTTCCTCTAGAAATTGCCCTACTCTCACCTCTTCCAAGAACCTCCCTTGTTCCTACTTGTTATCAATTAGGGCAGCTGTCCCCCTCCAGTGGCCATGAATGAGTTATGCATGCTCATGGTGGGGCTCTGCCTGCCCTTTTAGCCTCATTTCCCTCTATTTACAGTAATTCCTGTTTTAACCACATGGATCTACTAGCAGTTCCTGGGAAAGGCTCTGCTCTCTCCTTTGCACTAAGAATGCTCCATAAATGTTTTTTTCTTTCCTGCACCTTGCTCTTTCTCCCCTCCACCACCCAGTTCTAAGAGTTATGAGGATCATCTCCTACCTTCAACCGTATCTTCTAACCCTACAAGTTAGGTATCCCTTCCCTACATTCATTTCTGATACAACCTCATTGACCTCCTTGTTTCTCTCCCCAACTAGGCTGTGAGCTTTTTAAGGGCTGAGATCACCTTTCACCTGTTGTTGCTGCATAATAAATACAAGTTCAGTGAGTACTGAATTCTATAATTTCCTTAAAACAAAGGGCTGACACAAATAACTGTATCTGTACTGCGCAATATAAGCCACCAGTCACATGACTACTTAAATTAAATTTTAAATTAAAAATTCAGTTCCTGGGGCCCTCCCTGGTGGTGCAGGTTAAAGCACAGCACTAAGAAGCGAAAGCCACTTCAGCATGAGTTCGATCCCCACCCTCCCTGGAGGTGACCACATGGTGCAGCAGACCTCTCCTGACCCGCCCATTGCTTCCCTCAGCAGTGTACTTCGTCAATCTGCCTGTTCTGCTCCCCACACTGTCTCTGGTGAAGCCTCTCACCATCCCCACACCTCTGGCCTGTACCCTAATTCTGTATGAATAAATAAAATCAAATCTTAAAAAAAAAATTTCAGTTCCTTTGTCACACTAACTCAAAACCAGCCCAATGTGGCTAGTAACTATCTTAGTGTACAGCACAGATATAGAATACTTCCACCATCACAGATAATTTACTGTACAGTGTTGATCTATGTCCTAAAATATCTTGAAATATGAAAGAAAAGATGACATATTTAGAAAAACAGAAGAGGATAAGAACATAATAAAGATCACAAAAAGAAACAAGAGGGTAAGAATATGAAATGGACAGTTGGCCAGTCAAAACACATAGATGTAAGCAACCTCATTATTAAATAGGTAAATTACACAAACCAAGATGCTTTTCGCCCACAAGGTGGGCTGAAGTCCATCAATAAAGACATTAGTATTTATTGTCCCCATTGGCACAAGGGGTGATGTCTCAGCACTATGATGATATCTGCAGGCACTGCAGCAAAAGTTCCATCCCCAGCTAGGGAGCTGACCCACCTGGTGCAGCAAGCAGACTTCTCTTGACTTACTCACTGCTCCCCTCAGCAGTGTATTTCAGTACATCAGCTTGTTCTCCCCACTGTTGCTGGTGAATTCTCACCCCAACACCTCTGGACTGCACCCCAGCTCTTGTATGCATAAATAAATACATCAATCTTTAAAAATAAATACATTGGCAAGGTGCAAGGAAATAAGTACTTACAATGGAATTGTTGCTAACAGAAACAAAATTCCAAAGAGCAACTGAAAGTGAAAGAAACTGGGCGCAATATGAGCTAGCAATTCTACTCCCAGGATGACCCCTCAATAGCATGTGAGCCTATCATAGCAGAGGTTGTTCATGACAATACTGCATGGCTTATACACAGGCTGACCACAGAACTCTGTACTATAGCTTAATCAAGCACTTATTCAGAGCAAGAAATGCAGTCTAAAAAATGGAAAAAGTCCTTTGTACATGCCTTCTAAATATTATATATCTATATTTGGATCTCTACAATGGAGAGACAAGGGGGAATAACTAAGACTACCTTGGCCCTCAATCATTGTATAACCATTGAAAAAATGGCCTCTTCTCTTGTTTTCCATTTTCATGCATATAATGAAGCCAAAGGTACATGGGTTTTCTTTTCTCAAAAACCTGCTTCTTTCTGATCCCCAAGCCCAGAACACCTCATTACTGGTATCATGGATGCAATTTAGAATAAGTTTCCATTTGAAGAAAGTGTTTTCACTTAACAAAGCTCAGCAAAATAAAAAGCAAACTAGGTGGTCTCTTACTTCCAATATTCCAGTATTTTCATTTTCCTTAGTCTCACTTACAATAAGCTACCTGGCAAAGGGTGTGTTATCCAGTCAAAGCTCAGACTACTACCTACTAAGTGAAAAAAGTGAGTTTTTAAAGCATTTGAATCAGGTTAGCAAAAAATATCTTTTCTGAGTTGGTCTGTGATCAAAAATTTTTTGGTAAAACTCAAGTATGAGCAGCAGTTGGCAAAAATTGTCTGAAACAGAAACAATGTGTCTAGGTCATAAAATCCCAAAAGAAACAGATGCACTCAAGTGTTCTATTTAATGTTCATTTGCCTGCCTTTCATTCCCTTCCCCCAATGTTCTAACTTGCCCTATCAGTTTCTGCCTCATTTGTATTCAAAGTTCTCTACTTAGGAAGAATTTCAAGGTCCAAAGCCCTTACTTCCCATACCATTTATGGAAGTCCAAATCACTGGCTGAAATATTGCAAAGGAATACTATTTCCTCAAATTTTAGTTCTTCACTGATGATCTGCAAGCCCTGTCAGAACCAAACTCTGCACAATCCACAAGGTTTCTGAATACTTTTAAGTAAAACAAGTCTTCTAGTCACTAAATGTTCTCCATAGTCAGTGAAGAGTGAACAAGTTAATATTTAAGGCAGCCTACCTTCCTCTGGTCATGTTCAGTGTGGATCAGTGACTTGAACTTTGGTTTCAAGCACACAAGAGACTCTAAAACACTTCTTAGGAAGGACAGGATCTTACATTCTGTTGAAAGATGGTAACCATCCAGTCTTGTAAACTAGGAGAAATACACCTCACTAAGGACATCTGTTCATGTAAGAAAGTTATTTTACACCAATGAGTTTAACTTAAATGACTGCCATTACTGTACAAAACCTAAGGGGCTGAGAAGTGTCCATTATAAACCCGTGTCTTTTCCCTCTTTGCAAACCTGAAATAGCTTATCCTTTATTTTATGAAGCATTGGGCTCTGCTTAACCTCTCTGGTTACTTCCCTTAATTCTCCAACATATCTACCTTAATTCTCACATTTATTTTCCCTTTTCAGACTGGAGGATGAGGTCCTTATTTGCGAAGTTGTTTTTCACGAGAACTTCTCTCATGATGTCATAGAACTTACATACCTCTGCCTATACCACAGCCCTCTATACCAAAATAAACAAAGCCACACACCCTGAGTTTCCAGAGGCAGGCAACAGAATACACCCACTAAGATGGGAAAGAAACCCATCTGCGCAGTTCAGGTTATCTAGAGTTCTTCACTGTCTAATTTAAAAGATCACATTAAAACTGGGCAGCTGGTAACACCCATGGGAACAACAATGTTAATCAGCAGGAGGACAGACAGGGTGACATATATGGCAGGTTTTCTGGGTCCCACTTCTATTCCAACTTCCTCACAAAACCCCTGTCGATGTTTCTTTACCCTTTGAAACTGGTATATAGCAGGTGAAAAGAATACTTGTTTAATGAACTGATATCCCAAAGCCTGATTTTTTTTTTCTTTTAAATAAACTTTTATATAGTTAAAATTCTTCCTTAAAACATAAGAGTGACATCACTCTTGATATCTGTCTTGAGGAAGCTAGCACAGTTCTCCTGCCCTCGAGGGCAATACTTGACAAGTACCTACACCTTCCTAGGGGCTGCAGTATGTAGGCTGGTAAGTGGAAGTCATTAGCCCTCTGAAATCTCTGGCAGGTGCTAGGGCATGGATGTTAACTATGATCTTTGTTTCCTGAAATTGTGGTCTAAAGAAAAAACAGGACTCTGACCAAGTTCAAATAATTCGAAGCTACTTGGAAATTTATCCTAATGACAAAAACACCGGAGTTTCCAGTCACTTTCACTCAGTGAAGGGAAGTTACTGCCCATTTTTTAGAAGATAACGCTTATAAAGACTAGTCTTAAAGAGTAACTTTTTTTATTATCATGATTTGTGAAAACAGAGTAGACAGTTCAAGGAAGGACACAGACAGTGCCCTGTTTTAGGTCCCAAATTTCTTCTTTTTGATGGGAGGTGGGAGCTGAGCGATGATGTCATCCAGGGGCCGTTCTACTGCCACCAGAGTTCTTTCGTCCAAAAGATCCATGAAGAGTAGAGGCTGTAGAGAGATGATAATGATTCTATCAGGAGTTAGGCTCAGCACTAACCTTGAACAAATTGACTAGAGTCAAAATGTGAAACCAGTTCAAGGCTGGAAGGATCTAAATCTGACAAATCTTCCCTGACTGAATTCACACATGAAAGATTTCAGCAGGCAGGCATTTTAATGTTCCTCTGTATAGACAATCTATGATCTAATTTCTCAGGAATCAATATTAATAGAGGGCTATGGAACCTAAATTGTTGACAAATAGCAAGGTACAAGTGCATCAGTAAATAAAACAGCTTTGCATATTTATATACTTTCCTCCAAAAGAGACAATTTTATACTCTTCATTAGGTGCTGCAGGACCCTCAAGGAAGTCCAATCTAAGAGGCATAAATATGGAACTTCTAAGTTGGCACAAATAGCCACAGTATCATCAGTGCCATGGATATTTGTTCTATATACAGTAAAAAGCCTAGCCCAGAAGGAAAGTCATAGCTTTAATGACTTCCATTTGCTTGAACTTTACCATATGAAACATTCTCCAATTAGAAATCAAATTTAAAGAACAGCTTCAAAACAAGTCCCCACCTCAGGGCCAACATCTTGTTCACTACCTATACATTTCATTTTGGCTAAGTACAATGTATCCATCTCTTAATATACTGAGGAAAAAACAATGAAATACAGATGTAAGAAACATGCAGCCTAAGTTCTCGCACATAAAACAAAGGAGCTCTTATTTTCCTACTGTGAGCTTATTACATTTTGATAATAAAAGAAAGAACTATTAGGTAATAGGAACAGTTCAGCACATAACACAAGATATACCTTATATATCTTAGAAATTTTGAAGGCATGGGCAGTGCGTCTTCTGATGACATCTGATTCATTTGTGGGAGGAAGTGGATTGTAGAGTAAAGTTTTGTCATTTGGAAGAGGCTAAAAAGACAAAAACATATTGCTTAAATTGTTATTTTGTTAGGGCTGCTACAGACCAAAGAAGTAATGGTGATTTTTCTTCCATCCAACATTTCATACATTTACTGCCTTCCTAATTCTCCTTACTTCAGGAAATGAACCACAGTGGCTCTTCCAGCTTGAATACAGAAGGTGAGAGTTTGAGAGTATGATATTCTAGACCAGCAAGATCAAAGGGCCAAGCTAGGGCTTCTGGCCAGTCTTGTCAGTAATACTTGTCAGAAAGAAACAAACTGGCATGTGCAAGAGCTCAGCTTATACAGGCTCTCTTTCTAGATTCTCCCCATGCAGACTGCAGTCAGACTGTGACTAAAGTTCTCTCCCCAGGCAAAACCGCAACACAAGCCACCCCCTCTAATGTCACTGACACCTTGAGAGATGGCCACTGGCCAAGCAAGTGATATTTCATATCTGACTTCCTTGGGAAATAGCTCTGCCCAGCATAAGGAAGTGAGGGACTTATCACCAACACTTGGGAAAAAATGGCTGATTTGGGCTGAGTTACAAAGAGACAAGCGAGTAGGAGGGGCCCTTCCTGTATCACTCATCTCTCAGAAGACACTTGCCAGCCAGCTCTACTTCCCACGCCCAGAGGACACAAGGCCATGACAGCAGTTCCAGTGACACATTACCATGCATAGCTTCTTTAGGACCATCTGCTGCTTTCCATATGTCCCTTACATCCCCACCTCCACAGACACTAAAACACTGCATATTACAAGCAGGGCCACAGCTCACAGCGCTCCTAGGAAGGAACGTACTCACCCAAAATGACATAAAATGTGGGGTGAATTAAAGCAAACACCTGGAAGAGGTTGAAATCTAGAACTGAAAAAGAAAATGCTTACATCTTACCTAAACCATAGCTATGGAGAACAGAATTTTCCTAGCTGGTCTGTTTTTAGGACAGAAGTCCAAACCTTCAATTGTGCAAAATTATTTTGTTGTAGTACATTCAGTCAGGGAGTACAAGTATTTGAAACGTCAACCCAAATCTCCTTGAATGGCACCAAGTTATTCAATCAACCCAGAATGCAAGGTAGAAATGACCTAGCCAAATCAACGGCATGTTCCAGTGAGGGTCACCTTCTGAATACTAACCTAATTACATTCCTTCTTAAGTTATGTGCTCACAGGTAAAGCAGGAATAGGGTCAAGTTGGCAAAAACCAGTACACATAGGCCTGCCCAGTCCCTGGGAGCCTCCTGAGCAGTGGGAATGAAAATGAGAAGATTAGCAGAACAGAGGGCTGCTCTCCTCTAACAAACAGGAATCTCTACTCCAGTTGTCTTCCCTCTAAATTACTGTCCTTGCTGCTTTTAGAATTTGAAGCTACCTAAGTAAAGATCCGGGGAGAGCACAGGAGGCAGGTAAAGAACTCACCAACGACTTGTCGATGATGCAGAACATATAGGCATCATGGAGAAGGATGTGCATTGGTCTCTTGGGATGAAAACTGATGTGCGTGATGGGAGTATCTCTTTGAAGCCAAAGGTAATGAAAACCCTGCTTCTGGATCGTCCTGCTCCACTCTGTGTACTGTTTGCCTGGAATGCTGTACTCAAATACCTGAGGAAGGGTAGAGAAGGTAGATCAGTATAGAAAGACCAAAGATCTTTCTCATTCCTAACCAGAAAATATCTACATACACCTTGACTTCATCATAGAGAACATTAGACTTTCCTAATACTCTTGTTAAAAAAAAAATTAAGTTAAATTATAAAACGACAAATAATTCAAACAATATTAAAAGGGTTACTGTGAAAAGTCACCTGCAATCTTGGTATCTTTCATCTCTAAAATATGAGCAGGTTGCTATTTCTTGTTTACATCTAGTCTGTGATGTTTTATGCATACAATAGTTTTTTATGTTGCTTCTTCCTATTAGCATTATACCAGAGACTGACCCATAACAATATACAGATCACTCAGGCCTCCTCTTAAGAATATGTAATAATCCACTCACTTTACAGCTATACCATGTCCTGCTTATTTAGTGTGCTTATTGGACATATGTGTGACAGACACAAGTATGTGGCTTCACTTATCTTTTATGCTTTGGACACACAAATCCATGAAACTGATATAAGACACTTCATTTTGTGCACATGTATGTGCACATGCATGTATGCAATATGTGGGGGCTAATAAAAATAGTAAGCTTCATTTGCCAGCAGTCTACTTAAATGGGCTTCCCAGATCACATTTAAAACTTCCAACAGCTCAGTAAGGAAGGTACGATGCCCATTTTATAAAGGACAAGGAGAGACAACACAGTGAGTTCTATTGCACAGGTATTTTAAATATCTTCGTATTAAATACATCTTGGGCCCTCCCTGGTAGCGCAATGGGGTAAAGCACAGCATTATGAAGCTCTCCACAGCCACCACAACATGAGTTCAATCCACACCAGGGAGGTGACCCCATGTCACGGCAGACCTCTCCTGCCATGCCGGCTGCTTCCCTCAGCAGTGTACTTCACTGATCTGACTGTTCTGCTCCCTGCTTTGTCTCTGGTGAATCCTCTCACTGCTCTTGCACCTCTGGCCTATACTCCAGTTGTATGCATAAGTAAATAAATCTTTAAAAAATATAAATATATCTTTACTTTACTACATAATACAGGAAACAGGAGACTTGTCTCTAATCTGGGCTGATATTAGCTCCTTGAATACTCACTAGGAATTTATTTCTTCATCTGGAAAGTGAAAGAGAATTATACGACCTTTTAGTTCACTTCTGAACTCTTTAAATCGTAATCCACCCATGTCCACTTTAGGCCATGTCATCTCTACTCTAAAACAATCAGTAAAATTGTTAAGGAATTCTTCGTAATTCCTTATCCTCCTTGTCCCTCTTTATTGCTCTAGAAACTCACTCCACTGCACCCCATTAAGCGTACAGTGAGCCCACGTTCCATCCAGAAGTTTTATTTCACGAAAACAATCTTTATATCATGCAATTTCATAGAAAAGCAGCCCAATTTGTCATGATTTCAGCTTCTACGTCCTATTCAACAGGAAGGAAATGAGAAAGCACTGGAATTTCTTACCTGCTGATCTGAATAAGCAATAACAAGGTTGTTGGTATTGGGAGCAATGGCCAGAGCAGTCACAGGGAAATTGTAAGCAGGCACTGTGCAGTGAAGCTGGGCACAAACAACAGACATGTGAGCCAACAGTACAGTACCTTCCCTCAGGAAAGACTGGATGGTCTATGCCTGTTACTTTTAAATAGTATTCCTTAGAACTGAAAGGGTTTTAGTAGTTTCTATAAACATCAGGTATTTCCCCAGACAACTTGAACTTAATTAAAAATCAAAAACCTTATCTAATTTGTGCAGAGAACTTCAGGATAAAGCTCTCCCTGTCATCTCAACATCTATATGAATTGCTCATAAACACATCAGTGAATAACAATATAGTTCTACACTGGATTTAAAAGAAATTGATGCCCAGGAATGGACATTCATGTACAATTGCAAGGCATGTGCACCATTACATAGGAACTCTAAAGCCTTCAGGCAAGGCTCCAAGAGCAGTAGGCCTTGCCACAACATAAAAAATGTAAGCCAGGCCCTCCTTGGTGGTGCAGCAGGTTAAAGCACAGCACTGAGAAGCTGAAGCCACTTCCGCATGAGTTTGATTCCCGCCTGCCCCGGAGGTGACCACATGGCGTGGCAGAACTCTCCTGGCCCGCCCGCTGCTTCCCTCAGCAGTGTACTTCCTCGATCTGTCTGTTCTGCTCCCCACTCTGTCTCTGGTGAAGCCTCTCACCGCCCCTGAGCCTTTGGCCTGTACCCCAGTTTTATATGAACAAATAAATAAGTCTTAAAAAAAAAAAAAGCTATACAGTTAAAGGGCAAACGTATTAAATAAATAGTGCAGGTGGTAGTTAGTGGTTTAAATTTTGCGTAGCTCATATTTTATTCTTATAAAGCTGAGATCTTAGGGATCATTAGCAATTCAATGAATGAATGACAGTATCATCACTGAAGAGTAAAAAATGCTTTCCTGTTATTCATTTTCCAAATTTCTGATTCTGTTTAATTTAAAAATACCTTGAGGCCCTCCCTGGTGGCGCAGCGGGTTAAAGCACAGCACTGAGAATCTGAAGCCACTTCCGCATGAGTTCGATTCCCGCCTGCCCCCTGCCCCGGAGGAGACCACATGGCGAGCCAGACCTCTCCTGGCCCGCCCGCTGCTTCCCTCAGCAGTGTACTTCCTCGATCTGTCTGTTCTGCTCCCCACTCTGTCTCTGGTGAAGCCTCTCACCGCCCCTGAGCCTCTGGCCTGTACCCCAGTTCTGTATGCACAAATAAATAAATAAATCTTAAAAAAAAAAAATTTTTCAAAAAAAAAAAAAAAAATACCTTGAGATTACAAGGTGATCTATGAAAGAAAACTGTTATCTGCAATTATTCATCTAGATAAAATAAAAAAATTTCAACCCAAATACAGAAATACTCTACACACCTTTTCCTATCCCACAATTCCTTAATTTCAAATTTTTGTGCATGAGTGGTTTTATTGTTCTCAATGACTGATTCTATGTTACAGGTCATAATTTTGGAGCAGCAAACAAGTAAAATTCTTGGCAAATAAAAAAACAGTTCAGTAAATTTCCACTTCATGCCAAGTTTTCTTGAATCTTATTAGCTGTGTGTATGTGTGTGTGTGTGTGTTAACTTCCTCTCACTTGCTACTACACTTACCTTTAGATGTTTTAGGTTGTACACATGAACGCCAGCACTGGTACCTGATGTGGCTAGCCAATTTCCATCTGGACTAACTGCCAAAAGACACATGGACTCCACTGTCCCTATGAGGGCAGAATAACAGTTAATTCTGAATTCAGTGACCACAGTCAGCTCTACTTTGAAGATTACCACAAAGGTAACCTGACAGAGTTCTACTGACAGGGTAATTTCTTGATCATTGTGAAAATATGTTCTGAATGTGAACCTATTACTTTCATTTAACCAGCCATCCTTCAATAAAGAGCCAGAGACAGAAACCTGAATATATCACTTACTCAAGCCCAATTTAGACACTGCCTCCTATGGGAACAGAGAACCAGGGAGTGTCTATTTCTAAAATCTGTATTTTCATTGTTTCAAACTCCTTTCTACAAAATAGCTTTTTATTTTTTAAAAACATAATAGTTTATTTTTACATCATTCTGAGCCTCTACCAAATAGTTTTAATTGAAGCTGAGGAGAAAAAAAAAATCAATAGAATTAAAGTAGATTTAAGGACTCCCCTGGCAACCTAGAGGTTAAGTCTCAGCTATCTGTGTTATGGCCTGAGTTTGATCCCCAGCCTGGGAGCTGACCCAAATGGCACAGCAGACTCTCCTGTCTTGTCTGCTGCTCCCCTTATCAGTGTATTTCAGGCAATCTGCCTGCTCTGTTCCCTGCTCTGCCTCTGGCGAATCCTCTCACTCTCCACACCTCTGGCTCATACCCTAGTTCTTCTATGCAAAACAAATCTTTTTCATTTTTTTAAAAAAATTATAAAGCCACTTTAGTGGGTGCTTGTTATATGTTTAGCACAAAGGGACAGCACAAACATATGAGGCATCTTTGCCATCAAGGAACTTTAAACCAATTTGGCAATATGAAGATTCATGTGGAATAAAAATCAGTGTTGCTATATGCTAAAGCACAAGCTGCATATAAACACTCCCAAATGATAAAAAGGCTGTATGAAAAGAAATAAGTCAGATACTAAAGAATGGGTGAGGTGAGTAGGGAAGGTTGGAGAAGAATGTGAGCTAAAAGACTGAAATACACAGATTTCAATGCTGTGAAGAAATCAGTATGACAAAAAACCTAACATACTCAAAATACCTGCTTGGAAACACACATTGGAGATATACAAAATTATTAGTGGTAGTTATTTCTGGGCATCAGGATCACAGATGATTTTAACTTTCTTCTTGCTCTGCTAACAAAGCTCTTAAGATGATGATGAAACTTCTCTGGCCCCAAATAAGGAATCAAAAACCCAGTGAGAAAAGAGTAGGTGTGAGGAAACATTGCAGATCTCATCAAGTGTTTTCATTTGCCAGGTATCTCCTCCTACTTTAAATTGCAAACATGTGGGTGTGTACTTGCAGGATGGAGAAGAACATTAGCGAACCTCCAAACAATGAATGAGTTTTAAAACCAGAAGGAAAACAAAAAAAGGATACAACACAGACTGACAACTCTTCCATGGCCAGCATCAATTTCTCACCTGACTGAGGCTGGAAAGTATGCAGGTGCTTGAAGCTTCCTTCCAACAGTCGGATAATATGTAGAGACCCTAGATTTGAGGCCACAAAGAGTTTTGTTGAATCTTCAGAAAACAAAATCTGAAGGGCAGAGCAAAGGAAGGATGGCATCTTGGAAACCTGGGGGTGAATCAGTAAGAACCAGAGTGAGAGACAAACAATGTCTACAGTCCATCAAGAATAATCACAGCCAGGCTTAAAGTACATTAACGCTTCCAGTCAATAAGGAAGCCAACTTATAAAGGCCTGGAACATTGACATGCCTATTAAAACCTCTTTCCCCTTCCTCCCTCTCAGCTCTTCAAAATCCGAAACTTTTCCTTTACTTTCTGGCATTCTTCTACCTCTTTAAAAATGAAACTGAAAGTGATAGGTGGTTTTGTAATAGCTGTCTGTTTCCAAATAGATTTTCACTGAGTAAGTATGAATATCAAGTACATTTCCACTTCACACAAAAACCACTTAAGTATGAACTTTCCTTGTTTTACCTGACATTGCAGTATCACTTACTTTTTGGAGGCTTATGTTGTCATGTTCATAATTCAGGTGATAGAGAAAGAACCGAGAAGCTGTAGAATACGCTATCCAACTTCCACATGGGGAGATACAGCTGCAAATTATATTCTCAGGACCCTGACAATGATAAGAATCAGGATGCATATTCAAAAAAACTTCACAGGATGAGATGCACTGTGACATGAATCTTCAAGCTATTGCCATGCTGGACACATGCAAAAATACCTACAATGTAATCCTGATGCTCACATGCTGTGGGTACCTGAAATTTTCTCAGACATAGAACACTTAAACATATGGCTTTGATGTCAAAAACCAAAAAGTCAAGTCTGCTGACCTCAAATCTTTGAGTACTTCACAAATAGCTTCTTTCTGAGCCTCAGTTTTAGAAACCTGAACAGGAAGGCACATAATGCTGAAAACTTGGGGGGTCAGGTGACTTGGAATGCTGATCTTTTGTTTTGTCTGTGTATACTGCTGCATATTCTGTACCATTTGACTTTTTAAAAAATATAATTACCTTCTAATAATCAGAAGTAGAAAAGCCAATTTCCTATATTCACTCACCCAATAGTTTGATTGTTCACTTTATAATTACAGGAAATCTAGTTCTAGCGACATAATACTTCATCTAAATAATTTCAGACTTTATAATTTATGATGTCAACTAAGTAAACCTCAAATTTCAGGATGAGAAATACGTTGTGGATTTCAGAGCCTGAATGCAGTTAAGCTTCCTTACCTTTGTCTTGAGGTGTAATAAATGATCTGCATCTTTAGAGAGTGGGAGGGTGTCCCCATTCTTTCCTGGAATAAGAAAGTTCTCATCAAATAAAGCTATTTGTAGACACTTTATTTACGTATTTTATTCAAGAAATTATTCCTGGATAGAATGAAATCGCTACCACAGGGAAATCAGAGCACTATCTGGCTTATGAGTTAGTCCCTAGTTCTCTGGGACTATAGGAAGAGGAAACAGCAAGCACTTTCTTAGCTTCTATTCGGCTACCTTATGGCACATCACTAAGTCTCTGGAGCTGTACCCCAATTGGGCACACAGGTGGGTGGAAGTGGACATTTGTGTGGCCTTGATTTGAACTTCATCTGTGTGTTTTGGAACCCAAAGCAAAACCTCTTAATCCACTATAAAACAATAGGCCCCAAACATTTCTTCAACGGGCCATATAAAAATCAACGAGGAGTGTCACCCCAGCCAGATTCATGGGGTCTCCTTTTTCATACAGTGCTGTCACTAGCCAGCATTAAACCTTGTTGTTTTTTTTTCAACAATCTGTCTTTATCCCTGTCAAGCTGGGACAAACTATGATCTCACAACCCATACCACCTCTACCTGCAATACAATGCACAGAATCACAAACTTGTAACAGATGACACAGCATCCTGCTTATGATCCTAATGCTCTGTTAGGATCTTTCTAGTAGGTAGGAAAACCCTAAGTTCCAGCACAAAAATCTACTCCCATTTCCTCAAAAGTAGAATTTCAACTGCAATTCTAATTTCTAATCTTCCCTTACAGTTATCTTACTGAGAAAAAGACCTCCCATGTTACCTGTTGCAACTGTTGATCCCAGTCGCCAAAGTTCTAAGTGATGGGCAAATTGGAAGAGGAGAAGCTGCTTCCTTTTTGAACAGGAAATGAGACGTCGCTATATCCCAGAATTGAAAAGTAATAAATAAGTCAGGTCATTTATAGCCTTAGGACTAGATTTAGAAGCATAACTTAGCACTTTTTTTTTTTTAAAAAACTGTGGAAATCCATTTACTTGACAAATGCTTCCAGTATCACCATTTACTGGCCCATGTCTTAAATTTAAGGGAACCTTGGGAAATAAAAACACAGCTAGCCAATGCTCTTAAGAAACTTACAGTCTAAATGGGTGACATAAAATTGAATAGGCAATTACCTACAGCATGCTAAGAATTTTAACATGGCTAAAGGCCGAGTACATAGTGAAAAAAGGTGGGAAGGATATCTAACCAAGCCTTGTAAAGGTAAAGAAAGGAGCCCAGATGAGGTTTACTGGAAAAGATAGTTTGGCCAATACGGTGGGGGAGGACATTCCAAACAGCGAACAGAACAATGACATGTGGAAAAGTACAAAGGTTAAAAAAAAAAAACTTCAGAGGAATAAAAGCTAGATTAGGTGGGAGTGGAGGGACAGAAAAGAAGCCGAATGCCCAGGGCCAGACCAAGACAGGTTCCATAAGCCAGGCTAATAAGCAATAAGGTCCTTACACTGAAGGCAACAGAGACCAAATAAAAGCTTTAAAGCATGAGATAATGAACTTGAAGTTGCTTTTGGAGCACAGGCAAGAATGTCACGAATGTTAAGTAAAGGGAATAAAGGGAGAGTAACAGGACACTGTCAAGGAATGCAGATGAGAAAAGACAGTGATCCAAACTAGGACAAACTAGGAACTAGGAGTGAAGACAAAGTGAACCCAAAAGATTGAAGAGATAAGGAGACAGCAGGGGTGAATGGTTGAATGGGATACAGAAGCAAGTATGGGGAGAGCGATTTCAAGCTGAGAAAGCCGCCCATTTACCTAGAAAGGAACACTGCTCCCACCTGTAACACTGTATACCCTGTTCTTAATTATAAACAGAATCCCCACAAGCCACAACTATCTGGAAAGGGAAATGATTTCCCCAGAAACTGAACTAGAAGTGCTGTTTAAATCTCTCATTCCCTATAAGTCTTTGTAAGAGGCCTGTCTCAGAAACAGTAGGAAAAATGAAGAAGGTTCCTACAGAGCTGTACACACGTGTGTCCAGGAAGTATGAGCTATAATCACTCTTATGGAACAGACAGGGACACGCGGGGACCTTTGGGATTCGGAGTGATACTTACATGGGGAAAAGTGATTTTTCGGAGAGCAGCATCATAATTCTTTATCTCCACTTTCTCCATGAGGGGACGAATGACTAAGTGAGTATCAGTGCCTAGGGCAGGAGGCAGAGGGGAGAAAGCATGAGAATTGGAAATCTAACAGGATGATCATCAGAAGTAGGCAGAGTAAAGAGCAGCCTGGTGCAAAGCAGAACCCACCTCCAGATATGAGTGCTGTTGGGCTGTGGGCCACAGTCCGCACGTCATGCGTGTGATGCTGGAAGGGCTTTGTCCGCACCCACTGCCTCTCACTGCTGTTGGAAGTCACAGAGACCAGCTGAAAATGGAATACTGTCCCCTCGGCTGTGCCCACCACGAAACTGTCTTCTTGCTGAGAAATTAAATCATTAGGAGGTACATTTGAGCAAAATAGGGCCCAGTTTGAAGAAATACTCTCTGACGTTTTCTCTCTGGGCAGTTTAGGTAGATTATTGGTCTCTTTTGCCTCCAAAGAGCTAATAATTCCATAGAGAAACAAACTCAGTCATCGGGAACAAAGCGCCCCCTACTGACAAAATTAAGTCATCCCAAAGTGTTACAGTGCTTTGATAAACACAAACTGAACCTCACTAGGATAGCAACAAAACCACCCAGGTATGGAGGCTCCTCAATCTGCCACACATGGAACTTCCATATGACCCAGCAATCCTATTCCTAGGTATCTACCCAAAAGACACAAAAACTGATTCAAAAAGATACCTGCACCCCCATGCTCATTGCTGCCTTATTTACAATTAGGAAGACATGGAAACAGCCCAAAGGCCTAAAAGTGGTTGAGTGGATTAAAAAGATGTGGTACATGTACACAATAGAGTATTACTCAGTAACCAAAAATACATAAATAAACACATGCCTTTTGCAGCAACATGGATGGAGCCTGAAAAGATCACGCTTAATGAAATAAGCCAGAAAGAAAAGGAAAAATATCAAATGGTTTCACTCATAACAGGAATATAATGGACAGAAATCCAATGGTTTCACTCATTAACAGGAATATAATATAATGATGAACAGCTATATACCAGAGATTATTTTATGGGGGTGGAGTGGGGAATGGGATCAAAAATAGTGGGGGGGAGGGAAATGCACTGGACTATGGTAATGGCACATGGGTGATTTGGTGATGGAAGCCCAAGGGGATTACAACTGAGATAAAAAAAATGCACAAAATTATGTAAAAATAAACATATTATTCAAAAACAAAAAACAAAAAACCACCCAGGTAAAAATTTAACAATAAATGTGCTAGATCTAAATAAGAAAAAAACCTGAGTCCTTCTAAAGTGCATAAGAAATGATCTAAACAAAGAAATTCATACCATATTCTTGAATTATTTACTTAAAAATACCACTAGGAAAACGTGCAATTCTAACATAATTCAATAAAAAACATACAATTCTAACATAATAGCAGTCTGCGTGGAACTAGAGTAGGTGTTAATTAAATTTATACAGAGAAACAAACAAGAAAAAAAAGAAGCCAAACAAACAAGATAATCCAAGCAAAAACAGACTCCCAAAAGAATTGGAGGAAAGGACTCCAGCAGATTCATGCACACCAGAGTTCATAACATTATACACAAGCACCAAAAGATAGAAAAACAGCCCAAATGGCCATCAACAAATGGATAAACAAAATATAGTATATATACACAACGGGGTATTATTCAGTCTTAAAAAGAAGTGAAATTCTGACAATGCTGTAACATGGGTGAATCTTGAAAGCATAAGAGTAAATAAGATAAACCAGACACAAAGGGGTCGATACTAGGTCACATGGGGTACCTACAACAGTAAATTCCTAGGGACACAAAGTAGAACGGCGGTTACCAGGGGTTCAGAGAAGGAAAGATAGGGAGTTAGTTATTTTTTCATAGAAACAGAATTTTGGGGGGTGACAGCAAGTTCTGAAAATGGGTAGGAGTGGTGGCTGCACATCAGAGTGTCCTTAATGTCAGAATCATGCTTAAAAATGGCTAACATGGCAAATTTTCTTAAGTACATGTACATTTTCCACAAAACTATTTTTAAGAATTGGGAATAGAGGGTAAGTGGTGGGAAAAATCATAAAATTGGTACCCAAAGGACCCAAATTTGGAAAATCATGAAATTATTCACCATCTTCTTTTTGGAAATTAAGAGAGGGCAGCCTGACAAAAACCATACAGACACCTGTGTTCCCGGGTTCCCAGCTTCAGGCTCTCTTACCAGCATGCTGAACACTGTATTGTCAGATTTGCAAGGTCTTAGAGTGTCTACAATTATTTTTTAATTCCTTTGTACTTGGGAAGAATGGACTAATAGTCAACTGACTGAATAATGCAAAAACTAGATCAGCCAGTCAAGAGAACTGAGAAGCACGAGAATATTTAAGGACTGTCAACAATGACACGCTTATGTGCCAGGAGCTATGCACATGGTTGAGTGTCACTTATCCTAAAAGGTCCTGAAAGGAGGACAAAGTATTCGGGACCTTCTCTAGCGAGCTCTTTGATAACTCTGTAAATACTGTAAAAACAAAAGAAAACAAAACTCAGAGAAAAGTAAAACATCCTTTTGCCCAGAAATACAAAAGAATTTTGCCTAGCAGAATGTAAGTAATTACCCTGTGGACACTGAGTCTTAAAACAATGTGTAAATTCATTTCTTGAACTGCTTAAAACATACTAGTTCCCTTATTACCAAAGAATTATAGAAAATCTCTGACATGTTTCCACTTGGTATTTGTTCAAGTCAGATAGTTTTTTCCCCCCCTTATTTAATAGCCCTTTACACAGATAAGGATGGAACTTCCAGAAGTTTAGAGACATGACAGACACATAGTCCTTTGCCTCCAAAGCCTTTGCGCTGGGCACACAACACTGCCCAACCTTGTGCCAGCTCTCTGTGAGGTTACTGGCAGGCACACAATGGTGGAGAAGGAAGAAAAGCATCCCTCAGCATAAGGTAATCCTATCCAACATTGCCCTCATCTCCTTTAAAGATATAATTTGAAAACCATTAGTGCAAGGCAAAAGTAGAGAGATCAAGATGCTTAAGAACTCGTACAGGGCCCTCTCTGGTGGCGCAACACGTTAAAGCAAGGCACTATAAAGCTATCCACAGTATCCGTTAACCTGCACGTGAGTGACATTATCAGATAAAGAGTGAACATCAAAACTTGCAGAATGGTTGTCAAAAGATAAAGGAGTAACTTGGGGCTACATGGAAGTGACTTGTCAACACCATGAGCGGTAGGGAAGAAGAAATTGGGAATGCAGACCCTGAGGGATGAATGGAAAAATGACTCAGTCTGACCCTGAATGTGAAGAAGTTTTAGGAATGCCCCATCACTTCTTTCTATTTACACCTTTTTATATAAGCACAAAAGCAGTAAGGCAAAAATTTATGTTCAAGGTTGAAGAAGCTCTCTGATAATTAAAACTTTTTTTAAAAAAAGCATCATCATTTTGATAGTTTATCATATGCTTTTAAATACAAACTCTACATTTACAAAAAGCACCATCTTAGTAAAATAGGCAGTGTTTTTTCCTATAACAAAATGATGGCATGTTTTACAGTAAAAAGCTTTACCAGTCAACGCAACACCATTAAAACAGGCACAAGGCTGAAAAAAGAGCAAACAGTATAAAATGATAAACAGCACAAACTAAGCCTGCTTCCTATAGACTTCCTTTCCAGAAATCATCATTAGCATTTTCTTTTCAGAAATATCCTACATATGCTGCAAACTATACATACACAAAGTACCTAATAATGAAAATTAATATATGATATAATCAACAAAACAGCTTTTCCTTTTCCTAATAATTATTATATACTATTTTATACATCTAACACTGTTGTTTTTTCCCCTTAGCAATATAAACTGGAATATATTTCACAGCAAGAAATATACATCTTCCTTGCTCTTTGAAATGGCTGCATAGTATTTAAGTAATTACACTTTAGTTAAATAATCACACCACTACTAGTAATCACACTAGACTTAAATAATAATTATTTTAAGCCTAACAACTAAAATTGTTTGGGGGGGGCTCCCTGGTGGCGCAAGGGGTTAAAGCGCAGCAGTATGAAGCTACCCACAGCCACCGCAGCACAAGTTTGATCATTGCTCAGGGAGCTGACCCACATGGCACAGCAGACCTCTCTTGTCTCACCAGCTGTTTCCCTCAGCAGTGTATTTCAGTGTATCCACCTGTTCTGCTTCCCACTGTCTCTGGTGAGTCCTCTCACCTCCCAACCCGTACCCCATTTTTAAAAAAATATTTACTTATTCATACAGAACTGGGGTACAGGCCAGAGGCTCAGGGGTGGTGAAAGGCTTCACCAGAGACAGAGTGGGAAACAGAACAGGCAGATCGACGAAGTACACTGCTGAGGGGAGCAGCGGGCGGGTCAGGAGAGGTCTGCCACACCATGTGGTCACCTCCAGGGCAGGTGGGGATCGAACTCATGCGGAAGCGGCTTTAGATTCTCAGGGCTGTGCTTTAACCCGCTGCGCCACCAGGGAGGGCCTGTACCCCAGTTTTTGCATGCATGCATAAATAAAACATTAAAAAAAATCATTTGGAGCCAAAATTCTTTTAAAAGAAGAATTTCACCCATTCAGCTTACATTTTATTATAGTTTGTGTGTCACATATGTTTCGTAAGAATTTAACATATAGGGCCCTCCCTGGTGGCACAATAGGTTAAAGCACAGCACTGTGCACAGCTTGTCACAGCCGTTTCAGCACAGTTTAATCCCTGGCCAGGGAGGTGACCCACATGGCACGGTGGACCTTTCCTGATCTGCTTACTGCTTCCCTCAGCAGTGTACTTCGTCGATCTGCCTGTCCTGCTCCCCACTCTGTCTCTGGTGAATCCTCTCACCATCCCCGCACTTCTGGCCTGTACCCCAGTTCTGTATACATAAACAAATAAATCCTTTTAAAAAGTTAAAAATAAACTCCAAAGTCACAGGCCCCAATGCTAAAATCACCAAAGGTTTTCTGAATTAGAATCCATACTATGAAGAGGCATACCTGTTCAACAAAAATCTGCCTATATCTCATTTTAAAAGGATAAAAATCAACATTTTCAAAATCACTACAAAATTATCTCCTCATTTCCCAAGACAGGAAGCAAGACAAGAGTTTTATAGAGATGAAATTGCGAAATTGATTTATAGATTTCTCTAGGGTATTTGTGCCCTATCTACCACCAGGCTGTGTGAACTGGGATGTGGAGGGGGTAAAGAAAGCTCTTTGCTCACTTACCTCTTAGAGAATATTTTCTAATTGTCAGGATATAATAGGGCTCAAGAAAATTATCTGATACCTGCATTTTCCTAACCTCATTTCCCCCTACCAACATTCAGGATTAGTGAAGTGTTTGTGGTCATCACTGACACCCTCTTCACCCAGATTACACGAGGCACTCAAAACAGAGCTCACACTCACATCGGACACGGCGATGGACTGCACATCTGCATTGGCAATGAGATGGTTCTTCACCAGCGTCCCGGTGGCAGAGTCCCAGAACTGCACCTTCCCAGCAGAGTCCACACTGATGATGGTTCCATCAGACAAGAAGGCCACGCCCCAAATGATGCACTTCCGCTTAGACACACCCATGTACTGCCTATCCACGAGTATCTTATGAATAACAGTCCCTGAAAAATAAGAAAACCAACATTTGGATGGTACCTAGCTCTCCTTTTGTCTTTAATAACCGCTGTGGTAGGCATAAGTTAGCTGCCTTGAGAAGACCACAAGAGAGCCAACAAGTAGTAGTTATAGTGATCTCAATCTCAGAACTGAACGCTAAAAAATGGTTACCTAGGATGAAGGAGCAAAGGAGGGACAGAGGGAACACAGACGGGGGATGAGAGACATTTGTGACATCATTTAAAATTGGTCAAGAGCATGCGTGCACAGACTAGGCTCTTTTCCAAAACCGCACGGAAAGGGAGAAAAGAACAGTAACACAATTTTAGGAATCTGAAAGCAGACATGAAATGCGAACTGACTTAGCAGAGTTAGCTCTGAGGAGAATGAAGAAGCCACTGTATTATGTATCACAGAATCCTAAAGACTTAGCAATGGTAACCCCAGTTAACCTCTGCAAACAGAGATGAAAGGAAGTTAAAAGGAGGAATTGGTTTAAGTAGGTTTAAGAGTGGTTAGATCCTTCAGGTACTCACCCCAAAACTAAGAAACTGGACAACTTCCCACAGCCCTCTTTTTTCCCCCCTAACTAGAGGAAGTTAATTTCATCATTGAAAGATTCCATTGCAAATTCTCTTGATATCCCTTTTTAGGGATATCAAGAACAACTGAGGGTAGAATTACTACATGGAAAATGGATTACCAACTGAAGGAAACACTGGTTTCCTTTTTAGAAAGCTGATGTACTCACTTATCACCATTAATGAGAGAAACAGTCTAAACAGTGCCATCAGACACTCTCCCTAGAGTAGAGCCAGATTACCCTTCAAGAAGCCTATATTCAAATAGCTCCACTCAAGTGGTGAGGGAAAAATAATCACCAGACATGTGGTGAAAGCCTCGACTATCAAAGGCAGATGCCAAAAGACTGAGAGAAATACAATGACAAGAGGGGAACAGAAGCAGGGTGAAGAACACTTGACAAACATTATCATGAGCAGTTTAAGGAAGAAAAGAGTTACTATGTAATAAAATAAAAAGAGGATGCATTAAAAAGAACAATCAAGAAGCAAAAAAAGAGTTCTCAAAACAGCATAATTAAAAAGTCCATAAAAGACATAAAAAAATAAATATTACAAACTCTTAGAAAGCAGAGTAAGGCCCTCCCTTGTGGCACATGGGTTAAAGCATGGCACTGCAAGCAAGTGCTGTGAGTTTGATTCCCACCCTGGAGGTGACCCACATGGCACGGCAGACCTCTCCTGACCTGCCCGCTGCTCCCCTCAGCAGTTCAATCTGCCTGTTCTGCTCCCCATGCTGTCTCTGGTGAATCCTCTCATCCCCTGCACCTCTGGCCTATACCCCAGTTCTGTATGAATAAATAAAAAAATCTTTTAAAAGAAAAAAATAAAGCTGCAGAATAAGAAGTCAAAGACACAAAAGGTGAGAGATGACAGAATAATAAAATTCCAGAAAGAGAAAGGAAACTCAATGTAAGAATTTCTCCAGAACTGAGAAACGAATTTTTTGTATTAAAGGAACCTATCCTGTGACTAATGTAATTACTGTTAACAAAGCCACCCACCAGAAACATAATTATTAAATTTTAGAACAATAAGGATACAGGGAAGATCCCAAAAGCTCTCAGGAAAACACATCCCCTCAGATCCAATTAAAGGCTGTACTGTCAGAACGGTACTGGAATTCACAGTAAGATTAGAAGCTGGAAAAAAGTGGAACTGTACCTTCAACATTCTAAGGGAAAATAATTTCCAACCCATTCTCAGGACCTTGTCCTCAGGATCACCAAACTAGAATAATCCAGAAAGGGAATAGCATGAAAAGGATAAGACTAAAAGCAAAGTAAAAGGAATCCCTGGAATGACTGAAAGTCATGCAGCAGACCCAAAAAGCTGCTAGCTACTCTAAGTCAAGATGGTCAGAAGGTCCTGGTCAGAATCACTCAAGAAGTTAGATGTGCTACAAAGAAAACTAGATATATCTTCCAAAAATTTATGGTACTGGAAGAATCTGGAGGTCACA
>NW_004567129.1:16253419-16259872 GCF_000260355.1 Condylura cristata
CATATGGAAAAGCAAAGGTAACTTACTTGCTAGTACTATTTACATAGTCATAATATGGAAACTTTGGCTACTAAGCTGAACAAGGTTACAAAATAACCAACATGGAAGGATCAGGAGAAAATGATTCTGACCATGGCAAAGTATAAAAGAGGGCTAAATGTTGCAAGTCAGCAGATAATGGTCTAGCACTAAAAAAATCAAAATCCAGAAGTAGAATCATGCTATAACAACACTGAGATTAATACCGTAAGAGTCAACTAAGCTGCAGGTGGATGCCTTTGAGGAGCAGGTCCAGGGGTCACTCCTACCCTTGTAAGGTTACAATTCCTTATAATCTTAAGGAATTCTTTGATGAATAAATGACATGTATGTATAATTAACAATAAAAAAGCTAGTTAAACATCGTGGGAAAAACCTGCCCCCCCCCAACCCCCCATCTTATATGGGAGTACAGACATGCCCACCTAACATAGAGGAATTAATTTCATCATTGAAGGATTCCATTAGCAAATTCTCAAGGCCAAGGACAGTTATGTATTGTCTACCTTTCTGATTTGTCTCACCAATTATGCTACCAGGAATCTTATGTTCCTTAAAGACAGGTACCCACTTTTACCAAGGTACTGGTGTTAACAGGTAATCTACTCATCAGTAGTAAATTTCCTGCTGGTTGAAAGGACATTTTATTGTGAATTCTTGTAAGAGAAGAAAAATATTACATTGCACTGAAGAACCAAGATTCCCCTGAAAGCAGCAGTATTAATCCAAGAGAGGAGTATAGTTCATGGTGGACAACTCAGAAACTTAATGAGAAGTTAGGATCTAAGGTAACTGAAAGCATGACAAGGGTTCAAGCTTTAAGAAAACCCAGAAGTGTGTACAAACAAACTTGAGAAAATGAACTGAGAAAAACAGTCACCTGATTTGACATCAAACACACTAATGTAGTCTATGGAGCCAGCTGCAATGTGGGTTCCAGAGGGATGCCAGCTGAGACTCAGGATACGACCTTGGGAATTGTACAACAAAAAAGAAAGTGACATGCACATAAATAAACAGCAAAGGGTTCTCCTTCCACAGTGATCTACAGAGCCATTGTCCCATAGCTCTCATCTACTGCACACTGGCACAGAATACTTTTATCACATAAGGAGCAACTCAGGCCCGGAGTCCATACTGAAGTATGTCACTCTAATAAGGTATAAGTGATTGATGGGAGTGAAAACAAGCATCACCTTTTGAGGGTGAGCTGGTAGTAACCTACAAAATACAATCATTAATATTTGGTCCAGTAAATGTACTGGGAATCTATAAAAGAGAAATATTTGCACCAGAGTCCCAAAATAGGTAAATAAGAATGCTCAAAACAGCATGCATTGTACCAGTTAAAAAAAAAAAATTAATATTGACAGGAATGCAGCTAAATATTATAGACCACCACAAAATGGAGTATCATGCAGCTGGCATGACTGACACAGAAAAGATCCGTATAAAAACAACCTGAAAAAATAGTGCAAGCATTCTTGTGCCCATTTGTTTATAAAATTATAGAAAGGTCAAGACAATTAGATCCAAAATATTTTCTACAGTGTAGAATTAAGATATTTTTTCTTTCATACTTGACAAAACACGAAATATTTTAACACGCAATCTCTTTTTAATTAAAAAAGAAAATTCCTGAAAGATAGTTAAATCAAAATAAGAATCTGATGAGCAAAGGGGTAAATAATCACAAAGGACACACAAAATACCTGAGCCAGTTAGTATTCTCTAGAAAAGGAATCAGCAAACTATGGCCCAAAGACTTATTCAGGCCCATTTCCTATTTTTGTATTGAAAGCTTTAGGGGCGCACAGCCATGTCCATTTGCTTTTACATTGACACAGCTGGCAGAATGTGTGGCCTGTAAAATCTAAAATGTTTACTACCTGATGTGTTTACAGGCACAGCTTGCTAACCTTTGCTAGAGTTCAGTTTTCAATCAATTCAGGTAGGCAATTGTTTATAAAATACCCGCAGTTGATTTGAATGTATCCCCAAGATTAAGAATAACAGCTCCTCAAGGAAAAAACTCATTTTGAGACTGGATGCACCTGCTCACTTCACAAATATAAGCAAGAACAAACCGACTTACACAGAAAGACTCGGTTTCCTATTTTGGGTTACAAGTTTTTTACATTATATAAACGTAATTTAGATTATTAATCAGGTAGTCACAACTGTGCTACACAGAGGGGAAAACCTGAGGTAGGGATGAATTCTTAGATACACCCTTATACTCAGAAAAAGTTTGCATGTAGGTCATATATTACCTGGAACCAAGGGAAAATATCCCATCCCCAGGGACACAGAAACATAACTTCTTGTTAGGTTACTCACTGGCCCACCAAAAATGAACCTTACTTTTCTGCCGATCAAAATTTCTTTCAAACTGGATTTTGTCTGGGGTGATCTGAAATAGTTTCACGGATCCATCTTCACAGCCAACCTGTTAAAAGAATAACAGGTAGAAAACAAGAACAGCGTTTTGTAGAACAAAATAAATCCAAGAAACTAATAGTAACAGTTTTGATAGCCTTTGCATCCTTGCCAAAAACCAGGCTATAAACGACCTAATTTCTGCATAGGACATGGAATAGATGTAGGATTTCCCAGCATCTCTCTGCTGGAAATCCATGTCCTAAGTAAAAGACTGGTTAACTATATACCCTAAATGCAAAATGTCAAGCTATTGTCCAATTAGTGTAAATCAAAAGAGAATCATAGACTTATCACAGGAAATCAAATCTCTGAAAGTAGCCATTCAAATGGCAATAGTCTTGGGGTGGGGGGAAGTAGCTTTTTAGACTTGCTCACATGCTTTTTTCTCAACTTTTAACTTACAAAGGAGTGCTCAGAAAATTTTTTAAAGATTTATTTATTTATGCACACAGAATTGGGGTACAAGCCAGAGGGTAGGGGCAGTGAGAGGCTTCCCAGAGAAAGAGCAGGGAGCAGGACAGGCAGACCAATGAAGTATATTGCTGAGGAGAGCAGCAGGCAGGCCAGGAGAGGTCTGCCGCGCCATATGGATCACCTCCAGGGCTGGGGATCAAAGGATCAACCTGGCACTAAAGTGGCTCGCCTGCAGTGCTGCATCCTAACCCCTTGCGCCATCAAGGAGGGCCAAGAAATGTTAATATACAACAGCGCATTGTGTATGGACAGAAGGACTTACTATGCCATAATCTGAAATAAAATTTATCCTAAGACAAAGCTCAACATAATTTATCCTGAAACATAAAGTTCAAAAAGTCTCTACGTCATTCAGTTCTAAAAAACAGAAGGTGGGAAATGCTCCATCAAACTAACCCTCTCATTTCACAAATGAATAAACGGGCCAAAGAAGCAACAGAAATGATGTGTAAGGACAAGGGATTTTGAATCATGGATATCAACTCCAATCTTGCACTGGGTTCTCTGGAGTCCAGCTCAGATTGGGAGCTGTGCATACCATTATGTAACTTTATCTTCTTAGGAACATAGAAAAGATAGTGTAGGTGGGCAGAAGGGAAATTTGGGTTAGGGTTATCAACAGTGGCTTACTGACCAAAAGCTGAGAGCCACTGGGACTAACAGCCATGCTCCAAATAGGTCCTCCAAAGGCATCCACAGCATACTTGACATTTAATGCCTGCAAGTCATACTCGATAATTTCTCCATTGAGTCCAGCACTAAAAAGGCGCTGTCCTTTTGCCCAACACAGAGCTTCTGTAGCCCGTGACTCATGACCTGGGAAAAACTACAGAAACATTATAATGTTATAACTTTTCAATTTACCATCAATTCATCAGCAACTAGCAATGAGTGGTCATGGTGAAAATTAAAATGTCAGCATAAAAATACTTCCTAGAAATAATTAGCATGCCATTAGAAGATCATGTTGATCATTTTCATTTTTTTTTTTTAAAGATTTATTTGTGCATACAGAACTGGGGTACAGGCCAGAGACTCAGGGGTGGCGAAAGACTTCACCAGAGACAGAGAGGGGAGCAGAACAGGCAGACGGAGGAAGTCCACTGCTGAGGGGAGCAGCGGGCGGGCCAGGAGAGGTCTGCCGCGCCATGTGGTCACCTCCGGGGCAGGCGGGAATCTAATTCATGCGAAAGTGGCTTTAGCTTCTTAGTGCTGTGCTTTAACCCGCTGCGTCACCAGGGAGGGCCGATCATTTTCATTTTTTACAGGTTTGCTTTCTTTTACTAGGTTTTGCTTTGCAAAACCTTTTCAATAGAATGAACGTCATTCTATCCAATTTTATTTGATGTATCCAATTAAATCACTACCACTATCTTAGTTGAGTAATGGTTTCAAAGAGTGTGTAACTCAAAAGTTATCAATCTGTATACTTTAAGCACATGCTGCTATTGCTTGTCAATTTTACTTGTAAAGAGCTGTTTAGAAATAAAAATAAAACAACGAAGCTCACTCTAGCTTTTCATTCAGGTTTTAGTTTCTAAGTGCTTCCTTAGCATAGAAACTTTTCACATCAAGGCATTTTACTCTTATATCCACTTAATACAAATGGTTCTGAGTTATGAATAATTTTTCATCTTTGAACTTTTAAAGGCCTTGTGGGTAAAGTGGTTTGCTCAAAGTGTCAAAGTCAATGATGTGAAAAGAAAGAATGAGAATATTTCCTCTCTCAGGGATGGGAATATAAAGCTTAAATAGTAAACATAGGAATATGAAGGAATCAGATGAGACTGAATTGTTAAAAAAAAAAAAGAGAAAAGAAGAAAAAGAGATATTAAGGTAAAGAATGGCTGACCATTCAACAATGTTAACTTTGCTGCTAGGCACTTGTTAAATGCTGGGAATACAATCTAACATCACTGGCACTGTCTCAATTTCTTAAAATGTGAAATTTAGCAGAGAAGAATGACATTAAACAAATACACAAATTATTTACACAGAATTACGATGGTCATAAATGTCAAGAAAAATCACAGGATATGAGAAGAATGCACCACAGAATGTTTTTCTCACTAAAGAATATGACCCATTTGTGGTGACCAATAATGTTTAAATTCCTGTTAATTCAGAAAGTCATTCCATTTCAGGATTTCTAAATACAGCTCATCAGTCAGGCACCTGTCCGCTGAGAGTCTAATTTGTGCTTAGCTTTAGCATAAAATTTTCTTAAAGATTTATTTTTATTATTTATGCATATAAGAACTAGAATGTAGGCCAGAAGTACAGGGATGAGAGAATTCGCTAGAGACAGAATGGGGACCAGAACAGGCAGATCTACTGAAATACACTGCGGAGGGGAGCAGCAGGCAAGACAGGAGGGACCTGCTGCACCAAGTAGGTCAGCCCCCTGAACAGAGATCGAACTCCTGCTGCAGTGGCTGGCAATAGCTTGATAGCACTGAGTCTTTAACCCCTGAGCCACCAGAAAGAGGGCCCCTAGCTTTAGCATAAAATGTATCACACTGGTCACAAAACTCATCCTTATCCCATTTCACTTGAAGCTCCTTGAAGGTAGGGCCTCTGTTATTTGTCTTAATACCTAGTACTTGCCATTTATTCATTTAGAAACATTTTCTGAGTGCTAAATTATAAGGACTATGCTGTAAGGCACTGCTTTCACTGACTTACCCAACGACCCATTTTTACCACAAAACCTCCATTTTTAAATGCCAGTGAGATGCCACAATTCCTAGGTCAGATCATCCTAACCAATTCACAGATCAAAACTCTGAGCTTCTCTCTTTGGTCAGTCAAGAGTTCTAATATTTGCAATGGAAGTGCTATAGTCCTAGACAACATAAAGAGGATAGGCAGAATCACTTTCTTTTGATCGCTTGTAATACAAAACACATACTTCTTGTAGATTTGAACTTAAGAAGAGAACTAACACCAGAGATGCCAAATGAGATTTGTAAATGACTTACTTTCTCCTGAAAGTAGTTTGCCGACAAGTTATAGATTTCCACTGTGCCATCTGTTCGTGAGACAGCCAATCTGTTTGATTGATTATTATAAGCCACACACCGGATCCCTGATGGAACATAATTAAAGAAACGCACCCGATGGACATTAAATTCACCCATTCCTAGAAGGAAAAAAAAAAAGCAACTCTTAAACATAACTGCAGTACAGTACATATACTATTTGTTAGTATCACTGTTTGGGATGGAAGCCTCTATCTCACTGAGGTTCATTTCTGCAGAACTAATGTTGCTACTATGTCCTACACAAGACTCTTCAGAAGTTCAGGATGCTTTGGCGAAGTAAACTGTCTGAAAAATCATACCACTGCATTACCCAGACTCCTAACAATCTTTTTTTTTTTAAAAATATTTATTTATTTATGGATACAGAACTGGGGTACAGGCCAGAGGGGCAGGGGTGGTGAGAGGCTTCACCAGAGACAGAGTGGGGAGCAGAACAGGCAGATGGACTAAGTAC
>NW_004567129.1:16259972-16261078 GCF_000260355.1 Condylura cristata
CCAGAGGGGCAGGGGTGGTGAGAGGCTTCACCAGAGACAGAGTGGGGAGCAGAACAGGCAGATGGACTAAGTACACTGCTGAGGGGAGCAGCGGGGTGGGACAGGAGAGGTCCACCACGCCGTGAGCTGTGTGGATCACCTCTGGGGCAGGTGGGGATCGAACTTATGCCAAAGTGGCTTAAGCTTCTTAGTGCTGTGCTTTAACCCGCTGCAGACTCCTAACAATCTTAATTGCCAAAAGTGGTCCAGGAAAGAGGAGGCAAACTCAAACTTTTAGTTTCGTTTGCATGTGAATAAAAGGAGACATTTGGGGAATACCAGTAGCTGTATCGGAGCTGACACTGAAGTCCTCCTTTCTATTTTGTGTGTGTGAAGAGGAGGATAAACACCACAACTCTCTAGAAGCAAGAAATGTTGACAACCTACATCAGTCTCTCAAAGTCAGGTCCGCAGAACTCCTGCATCGAAATAATCTGGAAAAAAAAGTTTTTTTAAATGCAGGACTCTGGGTCCTAACTTATAGTTCGAACATTTTAATATGGGAGCCGCGGAATCTGCATTTTTGAAAGCACCTCTCCCTAACACCACTATGTCCTAAGTCTGCAAATCAGACATAGGGCTGGTGGGTCTGATGGGTCGGCAGAACCCGAGAGTCCCGCAAGAGAACTTGGTCTGGCATGTCACCTACCCCTCCTCTCTGCCGCAGCACACAGAGAGTGAGGGTAGGGGCCGACTCCGGTTCGCCCCTCCAGCATCTCCCTTCCAGGAAATGAACCGGGTGCGTTCGGCCCAGCCCAGCTAAGACAGCGTCTAGCGCGCGAGGTTCTCGCCGGCCCTTCCCTCTCGGGTGTCTATTGCGTTACCGTCACCGGTCCTCGGCCCAGGGGGATATGGAGTTCCTCCGGGTGTGGGCCTCTGGCAGGCCGCACTCTCAAACTCCCCTCTCCCACCACCACGTCCCACACCCCTTCCCCAACTCACCCGCTGAAGGGCGCCGGCTTCTCTCCGCCCCGGCCCCACGTGCGCGCGCGCTCGCGTCTCTGCCCCGGAAGTGCTCGCGGCGCAAGGCCGGAAGTGCGCAGGCAGTGCTCGCGGCGGCGGCGACG
>NW_004567129.1:16261178-16283470 GCF_000260355.1 Condylura cristata
CAGGCCGCGGGCGGGGGGCACGGGAGGACGCGGGGAGCGAGGCCGAGCCGGGGATGGGGGCGAGGGTGCGAGGGAGCGGGAAGCTAGAGAGCTGGGGCCGGGCGAGGCGCGCGACTCGGAGAGAAGAATGGCGAGCGGAGGGCGGGGAGCGGAGGGCGGGGGAGGGGCGACCGTGAAGGGGGAGGGGAGCGAGGAAGGCCGCGCGGAGGTGGGGGCGTACCCAGATAGGCCCCCGGGGTGGGAAGGCCGGGAATTGTGGGGGAAGGAAGCGGTGTGGAGACGGAAGGAGGCGGGAAGGAAGGGAGCAAGCGGGGCGGAGCGGAGGGAAGGGCGGAAAGGGTGGCCGAGCGCGAGCGCAGGACGGAGAAGGGGGCGGCGCGGGCCGGAACCTCGAGGTATGTGCGGGAAGGGGCTCTTCCCAGGGCGGAGAGGGAGCCCAGCTCGCGAAGCTTGCGGAGGGCGGTGGGATAGACCTGGAACCCAGGAAGTAGCGGGAATATCAGAAAGGGTACTTTGCGGTGGGTGGGGGACGGGAGTGAGAATATGAGGGTTGTGGGGTGGGGTGCATTTTAAATCGGAGAGGCCCGCTGAGAGAAGCAACTTGGAGAGTGGTTGAAAGGGAGATAGTCTGAGGAGCGATACCTGGTTCTTTTGTGGGCGGGGTGAGGAGATGAGAGAAGAGTGGGGTGGGGTTCTGAAGAGCAGAATATTTCCGAATTGAGGGGGGGGAACAGAGAACAATATGGAAAATGAGGGTGGCAGAGGGACGTTTAGAGAGTAATCTTTGGGAGGAGCGTTAACGGCTTGGAATACCACTCCAACGGTGGGAGGTGCGGAGTAAGGTAAATTAAGAGTAGTTTCCTTGGGAGGTAGTAAAGGGGTTCAAACGCTTAATAAGAGGTCCCAGAAAAGGTCTGGGAATAATTTGGAGGGTGGGGGAAGCGGATTGAGAAGTCCCAGGAAGTGGGCGGGATTCGAAATTGGAAGTGTTTTGTAACTCAAATTGGAGGGGTTACAGGACAGGGGCTTAGAGGAGAGGATGTGAAAGATTGGGGCTGGTGGGAGAACCCAGGTTAAATGGAGATCTCAAGCAGGGCTAGAAAGGAAGGGGCTTGGGTAAGATAGGGTGCTGTGGCAGTAAGAGGAGGGAGGTTTGAGATGGGGTTACAGAGTAGCAGGAGATGGAGAAAACTGAAGTTACTCAGATCAACCGAAACCATCTATTGTCTACAAATACCAGTAATTGATTCCCTCCATCATGGGAATCCTAAAATGTGATGGGAAAGTACCACGTGTATGCATAGCATTCACACATGTTTTTTGAACACACTCTTCACTAATGAAAAGTTGGAAGCATTCAGTTCCACCTACCCTCATTAGCCCCCTTTTTGTAGGGGACTAAAAGCTCCTTTAGAAACTGAATTTTAACACTTAATGACATAAACTGCCAAGAGGCAAGATCCCCTATTGAAACTTAGACCATCCCCTCCAGTCACAAAACCACAACACTGCTAATAAAAATAATCTGTATTCAGTTGTGTAAAACTTTCTGAATTGTTCATTTGGTGGAAAGGCACGTGGAGAAATGGGCGTCATGTTTAGGGAAAAACTCTTACATAACTTAGTCCCTAAAGCAGTTTGGTGAAACCCTGACTGCCATCTTTGAATTGTTCTATTATGTAAAACTTGATTTTATTCTGATGACCTGCTTTTATAGGATATTTTAGTTCACTATAAATATTAAAATAATTATACAGTGTAGGCTTAAGGTGCTCCATTGCACTAAGGAAGTGCTGTGTTCTAGCTAATAGTTTGAGCCTAAAGACCTGCCACTGTATTGAGTACATTCTTAACCTCATTTAATTCTCACAACAATCATTTGAGATAGCTTTTTTTAATTTTATAACAGTTTATTTTTACATCACTTGTACATTTTTTTTTTTCCATGAGATAGCTTTTTTTTTTTAAATGCCTGATTTATTGGGGAAACTGAAGCTTGGGGTGGAATTGCCCATTATTCAGAGTAAGTGGTAGAATTCACAAAATCAACTGACAACTTGAGTTCTCACTTTCTTAAACACAAATAACCACTGGGACCAAATAATAACTCAATAAATGCTAACTCTTGGCCCACAATGTACAAACATTTTAGTCAGATATTTAATTTTTTTAATGAAAAATGATTTTTTAAGTTAAAAGTTGTTGGAACCTTCATTTCCTTTTTTTAAGATTTCCTTCCTACAAGATGATTGGGAAGGTACTAATGAAAATATATTATATTGTTTAGTAAAATTAAATTCTTTTAGTTAGGTTAAACCTGTGAGGGAAAGCCCTCCTTTCACTATAAGCTCCATATTCTGTTTAATTGACTACATATACTTTTTTGGGGCCCTTTTTATTTTGGGGAAGGTTACCATTATGAGGCTCATTGCTCATGTTTTTCTTTAAAAGACAGTAGTAATCTTTTAACCAGAAATCAAAGAATAAGAGAATTAAATTCTGTCAGTGACGACAACATATCAGTGAGAAAGACTTCGTCTGTTTACTTGGCTTATTTTGATGTATTCCAAGGAGTCAGGTTTAGAATAAAGTTTTAAATCCTGGAGGTAACCTTGGGTAGATAGCTAAAGGTTTCCAAACCTCAGTCTCAGGCTTAGTGTTGATTTTAACCTACCTACCCCACAGTGCATAAATTACAGAAGATTCCCCCCCAAAGATACTTACTGCCATTTTGTAAGAGCTGTTGTGAGAAAGATGGCAATCAGGAGGTCTGATACACAGGTATTAAACAAGGGAGGAGCTATGTGAGAGGCCTGCAAGACAGACAGACAGAGGAGGCATTGGGCTCACATCCCAGCTTTACTTGCTGCATGGCATGTCACTTTACCTTTAGCTCTTCCTTTCCTCACTTGTAAAAGGGAGTGCTAAGACAGTGCCTACATTATAGGATTATTTTCAGGATGAAACAAGAGAGTTGAGGAACATGTTTGGCTGTATGAGAAATGATTCTTTTTTTTTGTATCATAAAGATGATGTGCCTCAACTTTTCTTCTTAAGAAACTGTGTTGACACTTGATTTTTCATGATTTTAATAATTGACTTCATAATAGCCATAGGAAACAGTTGACCATTAAGTAAGGTTTACACCAGATTGGTCAAACCCCAGTTAAGTCTTCTAAGTTTCGATTAGGGTTCCCCCTGTGGGTCTAAACTAGTTCTTAAGATGCAGATTTCTTTTTTGCCCTGTGGTTTGCACAGGTGTTTTGAAGTCATCTGCAGCTCTGTATTGAGAGGTTGTCTTTGACCAAGTAACTCCAGATTAACTCTGTGCTTTAAAACTGAGAATGATCTGGGGCAGAAATACACCTTTTAAGGTCCCCCAAAAGCCTTTTTTGAACAAAAATTGGAAGTTGAAAACATTTAAAAAGTTCTTAAAAAAAAAAGCTGAAATTATTTGACTGTTGGGAATATAGAATTTACACATTGTTTATTTAGCTATGTGAGGGCCCATAAAAATTGAGTGGAAAAAGTCACCTCCTCTTTTTGATATGGGGGAATAATTTATTGCAGGAGAAAAATTTGTTGTTTTTCCCACACGATCCCACTTCTCCAGGCCAACACTCTTAGTTGTAACTTGGAATTATTAATCAGAGAAAGGTATTTAGTCTTAGCTAAATATGGGTCTTAAACTCTGGACTCCTCAGAGGTCCTGGCCTAACTCTTCCATTGACAGCTTTAGTTCTTGATACAGTATATTTACACTGGGCCCTCTGAGTTGATAACGCTACAGTTTCTAAACAAGAAAAGTGTTAGAAAACAGAAATTGCTCTCCTTTTTGGAATTAGTTGAGACTGAAACACTAAAACATACTTTGATAAAGAAAAATTTTGTGATGTTTCTGTATTATTAATCATGGGATCTGACACATATCAGGTCTTGTTTTCCTACTAAATACTTACTTGTCAGGAGATGGGGGAAGACAGGGCTGCACCATCTCATCCTTTTCAGTCAGTTCCACATGAATTAAAATGCACATTCCTTGTCACCTCCATCAGGTACGTCTTCAGTGAAGTTCCTGGATATACCTCCCTACCCTGACCCTGAAACATTTCCATAGACTAGTAATCTCAAGGAGCAAGGAAAGGAATAGTAGGATTCAGATGAGAGGATATTTTAAGGTGATGAGATAGAATTTTTTTTTAACTTGCTAAAGGGATGCCTTTCCCTACTTCTCTAATAATTTGACAGGTCCTCTTGTACATAAATGCAGGCAGATCAGTCCCCAGGTTCCTGTGACCTGGAGACACATAGCTGGGCGTGAACTTCATTTGTACTCAAGTATGCAGCATCCCAGTAGGTCTGGCATTTGTTCCCAGCCTGAGCATATACAAAAGCATAATGCTAAGGAGTTGTTCTCATTCCAGGAGGTCTGCTTAAGTATCTGCCAGTCTCAAGAGTACCCAGACACAACCTCCTACACAGGTATAAAGCAGTGTGCTCATTGAGCACTGGAGAATCATGTGCAGTGACCCAGTTACCAAGCATCTGTTTTCCTTTGCCTTTTTGGGAGGCCATGTACTGAATTCCTTTTCAGGAAATGCAGCATACACTGCAATATTATCATATCCTTTTTTGTAAATCGTCCACAGATGCCATCTCAAACCTGTGGTCTAATGCCTTTAAAGAGTAATCTTCCCCACCATGATCTACTCAGAACATGGTATGTATCTATTTGAAGGTCTTACTGGTTCTCAGAAACCTCCTATAATTTACTTTAACATACACACAAGGGAAGTAACCTGCATCATCAGTCATCAAAAACTTAACAAAATCACTTCAGTTTACATGCATTGATTAACCTTTACAAATTTGTTTCTCATTGAACTTTTTTTTAGATTCATGGCTAAAATATATCTAACATTCTTTAAACTATAGTCAGAATTTTACCTTGGGAGTGCTAATTTATTCCGTCTGCTAAAACATTAGAACATACTGAAAAGAACATACAGACTTTAGAGCATTTTTATGCACTTTAATTTGGTCTTCACAACAGTTTACTGACTCAGATCACCTGGGTAGGTGGTATCTCCATAGTCATGAAGCAGCTTGTATGCTGCTAGTCAAGTTTTCCACACCTGCTGGCTAGAATCTCAGTGGTTACTTTCTCTTTCAAGAAATATTAGAAAAGAGAATGTTTAAAGTGCTTTTAATTGATAGTAGTGGTGGAGTAGTGGTGGAGGCTCTTTTGTTCTCAAAAATTTTTGCCCTCCTGAGCTAGGGGATCACTTTGTCTCAAGTGGTGCCACAACTGGCGGTGGTCCAGGAGGCCTGGCTTATTCAGGGACAACCTATAGATTCCCCATACCATTCTGACCAGCTCTTGCAATGCACAGTGCCTGTCTGATGCCTTGATGATTTTTGTTCTCACTGGTACGTAGTTTTCTTGGATAGTCATGAGTACAGATAAAAGATAGCCTTACGTCCTTAAGCTGCTTCTATTACATTTTAACTGTGTGTATACATCTACACCCAGATGCATGCGTGCTGCAAAATATTAAGTTCTTAATGTGGGCATTTCACAGTGATTAAGGTACCTTCCATATATACACAGCATATGACTCATAGTAAAAATAGCTGCTGTTTATATTTGATTTTGAAATCCAGTGAATTAACTAATCTCATGTTTCCAGAGTGTGTGGTGGTCAGGAGCACAGCTTTTGGTGCCCTCTGCCAGAGGCTGCCAGTAACAAACATTTTCCTTGACTCTCCACGGTGAAGATTTACATCAGCAAAAAAATCTAATTTCTAAAAACAAAAATAGGTAACTTCTAATCATGTGTTTGCCAGACCTGTTCCTTCTATACAGCAGTTGGTAAACACTGGACTAATATCCCTCCACTATGCCCCATTTAATCGTTAAAAGGACTTAGCCAGAAAGTGTTGTTTACGTCCCTGGACCTCTCAGTTTTCCTAGTCTACCCTTCCTAGAAATATGAGTGAGGACAGTCGTTGGGGCAAAAATGTCCTTTTTAACCTGTTTGAGTACTATAAACGTGCCACCAGGTGGTGCTGTTGTATAAAATGAAAGCTAAGTGTTAAGCTAGATTCTGACTGACTAGACACTACTGTTAACTTGTCATACAGTAGTATGACTTTAAGCAGTCTTATGTAAACAGTAGTTCAAAAAATAATTACATCATACAGAATTGTTAGGGGAATGAGATGTGTCTTAAGTACATAGAAAAATACCTGGCATACATAAGTAGTAAATATTAGCTATTATCTTAAACCTCTCTTCTCTCTACAGCTTATTTTCAGTTGCTTTTTAAAGACGGAAAGCTCATGGTGCAAATTGTTATTTCCTGGTAAGTACATTTTGTAAGAATTTAAATTTAACTTGAATGATTAGGACTATCTAGGTTTGACATTTCCTGGAAGGCTTGGGGTCCTCAGGTGCATCTTGCACAAATCCTTGAGCATTTCAGTCTCTAGTTCAGTGCCTAGCACTGCCCAGTTCCCCAAGAACTTGTGCTCAACAGAGTTCCTTTGAGCCTTGAATGGTGGTGTAGGACACTTCATCCTTCACCCCTCAAAAATATTGTAACCGCCAGCCCTTTGCTTGCAGTGCTGGGGCTGGAGGCCTGGCAGAATGGGTGCTGATGGAGCTACAGGGGGAGATCGAGGCTCGCTACAGCACTGGATTAGCTGGAAACCTCCTGGGAGACCTCCATTACACCACTGAGGTGAGGGGGCTTTTCTTTCCCTGCCTAATGCCTCAGGAAAGCAAGCTACACCAAGGTGGTGCTCCCAGGACCCAGAATGAGGACTGCCCTCAGGTTTGTTTACTCAAAGTCTAGCTAATCTGCAAAGCTATCTGCTTGTTCTCCCCCCATCTCTGCAGTAACAGGGAAATTCAGCTTTGGGGAATCTAGAAGGGTCACATTTGTAAAAATGGAACCTCTATTACCTGGGGACAGAAAGAATAAAAAGGGCACATGGGCGGGTTGTCCAGTGTGTCTTAACAATGGTAGAGCCAGACCAGGAAGTGGAGGTGCCATCATTTCCTGCCAAGAACAGCTTTAGAAGGCACCTGAGTGTTATGACCTTGCCCTGAACCTCAGGTATCTTGTTCTTGTTCTGCCAAAGGGAATTCCTGTGCTGATTGTGGGGCATCATATCCTTTATGGGAAGCTCGTCCACCTGGAGAAACCTTTTGCTGTCCTCGTCAAACACTCACCTACAGATCAGGACTGTGATGAGCTTGGTGATACTGGCACCCACTACCTGGTGACGGCACTCATCAGAAACAAGATCCTTTTCAAAACTCGCCCCAAGCCCATTATCACCAACGTCCCCAAGAAAGTATGAAAGAACCGCGGATTTTCCCTAGAGAGCGGCCAACTCCTTGGACTCGTGCTCCGCTGCCACCTCGAGGACGGCTGGACAGTTCCCTGGGGCCACAGGGAGGTCCTGGTCTGAACACTGGCCACTCATTGGGCATGAACTCGGATCCCTTTCTAATGGCAACTGGTTCTCTTGGAAATATGGCCCCCTTTCCAAGGAATCCATCATCTTTTCCAACTTCATCAGGTTCAAATCCAGCACCGTTCCCTGCTGGTGCTGGTGCTCGTGATCCAGGCATGGCTTCTTTTCCAAGAGGGATGAATTCTACTGGCACAGGTGCAGTTTCTTTCCCAAGGCCAGGTGGCCTCTTGGGCCCAGGCCCAGGCCCAGGCCCGGCTCTAAACCCTAGAGCAGGATCTCTTCCAGGCCCAGGGCCTATGTCTAACCCTAGATTAGGGGGTCTTCCAGGACCAGGTCCTATGACCAACCCAAGGTCAGGTGGTCTTCTGGGAACAGGTCCTGACCCCAGGAGTGGTGGTCCCATGGGCCCTGGATCTGGACCCAACATGCGAGGAGGAGGTGTTCTGTTGACTTCTGGGAATGGTCCTCCTAATCCTAGGCCCGTTGGTCTAGGCCCTGGACCAAGTCCCAGTATGAGATCAGGCTTTGTAGGTACAAACCCTGCACCGAGGTCAGGTATGTTTCCAGGCCAAGGCCTTGGACCCAATCCAAGAGCAAATGCCATGGGCCCAGGCCTTGGGCCCAACCCTAGGGCAGGTGGTTTGGGTCCAGGCCCTAATTTGGACACCAGAGCTGGTGGTCTCTTGGGCACAGGATCTGGTCTCAACTTAAGAATGGCTGGACCGCAAGGCTTAGATCTTGCCCCCATATTAAGAGCAGCAGGTCTTTTAGGAGCAAATTCAGCTTCTTTTTCACAGACTTCTGGAAATATGGGCACAAGCCCATCCCCCATGGCAAGAGTACCTGGTCCTATTGGCCCAAATTCGGGTCCTGGTTCTCGGGGAATTGGCCTTCCAGGGCCAAATCCATCTCCCATGTCAAGAGCTCCTGGCCCCATGGGCCCTAATTCAGCTCATTTCTCAAGGCCAGCTGGCCCAATGGGAGTAAATGCTAATCCCTTTCCAAGGGGGACAGGTCCGGTGGGGCTGAATCCATCTCCCTTCTCCCAGTCTTCTGGCTCATTGGCTTCAAACCCAGCTACCTTTCAAAGGTCTACTGGCCTCCAGGGCTCAAGTTCAGCAATGTTCCCAAGAACCACTGGGCCAATAGGTCCCAACCCATCCAATTTCCCAAGGGCCACTGGTTTACAAGGCCCAAGTCCAGCTACCTTCCCCAGGTCTACTGGCCCATTAGGCCCTGGACAAGTTACTTTCCCCAGGTCAGCTCCTGGGCCTCTGGGCTCTTCCCCAGCAGGCCCTGTGGGTATGAACCCAGCTCCTTTTGCAAGGCCAACTGGGACCATGGGTCTAAACCCAGCTTCCTTTCCAAGGATGAATGGCCCAGTAAGCAAAACTTTGGTTCCATTTCCTAGAGTGGGGAGCCTCCCTGGCACAAACCCAGCTGCTTTCCCCAGACCAGGGGGTCCAATGGCTGCAATGTACCCAAATGGAATGTTGCCCCCTTAAACACCATTTTCTCTCCAGGACCACCTCGGTTTCTAGACATTGTGGTTCTGGGCAGGGGCTGTGACTTATATAAAAGGGTAGATAGGGAGCTACAGTCTGAAGTACATAGCTGGGGCTCAAGTTCAAATGAGCCATCTCTTCCTTTGCTTCTTTCTTGACTGAAGGTGACAAGTTATTTGTGGGACATGGATTAGAGCAGATGGGAATGATCCTGACCCTGATAAAGGATCTCCACAGCCTTGCAAAAGCCTGTTGTGCTTTTGTCCCACTGCTTTCTGCCCCTTGTTTCTTACTAGTTTCTTGAATTGTTCTTGTGGACTTTTCCTCAGGGATACATTGGCCTGCAGGTCCCAATTCATATTTAGTCCCCTGCTCACCACTGGAGAACCAGCTCACTGCTTTCTAGAAATGTCTCGTTGGTGAATGGACCATGCTTCAGCAGCTCTGACCTGGGCAGCTTGGACCTGGTCATCCTCTACTGCCATACCTTTCCCTGGGGGTTTGAACACAGGACAGAAAGGTGGGCAGCTACTTCGAAGACCCACCAAATAACACTTTCTGCTTGATTGACTGGGCCTGCAGCTTCCTTTTCCTGGGACTCACAGGAGACCAGAATCAAGGCTCCACTGCTCATCCAACTCCCTCTTCACTGGTACTCCCAATCAAAGAACCTCAAAATTTAAACTGATGTGGATGGGAAGATGGGGGTGGGGGGAGGGGGGGCAGGGGAGAAATCACTGTGCTTCGTTCAGCCTGACGTGAAAGGATGGTTGGTGTTTTTCCTGCATTGTATCTTTTCTTACTGTTTCTTTAATAAATGGGATGAGAGGGCTGCTGTGTCATTTTCATTTTGTTACTTGTTCCATTCCATGGGAATGAAGTTTACCCAATGCCTTTCATTTTTGGTATGGCCACAATTCACGCTATCAAGTCAAAAAGCTTTCACTGGAGGAAGCAAGCTCGTTTTTAAGCATTAGCCAGGACTCACCTGCCAGTAATTTCACCAGACTCTTCCCCACCCTCTACAATAAAATTTAAGCCATCCTAGGTGTGTGTGTGTGTGTAGTTACCAGGGTGGGCTTCTGTATTGCCCAGGCCCAGAGACAGTATAATATCTTCTGAATTCCACTGGAATTACTGTACCTTGGACAAAGCTATTTCTCATTGCCTTTTGAAAGTTAAAGAGCTAGCTTTCATTACCACAAGGGAGGAAGTACCTCAGAGATGAACATTATATGAGAATCTTTATTTTGACAAATAAGTGCAGTATAAAATTTTGACCTGAAAAGTAAAAAAAAAAAAAAAAGTAAAAATAAATATGTTTACAAATTACCATAGAAACAATACAAAAGAGGATTAAAATTCTCAATGAGGAAATAAAATGTGTCCACTTGTATAAAGGCTGTACCCTCGTAAGTAAGAAACGGGGATAAAGCTGAAGAACCAGTTTGGTTACACTGCTGGAAAATGTACAAAATAACTTAGAAAAACCAGTCGAGGTCAAATGTTGTGAGCCCGTTACTTGTATCTGTCTACTTTTGATCTGAGGAAAATTGATGACCACAGTGCAAGGCAGAGCTGATAGTAGGGCAGCCAAGAGTTCTCCATGAGGAGTCCATTCTATAAATCTGCAAGTAAAAGCTGAGGTGGGAAAAAGCCCTTAATGAAGCCTGAGCTCTGCAGTTGGCTGACCAGATTTCCTCCATTGTACTGCTTGAAATAGTTACTTCTTGGCTAGCAAAAACACGGAAGAGCCTGGGACAAATGTCTGTAGCAAAAGCCTGCTGTCACTTCCCAGCCTTCGTGGAGTAGGCCCGACCAACGAGCAGTCTTATCAGAAACTTGAGGTCTTTGATGCAGAAGTGTTGGCTGACCCTGGAAAATGCTTGAGTTTGTGAGTAAGGAAAGCACCAGGGTTTGCCCATCTGTGGCGCAGGGAACACTTTGTTCCTTTGTAGGAAGCACCTGGGCTCTAGGGACCTGCCCCCTCCACTATCTGACACCTTGGTGAATGGAGGTCTGAAGAGAGAACATGCAAGAAGCAACCCCAAGTCAAAAGCTTAGTCAAGACTCCAGGCCTGAAATCCAAGAGCTGAGACCAGTCTATGGATTGCAAAAATCTAGAAAATGACTCGGGGGGGGGGGGAAAGCAGGGTAATGGGGGCAGGGGTAACATCAAACTGCCTCAAGAGGCCTGAGAAAGCAAGTATATCTTAGCACTCAAGAACCAATTCCATTATTTAGCTTGGTGCTGGAAGGAAGCAAGCAAATGCAACAACTTGGCTGTAAGAATTCCCTGAATTCACTGAAGCAAAAGGATGGTACATCACATAATAAAGCACCATTCTTGGACCCTGTTTTCAGGTGCCCAAAGACCAGGTTTCTGGGCATCGTATCTCAGGCACAATCTTATTGCATTGATAACTACATGGGGGTTGGGGGGGCATACTACTAGCTGGCCCAAATCTCATTCTCCCATTACCTCTGGCTGTGTTCAGATGGGCTAAAAGGAACCCCTTCCCATAGGTGTTCACTTGCCCACCACAAGTTGCCACAAAGTGGAACTTAGGCTTGGTTCTGAGTTCCCTTTGGAGCCTGGGGAAGAACAGACGTTCCTAGAGGCCACTGTGTGTGTAGAAGCAGCCTGAAAACACATAAGTCTCTACCACCCTGGCTACCCAGAGCTGGAATCCGTGTTGCTTCCTCCAGGCAGAACTGCCCCAAGCCACATTATACACACAAGATTCTTTGCACTTCAGATTAGTCCTTTGGACCATTAAGAAACTAAAACAGCACTCCCTCTTCCCTCCCACCCCTTCTCTTCTCTTCCATTCCCTTTCCCTCCCTTACCCATTGCACTCTTCCCACTCTGCTTGGGTGCTGTGTCATACCTCAGCAAAAGCTAAGCTGTACTGCTCTGGTTTCTTGCCACAACGTCGGGCAATGATAGTCAGATACAACACGAGGAGAACCACCCAGTAGAAGCCATACAGAGTGGCCCCAGAGACAAGGAAAGCTAGCTCTGTCTCACTGAACAGATCCTGGCAATAAGCTGTGTAGGCCAGTCCCCCCAGAAGGACTGCCACCCAGATGGACACAGGAATGAGGCCAATGAAGTTTACCACGATGGTTTTCCGGCCAGATGTGCCCCAGCCAGACTTGTTGATGGTAGCGATGGCAAAAATCTTGGCTGGCAGGAGGCTGGACATATAGAGAAGGGAGTAGAGAGACATGAAGATCATCTCTGCATTGCCCCGAAGGAAGCAGGCATAGGTAGCCTTGATAATGCCCACCAACTGCACCGTCAGCAGGAAGAGAAGAATGTTCCAGATGCGGCCACGGTAGAAGAGTTGTATAACTGTGGCGATGAGGAAGAAGGGGAAGAAACCTGTGACCACTGATTCGTAGGTCATCCAGAGGTGGTGCTTATGAAACCACAGAGAGTTGTAGAGCCACTCTCGGAAATAAGACTTGCTCCAGCGGGTCTGCTGGTTGAGCCACCGGAGGTACTTGGTGGGGGTCTCTGTGAGGCACTTGGAGCGCGCTGTATACTTAGTCCTGTAGCCAAGGCTCAGGACTCGGTTGGTGAGGTGCCGATCATCCCCAAAGCTGCACTTGCTGCCTAGGAACTTCTGATGGTACCAGTCCTCCAGGAACTGCTGGAGGAGGCTATTGCGGTACATGCCCAAGGGCCCACTAATACACTGGACACAGCCAAAGTAGGACTGGCAGGCCCGTTCCACGTTGAAGGCCATCCAGTACCGAACACTGCTCAGGAAGGAGATCCACGAATCATACTTGTTGAGGATCTGCAAGGGAACCAGAGATGCTGGGCTGCCTCACCCAAGGGCATGCCCAAACAGACAGACACTAGAGACCAGAAAGCCTCTGTTCTGTAACCCATTGCTCAAATTCCTGGTCATCACTCCTACCTCACCTGGGGATTCTCTGTAGCACTAGCCCCACCTCCCCCACTGTATTATCTGCACTGATTTTCCGGCTGAAGTTGCTCCAGCAGTCAGGCCACTTTCAAGCTCAGGACCAGCCAGGGGTGGTGTTCAATGCAACACCCCAGCCACTGATCCTGACCCTTCTCAGTTTGGAAAGCTCCCTGGGAAGACATGGCACATTGCCAACGAAATCCACTGGAAGACGATGCTTGCCCAGAGCTCCTCAGCACAACTTCCCTAAGAGCAAGAGTCTCTCAAGGGTTCAATTTTAGAGGTGCGTGCTATACCCCTGGCCAAAAAAGAAGCCCTCTCCATACCTGATAAGTGATTATTGCCCTCTCAGATTGAAAAGAATGGGAAACAGAGTAGGTCACAAGTGAACCCTCTGATAGCAGTGATCACTCTCCCCAATACTACTATTTTGTCAAGATGTCCATTTCCCAGGCTTATCCAACTGGATTAAGAAACATGGGGCTCTCCCTGGTGGCACTACTGGTTATACCTCTCCGAAGCCACTGCAGCACGAGTTTGATCCCCTGCCAGGGAGCTGATCCACATGGCGTGGCAGACCTCTCCTGACCCACCCGCTGCTCCCCTCAGCAGTGTACTTTGTTGGTCTGCCTGTTCTGCTCCCCACTCTGTCTCTGGTGAATCCTCTCACTGCCCTTGCACCTCTGGCCTATACCCCAGTTCTGTATGCATAAATAAATCTTAAAAAAAAAAAATAATGTTCAGATACCCCTCCCCCCCAAGAAATCCCAGATAACTTCTTACTTGGACATCTCCTCCGACTCCCCCCACCTGGGGGTCCTCCTCTAGAACTCGAAGCATCTCGATGGTGCAGGCTGGATCCAACACAGTGTCAGAGTCACACACCTAAGGAGGAAGTCAACTGTCAGCCCATTTGCATTTCAGCCCCTATACACCAGCCCCTCTCAATCTGAGGGTTGCAACTCCATTCACAGTTCTCCTCTAGCCACTAGCTCAGAGACCAAATAGAAAGGGTGAGACAAGGAAAATAAGGATAAGGATAGCTGAGGTATCAGTCTTGATGGCCAACTGGCTGAGATACACATGCAGGAGAGACACATGCAGGAGACTGTGGGTGGCAGGCCTGGAAAGAGGTAAAGGCTTGGCAATGGAAAAGTTTCATTCCCGTGGAAGCAGGCTTCACAGAATGTTTCAGATATCTCAAAATGTTTCTCTGGGATCCATGAGAAGAAAAGAGGAAAAATCATTGCAATCAGGTAACAGGCACAGTGGCTGGATCAAGGCCAGCAAATACTCCTCAGGTGGTCAAGGAATGGCTCTTGTCAGATGCTTCTAGTTTTTCCCAGAGGACCATTAACAGCGTCTTGCCTCTTGGACAGCCTGGGAAAAGGGCTCTCCTCTATCTATCCAGTTGGCAGCCACTAACATGGCTGCCAGGCCTCCTCTACTCCCTTAGCCCAGTCTTTGAGATCAGGGCAATGGATGGCCACAGACTGCCTCACCTGGATGGGCACGGAAGTTGGCAGCAGCTGCCTCTTATCAGACCCAGATTCAAATCCTGCCCACTTGTCCTTCTTTCCCATGGCCCAGTTCCAACAGGTCATCATATTAGTGGAATCTGGATAATTGACTCCTTGTCTATTTCACAGAAAAATACTGAGATGGTACAAACAGCCCAGATAAACAATGGTGAGGGGAATTAATTTCCCTAACAGAGCAAAGATAAGCCCAAACCTTAGTCTGCAAAAGTCTGGAGTCCTTTTACTAAAGTTGCTGAGTGAGAGCCCTTTAGCCTAAGTGAACACTGTCCCCCACCCTACGCATCTTAATCTTCTCATGGGAAGACAGGGTGGTCACAATCGCAGTAGGAGGCTGAAGGCAGGCAGGAAGAGACATCAGCACCAGGTTGGGTCTCTTCTACCTGCTCTCTCGACTCCCCACCTGATCTAGCCCCACATCCTGGCCCATACACAGGGAATCTCAGGTCAGATGCCCAGAGAACCTTCAGTCCACTTCCAGTGCCACACTTCCAGTGCCACACTTCCAGTGCCTGGTCTCAGCCCCTGATTCTAACCCATCTTCAGGCTGCTTCCTTCACTCCAGGAAGTTCTTTCTAGTTGAGCAGTGCCAGGTAAGCTGGAGCTCTTGGACTCCCCCATTGGCTAGGGGAGGAGAAAACAACCTCAGCAGCATGGGCTGAAATCCACTATGCATTCATTGACTGGAATCAAGGTTATTCCAGGCAGTGACTCCAGAGCCTAAAAAAGAAAAGCTGGCTCAGTTGCGTAGATTACTGCTGGTCCACCAAGACACATAGGAAGCGATCAAGAAAAGAGACTGTACAGCTCCCCTAACGGAGGCTTTAGGGACCCTATGCTTCATGATTATGGGTGACAAATATCACTGTGGTTTGAGCCAAGTGTCAGGGTAAGGTAGTATCACTTGGGGGAAAGAAAAGACCTGGCTCAAATCCTGGCTATGCATCTTCCTGCTGTGTGACATTAAGCAAGTTACTAAGCCTTTCTGTGCTTCAGGTATGAGTAGAGATAATAGTTCTTATCTCCTAGGAGTATTATGAAGATTGAAATAATATGTATGCAATGTTTACTAGAGTGCCTGGTATGAATGAAGTGTCATACACCTGTTTGCTGTTGTCTTTATTAGAATACTAGTCCAGAGACCACATCAAAGTCACAGAACCAACTAGCAACAGAATCAGAATTTCTCCCAAGGTCTTTAAGACTGCTTTAGAGCCACCAAGCTCTGTTACATTCCATTTTTTTAATTAATTTATTTATTTATGCATGCAGAACTGGGATGCAAGCCAGAGGTACAGGGGCACCAGAGACAGAGGATTCACCAGAGACAGAGTGGGGAGCAGAACAGACAGATCAACAAAATACACTGTTGAGGGGAGCAGCAGGTGGGTCAGGAGAGGTCTGCTGCACCATGTGGGTCACCTCCAGGGTGGGGATTGAACTTACACTGACGCAGCTGGCTCGCTTGCGGTGTTGCGCCTTAACCCCTGTGCCACCAGGGAGGGCCTTCTGTTGCATTCTTAAATGCAAAGGAGGGATGTGTACAAAACAAGGGATCTATAGATAAGACTAAAAATTTTTGGAGGAGCCCATGTTCTGTCGGTCAGATACATTCAGTGTCCACATACTCCTGGGGGTAGGGATGCACTTACCTGGATGTAGTCCACTGAGTCACCAAGAGCCTTGAAAGCTGTGTACATGACCTCTCGTTTGCCTCCCCACTTCTGCATGATGCACGAAAAGGTACTGGTTTGTACCACACTGCGCACTCGGTCCATGCCCTCCTGCAAGCTGGCCTCCGTCTCGCCCTCACCAGCCTCATGGAAGTTACTGCGCCACACAAAGAAATCAGCTCGCTCAGTGCCACCTAGCACCTCATGGAAGATGTCCAGCATGTAGGCATCCTCCTGGCGATTGCCGTCCACCACCATGACCACCTTGAGGTCTGGGAAGGCAATGCGCTGGGCAGAGCGCAGGCACTTGCGCAGGTAGTCTGGGTCCTCCTGGTAGGCAGCGATGCAGAGGGCCACTGAGCACCTGGATGGGCAGGGCATCTTGAGGGGTCGGCCCACCAGGCGCATGCGCCGGTGCTCCAGGAAGGCAAACAGGCTCTGGATGAGCAGGTGCAGCCCCAAGATGGCACCGTACAGGCCAAAGGACAGGTAGTGCTTTTCGGTGTGGATGAACTGGTAGCCTGTCACATAAGCTGCCAGGATGCCCCCCAGCACCACCAGGGCAAACAGACTGGTGCCCACCACACGCAAGGCTGTGGTCAGCTGCACCGGCATCTGGAGGGAGAAGCCAAGAAGTGGGGAATCAGACAGGAGGCATCACCATTCAGAGCAAGCGGGGTATGATAAAGACCACTGATAAAAAGCATTATCACTGAGCGTAACTGAGACTGTCTCTATACTCAGAAGACAAAGTACTGAGCCAAAGCCCAACTCTTCTTCTTACTATCAATGTGGGACTGTGTCCTACCTTTTATTAATTCATCAGTCAAATGTAGACTGCAGCACTAGCCTCAATGTGTCTTTGAAAGCTAAATAGGTACCAGGAGTAGGTAAAACACTTAGAGTAGCACTTATTGTTTGACGAACCAAAGAGAACCAGGTGACATCCATCTCCTGGACAGCAGGACAGTGAGGTACCTGTCCCAAAGGTCAGTTGACCTTCCCCATTAGACTGCACTCTGGCAGGGGGATATTCACCTGTCAAGACATCATCCATGAGGCCCATGAAGAAAGTGGGGGAGAAAAAGAAACAGCAGGAGGCCAGAGAGAGAAAGGAAGCATCTTCCCTTTTTCCAAACAGTAACATCAGTAAGAGAAAGTTTTCTCTTCTGCTTTCTCACCTTTTTCTCATTTACTTGAGGCAGGAAAGAAAGGGAAAGCAGAAGAGGAAAAGAAAAGGAAAAGAGTGCTGGGGTGCAGAGAGCCCGCCCTGCTGGAGGCCCAGTGCTCTGGGCCCAGGGAAGTGCAACTGCCACTGCAGCAGCCCAGGGAGCTGGGGAAGCTACCCAGGGTGCCCCATCCACTTGGCCCTGGTACCCCATAAAATCTCTTCATCTCTTGCCCTACCACACCTACAAATGCTCCCAGGTTTCATTTGCAACTAAGTCAGGATGCCTAGCATCTGCCCTATTGGGACAGTTGTGCTGTATTGAAAATAGAGTGGGACTCTGCACCAGATCAACCACCTCCAGGCAGCCTGACCTTGCCCAACTTCTCTGAGACTAAGTACCTCCGGAGCAAGGACTTCTGATGGTTTTGTCTTGTATCTCGGTGAATCATTCCCTGAAAATTGAAAACACTTCAGTCCTAAAGGACTACCTAAGTGGGAAGGCTGGCTCAGGGGTGGGGAGTTGGGGGTGGGGTGGGGGGAGGGGCAGATTGATAAGGAAGCTCAAGGCCCTCTATTCTGCCCATGTTGCCTTCCCATGTCCTCTCCCTGCCACCTGACTGATCTGTTTCCACCACCCCTCACCCTCTATGGACAAGGAGGTCTCACTGAAATAGGCGCTCCAGCCCTACCCCAACACAAACACCTACCTTACCAGGCAACAATGCCTGTTCTCCTATTCCCCTCCCCTCTTCCCCACCCCCCACCTCCCCAGACAAGACAGGTGAGGAACATGCAGTCACTGCCTAAAATCAGTCTGGGACTCGGGCACCAGTAGCATTTCAGCAGCTTCGCTCTGGAAAGTGCTTTTGGCAGTCTGGCCTCTTCTGGGAAGCGTTCCCCGGGAAGCTCTCCCCCACCATCCTGGGGAGCTTCCTGAGGCTTCCTCTGCGGACTCCCAGTCACCTCCCCCCCCTCCCCCATCCCAGATTCCCCTCCTCCTCCTCCTCCTCCTCCTCGGAGCCTGAGGCCGAGGCCCCTGCAGGCCCTGCATCCATTGCCCTGGAGCGCCCCTATTCCCCTCTAGAGCTTACTGGCCGAAGGGGCATTGCAGGCACCACTGCCCCCTGCGCTGTGGCAAAGGGCAAGGGGCGTTCAAGGCCAGCCCAGCAACCTGCCCGGCTGGCGCCCAGCCTCGGCGCAATGCCGGAGGCAGCGGCCACCGGTTAATGCAGTCGGGGAAACACTCGCCACGCTTCTCGCCCCCGCCAGAGCCTAGCCTTCTGGCGAAGGCGGCGCCAGCCACACCCACGTGCCGGTTTCCCACCGAGAAGAAACGGGAAACCTCAGGATTCAGTCGGATCAGACACTGCTGATCTTCTGGGGCCCCAGCTACCTAGGCAAAGTAGCTTGCCTGCAGACAAAGGCGGCTTCCCCGGTGTCGCCGGCCCCACAGAGGACCCACGAAGGTCCTGCAGCAGGACACCCACGTGAGATCAGGCCTTGGTGGGAGCTCTGGCTGAGTTGCCCCTGCAGAGAGGGGACCGTGTCACCCCAAGTCGGCAGGGGGGCACCTAGACCACTCCTTTCTCCTCTCCCACTAGGCTCAAATGGAATCCACGAGAGCTCAATCCTTGTTGGCTAATACGCATCCAGCATCAAGGGCACGACTGGGAACGCTACCTAAGACACCCCACTCCACCACCACAGGAGAAAACCCAAGCCAAGGACGCACGCCGCCAAATCTATCCCCGGAACTCTGCGGGGCTGCCCAGTCTGGAGCCTTTCTAGCTGACAGGTGTTGTACCCCTTTTCGCTGCCCACATGCAGCGGGATGGAAACTTAAAGCGTTAGGCAGGGACTCCTTTCCTTGCGCCCGGCCACCTTCCTGGCCCTTCTGAGCCCGCAAGAGAAGGGGCGCGCGGCACACAGGATACCTGCGGCCGTGGCCCAGCTGACCCGCAGGCAACCGGGCGCGGGGTATCTTTGTGCCAGGACAGGTGCGAACCCCGGGGCGGGGTGGGGGAGGGAGAGACTCCCACCAGCCTGATGCCCCACACAGTCGTCCTAACCCATTCACAAAACCGGAGCCGTAAGGGAGGAAGGGAGGAGAGGCTGGAGGATGGAGGAAGAAAGGAAGGATGGGTCAATCCCAAGGGACTCGCAGGAACCACCGCGGGGAAGACTGGAGGTGCCGCAGCCCGCCTACCGGCGCCGGATCCCTGGACCCCCGTGCAGGGTGCATGGGTTCTCCGCGCACCCCCTTGCGGCCCGTCCCTCCAAGGCAGCCGGACGGGCTGGCCCGCGCTCACCGTGCCGCCGGCTGCCTGCGCTCCGGTGCTCAGCAGGCCCCGGGCCGCTCCATGCCGCTCCTCCCGCTCCTCGCCGCCGCCGCGCCGCGCTCTCGGTGCACCGCCGACGCCGCGCGCTGGGAATGGCGAGCACCGGCCCAGTGAAGCAGCCTTTAAATACCGCTACACCCGCCGAGAGGGCGCACTTTCCAAAAGTTGAGTTTTGGTGGCACGAGCTTCAGAGGTGCGAAACGGCGTCGGCAAGCAGAGATTTGGGGGGGGCGGCAGGGGGTGCGGGAATGAGACGGAGGAGTCAGTCTAGGGTGCCAGTGTCTCCTGCCTCTAGTCTCAGCAGGACTTTATTTATACATTACGAGCAAGCTGTGGGACAACAGCATATGAATTAAGCAGAAAGATTACAATCATCCCTTTTTTCTAAGAAGAGTTTGGGGTGATATTGACCTTCAGCTAAGATTATAACATTTATTATTCTCAAATCAATCTATTAAAGTTAAAACGGGTACATAAATTCATAAAATTTAAGACTAACATTGCTATGTTAACCACAGATTAGCTAAAATGAAGTCCCTTTAACCCTAATTACTATTTAATGACCTTCATTCTCATTGAGATATCCTATAGGTGAAAGAGATGAAGTGAAGCAGAGGGCCAGGGTGGAGAAGTATTTTTGTGTGTGTGTGTGAATCCATCACTAAACTAAAGCGATATAGTAGAGTTCCTCATTTAAAGACTTAACAATAGAAAGTTTAAGTAAGACAGTAGAGTGATGGATTTGAGTTATCAGATCCGGGCAGTGAAAAAGCTCTGGTTATTTATTTATTTATTTTAAGATTTTTATTTATTCATACAGAACTGGGGTACAGGCCAGAGATGCGGAGGGTGATAGGATTCACCAGAGATAGAACGGGGAGCAGAACAGGCAGATCCACGAGGTACACTGCTGAGGGGAGCAGCGGGCGGGTCAGGAGAGGTCTGGCTCGCCATGTGGTCTCCTCCGGGGCAGGCGGCAGGCGGGAATCGAACTCATGCGGAAGCGGCCTCAGATTCTCAGTGCTGTGCTTCAACCCGCTGCGCCACCAGGGAGGGCCGAGCTCTGGTTATTTTTTAACGTGTTCTTAATACTGCCTTGTTTTACAATATTGATTTTGCTATAACAGCCAATTGCTTTTATTAATCAGCCAATTGTAAAATCACTTTTGACCTCGAGGATTTTCCCGCCCTGTGGCAGCACCTGCTTGCCTGGTCTAGGCAGCAGCCTTATGAGGTTAGGCAATCCAGTTGTAAACTGATGGTTGCTCAGAATATTTTGGCATTATGATTATGTTACAGGGCACCCCAATGTGAATTGGGTTGCCTACCTGTGGGTCTTCACCCATGCCCTTAAGATTCAATCATACTGTGGACACACACAAAAAGTTCGATAATGGGTTTAGTTGCAAGGAGAAAGGAAAAAGGAACAACCCAGGGAAAAGGAGAGAAACACAAGTTAACTAGAATATCCTACCAGTTCTGCCGACTTGGACTCCAATAGCACACTGAAAACGGATCGAGAGCCAAACGACCAGCCGCGAACCACCAGACCAAGAGCACCCAGAGCCCACATGTCTGGTATTATCCTAACCCAGCTACTCAGGCCCATCCTTATGTCCCAGCGTGCTTCTCCTTGGTATTGATGGGATTTGTAGTTCCAGTATCTGGAGAGGGAAAAGAGTACATAAAACCTGTATCTATTACAATTGGTGTTATGAAAATCAAAAGGGGGAATTGTAACTGGGTGATCCCAGGAAAAGGGGAAGTTCCAGGTTCCCTGCACCACCCAGAAGGAGCATGGAGCTGAGCAGACAAAAGAAGAGAAGAGAAGGAACATGGGGAGGAAGATGGAGACCTGAGGAAGCAGGTATTACCAAGCAGCTGAGTATTTACCTTTGTGTCCAGTCTATGTCAGGGGGGATTTGAATGTAATTAACATTCAGTTTGTGGTGTCTAACTTGCATTCCTCTCTTCAGGGATAGGTAGGGGAGTCATTTTTTTTATTTTAAGATTTACTTTTTTGACTTGATGTAGTCCCATCTATTTATCCTTGCCGTCACTATCATTGTATTGGGTGCTGTATCTTCAAAGATGTTACTGAAGTGTATGTCGTGTAGTGTTTCGCTTATCTTTGCTTCCAAGTATTTTTATGGTTTCTGTTCTTATGTCTAGGTTTTTAATCCACCTTGAGTTGATTTTTCTGTATGGTATGAGGTAGTGATCTAGTTTCATTTTTTTGCATGTAGCTTCCCGACTTTCCCAGCACCATTTGCTGAACAAACTTTTTTTGTTCCATTGTTATCTTCTTTGCTCCTTCGTCAAAGATTAGCTGCCCATAAATCTGTGGGTTTATATCTGGATTTTCTGTCCGAATCCACTGGTCTGTATGTCTATTCTTGTTTCCAGTACCATGCAGTTTGATTATTACAGCTTTGTAGTATAGCTTAAAGTTTGGGATTGTAATGCCTCCATTCTCTTCCTTCTTAGTGATGAGAGTTTTTGCTATTCGAGGTCTTTTGCTGTTCCATATGAATCTCATCAATATTTTTTCTATTTCTTTGAAGAATGTCATTGAGACTTTTTTTTTTAAGATTTATTTATTCATATAGAACTGGGGTACAGGCCAGAGATGCGGAGGGT
>NW_004567129.1:16285420-16321551 GCF_000260355.1 Condylura cristata
GGAATCGAACTCATGCGGAAGTGGCTTTAGCTTCTCAGTGCTGTGCTTTAACCTGCTGCACCACCAGGGAGGGCCTATAACTGCTTTTAATGTGTCCCATAAGTTTTGGAGAATTGTGTCATCATTGTCATTCTTCGCCAGGTATTTTTATTTTCTTATTTGATCTCCTCATTGATCCATTGGTCCTCCAGTAGTGTGGGTTCAGTCTCCACATGGTAGGTGGGTTTCTACCTTCTTCACATGGTTTATTTCTAGTTTGGTTGCTTCATGGTCAGAGAAAATAGTTGGTATGATTTTGATCTTAGTGTATCTATTGATATTTATCTTGTGACTCAGTATGTGATCAATCCTAGAGAATGACTCATGTGGATTTGAGAAAAATGTGTACTCAGGTTTTCTGGGGTGCAGTATTCTATAGATGTCTATTAGACCCATGTTGTCCAGGTCCTTGTTCAGAGTTTTAGTGTCTTGCTTATTTTTTGTCTTGTTGATCTGTCCATTGTTGAGAGTGGCGTGTTGAAGTCTCCTACTATGTATGTATTTTCTCTGATAAACGTTTTCATAGATGACAGTAGTTTCCTGATATATTTTGGTGATCCTTCATTTGGTGCATATATGTTGATGATAGTTATGTCTTCTTGTTGTATTATCCCCTTAATCATAATGTAGTGGCCTTCTGTGTCTCTTTTTACCTCTTTTTAGTTTGAAGTCTATTTTATCTGATATAGGTATAGCTGTTCCTGCCTTCCTTTTTGGTCCATTTGCTTGTAGGATTGTTTTCTGTCCATTTATTTTCAATCTGTTTTTATCTTTTGTAGTGAAATATTCCCTGTAGACAGCAGAACGTTGGGTTCTGTTATTTAATCCATTCTGCAACTCTGTGTTGGTGAGTTAAGCCATTTACATTTAGAGATAATAATGATATACTGGCACCAACATATGCCTTTTTTGTGGGGGGTCTTTTGTATTTTTATTCCTTGTTTTGAACTGTTTTTGTTCATTCTTCTGTTGGATTTGGTTTGAGGGCTTTGAGTAGTATTCTTTGGAATGGGGGTTTAGTCATGACAAAATTGTGGATTTCCTGTTTATCTGAAAATGTCCTTATTCTTTCTTCGTAGAGGAAGGAGAGCTTCGCAGGGTAGAGTATTCTTGGTTGGCATTTAATGCTTTGGATTTTGCTGAGAATGTCCCTCCACTCTCTTCTTGCCCATAGTGTTTCTTTGGAGAAGTCTGATATCAGCCTGATCAGTTTCCCTTTATAGGTTATTTGTTTCTTCCCTCTTGTCATTCTCATTATCTTTTCATTGTCTTGAATTTTTGGTTGTTTTACTATCATGTGTCTTGCTATATTTCTTCTAGCGTCATAGTAGTTTGGTGTGCTTCTTGCATCTTGAATGCCTACTTTCATCTCCTCCATATTAGGGAAGTTCTCTTCTATTATTTCTGTGAATATTTTCTTGACTCCTTGGCCTTTCTCTTCATTTTCTGAGATACCTATAATTCTGATATTTCCTTTCTTCATGGTGTCAGATAGCTCTGAAGTATTTCTTCATTCCTATTTCTTTCTACTTCTCTTTCTTTTTCTGTTTTAGTTCTCTTTATTTCTGTGTCTTCAAGGGTGCTGATTCATTTTTCCATTTCATCTATTCTGTTTTCATTACTTTTCCCAGCATTCTTTATCTCCTCTAGTGGCCTTTTCACCTCCTGCATTTCTTCTACTTTCTTTTTTAAGGTTTTGTTTTCTTCCTTCAATTCACTGATTGCTTGCCTCATATTGTTTTTTCATTCATTTCCTTGCTTGCATTCTTTAGTTCCTTGATAGCTTCCCTCATATAATTTTTTTCTTCTCATCTTCTTTTTGTTTGTTTATCATGATGATTTTGAATTCTCTATCTGGTAGGCTGAGCAGTTCTTCTATTTCTTTGGTGATTTCTGGTGGATGATCTTTTTGTGGTGAATTTTCCCTCTGTGGACTTGCTTGGATATTTTTTTGTTTTCTTTTCCCTGTCATGTACTTTCTAATACTTTCTACTCGTTGAGACATGGTGTTGCTATTACTGACCAATATTCTTTCTGGATGTTCTTTCTGGGGTGGCTGAGGGACTTTCAGACACTTCAGTTGTAGAAGATATTCTAAGCTGTGCTTTGTTTCAACATCTCCTATTTTTCCACTTCCAATAACACATTGAGTCCTAGTCTCTGGAAGGTACCTGTTGATCTTTGTAGTCTTCCAATGTCCCGGGTTCCCTCTATGCTTGGATGTGCCCGTGGGGGTTGGGGCGTGTTACAAGTGTTGTGGGTCTCCTTGCAGCTGAGCCTGTGGTTGAGCCAGTCACTGGTTTTTTTTATTTTCTGAGCACTGTGAGCCTTGCAGGGCTCACAAGCCTTCAAGCCTCTGCTGTGGGGACAGGGGATGCAGGGATGCAGGGAGTGCCAGAGGGCTGCAAGCCTCCCAGCTGTGCAGGCTGCCAGTCTTCTCTCAGCACCTCCAGGGCTCTTCGTGTCCACTCCGACCCCCACCACTTGGGGTCCACTCACAGAGCTGAGTTGTTGCTCTTTAACTCCAGGGCTTTATGGCAGGTTTTGTGGGTAAATGCGGTAAGCAGGTAGACCAGTACAAGTCTCCCATCTGAGGCACTTCCTAGGGCCTCTTCATGCTAGGATGTGCCTGTGGAGGGTTGGGGGAGTGTTAAAATTGTTGCAGTTTCCCAGGACTGGGTCTGTGGTTGAATCCATCTAACTGGTTCCCCCCAACCCCTAACTCCTGTGCTTTATGAGCCTGGCTGGGCCCCACCTTAATGGTATGCACAAGCCTCCAGGACTTTACTGTGAGGGCAGGAGATGCAGGGGGTGCTGGAAGGGCTGCAAGCCTCACAGCTGCCCCAGTCACCAGTTCTTTGTCCCCACCTCCAGGGCTCTATTTGCCCACTCCGAGCTGTCCTTCCTCATAGTTTGGGTCCCTCTCACCAATCTGAGTTGTCTCTCTTTACCTCCAGGGCTTTAGCGGGCCAAAGAGCAGCAAGCCTCCCATCTGAGGCACTTCCTAGTGCCTGGGTGCCTGGGTGCTCCTGGATCGGGAGCATCGGGAACTGTAACTGAGCCAAAGAGGAACACAGAAGACAGGACCAGATGGACCAGTGGGTCCCCATATCACCACTGTCTACCTGCAACTAATCTTCTGAGATTGGGGTTGGGGGGAACCACCAACCCTTGTCAGTAGGAATTCAGAGCTCCCCAAAAATGACTTGTTTTGGCTTTTTTTTTTTAAAGATTTATTTATTATGCATACAGAACTGGGGTACAGGCCAGAGGTGCAGGGGTGGTGAAAGGATTCACCAGATACAGAGTGGGGATCAGAACAGGAAGATTGATGGAGTACACCACTGAGGGGAGCAGCGGGCGGGTCAGGAGAGGTCTGCCACGCCATGTGGATCACCTCTGGGGCAGGCAGGGATCGAACTCATGCTGAGTTGGCTTTCACTTCATAGTTCTGTGCTTTAACCCGCTGTGCCACCAGGGAGGGCCCAGCTTTCATTTTTTAAATGACAGAACTTCTGCACTTCAGTGAATGAGGATAGTGGGTCCAAGCTGCTCTCTTTTGGGGTATGGCGTCCCCGTAACTCTCTCTCACCTGTTCTTGGTCCCGGCCATGGAGAAATGCCTTCACATGGTCTGTGTGGAAACCTTGCTCTTTGCAATCTATGGATACTACTGATCCAGTTGCCTTGGGAGTGAAGGGGGCTCATCCCATCCTCAGCCCTTCAAGGCATCAGCACAGCCTATTCGTAGACTAGCTTTTCCCTAGGATTAATACGGTCACCAAAGGTTTGAAGTTTTGAAAGTGGTGTGTGATCTAATAAAGGTGTATGTTTTCTGTGTGAGTCGGGGGAGGGGTTGGTTCAAGTTCTAGAGATTCCAGGAGAGCAGACCTGGCGTCTTTGTTCTCCCCAGCGCCAGGCTACCTATGCGTGTGAGGTGCCGACAAGGGCGAACATCAGAAAAGCCCCACCCAGGCACAGCTCTGAGCAGCTTCTACTCTTAAGGCAGACAGTGAAGATTAAACCTTACATCATTTAATAAGGCACTTAAAGGCCCAGTAGCTTTTCCTAGATTCCCAGCAGAGCGGGGGGCTCAGGCAGCTCAAACAGCGCTGAGAGCAGCAACTCTTGCCTTTAGATGCCATTAGCATCTGTAGAGAGGACGGTGGGGCCAACTACCTGCTCATACTAAGAATGGTTGAATAAGAGCAAATTCCTATGCTCCAGGCACTCCTGTCTCCCTTTTCTTCTTCTCCCTATCTGCAAGAACTTACCTCTCTGGACCTTATGTTGCCTTCTGAAAAGCAGAGGCATCAGCTCCTCTATTTCCTCAAGGAATGGTAGTGACAAGCTATTAAGGCATACATGCAACTGGGGGTGTCCTCCCCAGTAGCCATGGGGTAAGTCTCAGGTTCTCACTGATACACTCATTATCTGAGTTCGATCCTGGCCAGGGAGACCTCTCCTGCTTCACCCGCTGCTCCCCTCCGCAGTGTACTTTGTCAATCTGCCTCTTCTGCTCCATACTCTGTCTCTGGTGAATTCCCTCACCTCCCGTACCTCTGGCCTACACCCTAGTTCTTCTATGCATAAATAAATCTTTTTTTTTTTTAAGGCCACAAATATACATACAAGGATTAACAGCTTAAAATAATCCACTGTTACATTGTGAAAATAAAGTCAGAGAACTAAACCCTTGCTTTCAGGAGACAGGAGGGTAAAGAACCAAACCAATCGCCAGCAAGCCCTGAAAGGGAACATTTCTAGACTCTGGCTGGAGCTCACAAAGACTTGCTACATTTTTTTTAAAAAAGATTTATTTATTTATTCGTACAGAACTGGGGTACAGGCCAGAGATGCGGAGGGTGAGAGGATTCACCAGAGACAGAGCGGGGAGCAGAACAGGCAGATCGATGAAGTACACTGCTGAGGGGAGCAGCGGGCGGGTCAGGAGAGGTCTGCCTCGCCATGTGGTCACCTCTGGGGCTGGTGGGAATCGAACTCATGCAGCAGTGGCTTTAGTTTCTTAGTGCAGTGCTTTAACCAGCTGCACCACCAGGGAGGGCCCCGACTTACTACATTTTTTAAGTGGTACAACCCTGTCTGCCTCCTCTGCTGCAGGTAGGCAGTTTTGGGGTCCCCTACCTTGGCCTCCCCCAAGGAGGAGAGCAAGGCTTCCCACTAGCAACTTATACAAGTTGTCAAGAGTACAGGTGCAGGAGGGCTGGGGAACTTTATCAAATCTCACCTGCAGCTGCCAACCAAGTTACAAGATCAAACACAAAGGGTCTAACAAGTCCTGGGACGAGAGGCGGGTATTCATATACAAAAACACTATTTGGAGGGAACAAGGGCTGAAGTTTAATTTGACATACGCTATGCATTTGAATAAGCCAGGAACCACTGTTCTGATGCACTTAGGTGAATAGTTCTCTCTCTTTAAAACTGTCTGGAAATACAGTATCAACTGGGAAGCAGCAAAGGCACAGTGGCTATAAAAGCCCAGTGTTTGGAGCCAGACTGCCTGGGTCCAAATACTGGTTTGGCTACTTCTCCCTGGCTACGTAATCTGGGGCAAGTAATTAGCCTCTTGTGTGCCTCAGTTTTCCCATCTGTAAAAGGGAGATAATAATACTATCTACCTCACAGGTCCAGTGTGAGGATCAAGTGGATTGACATGTCAAGTGCACAGTGGAGCCATAATAAGCTCTTCACCACATTAACTGATCATTATGTCCAGTGATACAGAGCCACAGCAATCATTCATCCCGAATTTATGGGGTGAACCTGATACTTTGAGGGGGCCATCAGATTTGTGTCCTGAGTCTGGTTTGGGAATCGTTGTCATTACCCTGACGACACTCCAAACCTCATGGGAAGGCATACACTGACACTGGGGCCAGAATCTCAGAGCTTATTAATAGTCCTACTGGGGCCATGATTTCTTGCAGGATCTTGACTCGTAAGCTACTAACTAGTACTTGTAAGTCATTAATTACTAGTTAATGTAGATGGTAGCTGGATACAGTTGCTAGTGAGCTTCCTTTCAAGGTGTAGTACTATGTCTCCATGGGGAGTCTGCTGAACAGAAAACTCCAGTGCCTTAGGTGTCCCTGGGCTGAGTTAGAGCCTGGTCAACACCACGATGTCGCAGTATCAGCTCAGGATGGGGAGTGCAGAGCACAGCAACCTTTTAGGTATTCACATTGAAAAAAAAAAAAAAGTTCAGGCCCTCCCTGGTGGTGCAGCAGGTTAAAGGACAGCACTACAGCTGAGCTGCAGCCACTTCAGAGTGAGTTCGATCCACAGCCCTGGGAGTGATCCACATGGCGAGGCAGACAGACCTCTCCTGACCCGCCTGCTGCTCCCCTCAGTCTGCCTGTTTTGCTCTCCACTCTGTCTCTTATGAATCCCCTCACCTCCCTTGCACACCTTGCCTGTACCCCAGTTCTGTATGCATAATAGTTAAAAAAAAAAAAAAAAGACAGGACCTCCCTGGTGGCACAGTGGGTTAAAGCCCAACACTGCAAGCTAGCGGCAGCTGCTTCAGTGCGAGTTTGATCCCTCGCCCTGGAGGTGACCCACATGGCGTGGCAGCTCTCTCCTGTTTCTCCCACTGCTCCCCTCAGCAGTGTACTTTGTCGATCTGCCTGTTCTGCTCCCCACTCTGTCTCTGATGAAGCCTCTCACTGCCCTTGCTCTGCATGCATAAATAAATAAATCTTAAAAGAAAAAAAACAAAAAACAACTGATCTTACTAGTCTAAGCCTCATAGGGAAACCAGGGCAGAAGTGGAGGGCCCTTTGAGGGAGGACTATCTGCTGGCCCTCCCTGCTGGTAGCAAAGAACTACTGAGTCAAGATGAAGAACTATAGGGTGGACACTTTAAATAAGTGGGTGCAGCCCCCACCAGGACTGAAGATGGGGATCTGCCTTTCCTCCTCACTGGCAGAGCCCTGAGCCCAACAGCAGGGAGGGGTACAGCTGCAGGTATCCAAGGCAGCTGCCCAGCCCCCAAGCATACTGGGATCCCAGCAGAGCAGTGCATGAAGTCAAGAGCGCTGGCACAGCAGTGAGGCTGCTGCATGTGACTGCAGTGTCTGGGGCTGCAGCAGTAGCTGGAGGACACAGCCAGGCTCTCAGCGGTCACACTTGCTATTGTCCAGGAGGCAGGGTAAAGAGAGCCTCAGATGAGAGAAGAATGATACCGCCTCTCACCGTGTACCCAATGGGAACTCACCTCCCATTGTTTCTGACCGCTTCCCTTGCCATTGGGATTCCAGCAGACTGGGTTTCTGCGCAGAAAGACTGGTACACGTCAGGTGCATCATCCTCCAGCTTTTGGATGCTGTAATGCCCTGCAATGAGGAAAGCTGCTGGCAAAAGTCACAAGCAAGTGCAGGCCACGCTCCTTTGTTCTGCTTCTCACAAAGGGTTGGAGCAGGGCGTGGACTGAGCTCAGCACATTTCCTTCCTCTTTTCTGAGGCCACTGAGACACTGCTGCAGAGGAGGGGGTGGGGTTCTCTGCTTCATTCTGATAGAGCCCAAATGCAGCTGGGTCTGAAACTCCTTTTCCTAATACATATTTCACATTTCACAGCACAGAGGCAGAGCTGAAGTGAGGAAACGGGAAGGGGCAGTAGGGGAAGATGAGCATGAGTGCGGTGCAGCACCTGTGGCCAGACACCCCTTCCAGGCCATGCAGGAAAATGTCGCTGATGATCCTGCTATCTGCCCCTGCAGTTTTTTTGTTTTGTTTTAGTTTTGTGTTTTTATTATTCCAATGATGAAACTATTCTCAGTCCTCGTGCTCTTTCCCAAGATAAATGCACGTACGCATGTGTGTAATTATTTGAGAATTTGTAAACTAGTGTTTTACTCATATGAGGGAGGGTTAGAGTAAGGTATCTTCCCCTTGAATTTGGTAACAAGGTCAGAAAAAGTCATTCTCTGAAACTGAATCCATCAAAATCAATAAAGAACAGATGCTTTAACTACTTGCCAAATAATTCAAATTAAGATGCAATTTATAAATGGAGATACAGGGCCTAGGGTGCTTTGTGGGACACCCCATTGGAAGTGATTTCTAAATGGAAAATTCCTCAGTCTAATCAATGTGATCAATTAAGATCTGTCCTGAAAACTGGGATGCATTTGATGCAAAGAAAATTGTAAGTTAAGTCAATCACCCAATTACTTTAATATGATTATCTGAAGTGGGTTGTACAGAATCTTTTCAAGAAAGGTCAAGAAACAATAGTGTTTCACCTATATCTAGTTGGTCCAGAGGAGATTCTTCTCTGATTAGAAAGCCCAATCCTGACTTTCCAGACATACCTGCTTTGAGGAATTAGCTACTTTGGCTCAATGGAAACGTCCCTTAAAGACATCTGCCTTTGTTCTAATTCTTTCTTCCTTAGGCAGTTATGATCCATAACTGTCTGTACACTGGCATCCTAAAGGGATGCCCACCACAAAATTCTGAACTAAAACTGTGTTGGTATTCCAATAAGAAAAATGTCTTATACAACTGGCAAGTGGGCAGGCTGAGTGTAGATCCTTCAGTTACTTAAGAGTCAGGGGAAACTGTTTTGGTCCCCCTGGTCCTGGTCCCCCTGGATAGTAGGAATACAATTCTCTCATCAATTCTGTACCTAAACTCCAAAGCTGAGGACTGACCAGGCACAGCCTGGTCAAGGTGCTGACAAACAAGGAGGGCTTGTCTGAACCAGGCAGCCATTTTCTCCTTTTGGTCTTTTCTTTCAGCTGCAAACAAAATCCAGTGGCAAATAAGTATCTAAGTAGATGAAGAGGAATCCACCATGCTGTGGTGTAACCAGGCCCCGGCTCATGGGCCTACAGCACACTTTGCAACAGATGTAGTACTAGCCCATGAGCAAGCATTCACCTTTCCAGATGAGTAGAGGGCTGAGTGCAGGAGACAGAAACTCCCACTGCGATGCTTGTGGCTCTTTTCTTCCAATAATCAAGGCAACTCTCTGCAAACAGTTGCAGAAGGAACAAAAGAGACTCAGGAGAATGAACACAGGGCTTACACTTTTTCTGGAAGATGCAACCAGTTCGATTCTCTTTTCTGGAGATCTAAGCCTCTTCTACACCACAGCTTTCCATCTCAATAGCAGGGCGCCAGAGTCAGACCTGTGCTTTGTTCCAGCCAAGATAATTTTATTCCACTTTGCATGTTTTGATAACAATTTCCTTACCATTCCTACTACCATACTCTGAAATGCCTTTGAATAGCTAAGGGTGACAAATTCTGGCTATTTGTCATTTATCACAAGGAAGAAGAATCTCACCACAAAAGACTATTAAGATATGTAACATATGGATGGCCAATCTCTTTTCAAGTCATAAGAGAAGGAACAATTAATCATATTCCATCAGTTGTATTAAAAATATACTCCTATCAGGTAAATGTCTATTGTTAAAGGCTACAGGTTGTGAAAAACATGTAGATTAATGAGATCTGTCATCTTTTTCCTTTAATGGCACAAGCTTTGGTCTGGATGCAGGATGCTAAAGAGATGCTTTAGGAAGACTAAAATAAAGACATAAAAACCATCCATGAAGCCACCTCCCAGGTCAGCCATATTGCCAGCACCAAGATGCAGTAGGGCCACTTGCTGAGAGGTATGGGCACTGCTCTAGCTGCTTGGTCCTCAGCCTCCAGGAAGTCTTTTGGGCCTTGTCTATGGCAGGACCACGATCTTTTTCTCAAGCTTTTGTGGCGGGAACAAGAAGTTTCTCATGATCTCGTCCAGCTCTTCCAGGGCCAGCTGGGCATGGAGCTTGGCCACAGCATCAGGCTCCAAATTCACCACATACTTCAGCAGGTGGTAGAGATCCTTGAGAACATCCCTCAACACCTGCAGGAGACAGACAGTCATGACCACATGCATGTACTCTGTCAGCATTTCTCAGTGCCACCCAATTGCTTTCTCTTATCTGAGGAGTTCTGTGAGGAGACACACAAGCTCTCTTAAGAAGATCATGTGGGCCCTCCCCCAGCGGGTTAAAGCACAGCACTAAGATGCTAAAGCCACTTCAGCACAAGTTCAATCCTAGCCCCAGAGGTGACCCACATGGTGCGGCAGACCTCTCCTGACCCACCTGCTGCTCCCCTTAGCAGTGTACTTCGTCGATCTGCCTGTTCTGCTCCCCACTCTGCCTCTGGTGAATCCTCTCACCACCCCGGTACCCCTGGCCTGTACCCCAGTTCTGTATGCATACATAAATAAATCTTTAAAAAAAGAAGAAGATAATGTATGGGGGGCCTCCCTGGTGGAACAACAGGTTAAGTTTTAGCACTGCAAAGCTGTCCTCAGTCACTATAGCATGGAATCGATCCTCACCCAGGGAACTGACCCACATGGTGCAGCAGACCTCTCCTGTCTCACCTGCTACTCCCCTCAGCAGTGTATTTCAATAGATATGCCTGTTCTACTCCCCACTGTCTGAATCCTTTCACCCCACCATCCTCTCCACTTCTGGCCTATACCCCAGCTCTTGTATGCATAAACAAATCTTTAAAAAAAAATTTCTCACTACTTTGAAGTGTAGGCTGTATATTAAAGCCTATGGCAGTGTATAATTTCAAACAAGGAGAAGATCAGCAAAAAGAGAAATAGGAGAATGCAGACATTCATCTATTCTTACATTTTTATGACTTTGCATAAAAGCCATGTAATACGTATATATAATAGCCTATCTTCTATAAACATGGGCTGTCTGCAAAAATTCAATAAAAAAAATAGTTGCCTTGGGGAGAGGAAAGCTGGGGAGGGATGAGGGAATTATATACTCTTGAATCTTTCTAACATGGATTTTATGAATATATTACCTACTTAAAAATACTTTTTATTTAACTCAGTTAACCACGAGACAAAGCTTTTTCTTAAGGCCATTTAACAGCTAAAACAGATACAGAGTCTGCCCTTAAAAGGCTTACAAGTAAGACATGCATATAAAGGCAATACAGAACAGAGCATGAAGTGTCCTACAAGAGCAGAGAAGGTTGGTGAGCGGTCAGAGGAAAGAGGTCACATTGAAAAACAGAGGCAGACTAGAGTAGGTAATCAGAAATGATGGGAAATGGCTGATACAGTGGGCATCAAGCATGGTCTGGGCCCAAGGCCCCTGGGCATACCACGAAAGTACACATAGCAATACCACACCATGCATCTTGGACTTGCTAAAGATACTGCCTTTTGACATTCTTGATGAACAGGGGCGTTGGGGCATTGGGGCGTTGGGGGGGGGGAGGTAGGGAAAAAGGAGTGCACAAAACAAAACACACAGGCTGCTTTCGTGTGTCTCCTGGAGTCTCTTGTGCTGGGGTTAGGTGGGCCTTCTTTCTTTCCTTATGTGAGTAAAGCTGCTTCCCAGCTCCAAGTTTTGCATAAGCCTGTCCCTCAGACTGGAAGACCATTTTGCTTTCTCTTTATCCTACAACTCCTACTCACCCTCAACCTAAATGACACTGCCTCAGGGAACTCTTTCCTGACCCAAGCTAGGGAAGTATTCCTACCCTACCTGTAGTTCTCTTTGTAACCCTGATCACAGTTGCGATTTAAATGTACATGTTGTGTAATTCGAAAAAATATTTCCCTCACTAGATCATAAGGCCATGTCTTGCCTTGTAAACTGCTCTGGAGTAGTTCTAGTGCCTCACAGAATGATGCACAATACAGATAACTCACATATTTATGTGTGAAAGAAGGCAGGCATGCATGCTACTCCTGGCTAGTGTATCACTAGATAAAAACTGAAAATTCTAACAAGAGCATGTATTGAAACAATGCCGGACAACCAGGCTCAACTTCATGGGCGTGTGACCTGGACACTCACACAGGGTCCTTTAATCAAGAGAGTCCTGTGCTTGGTTTAACATTCTGTGTTATCATCTAAAAGTTCTGGGCCCTCCCTGGTGGTACAGTAGTGCACTGTGAAGCGAAGTCAAATCAAGCCATGGTCACTTCAGTGCGAGTTCGATCCCTGCCCCGGAGCTGACCCACACGACACAGCAGACCTCTCCTGTCTCGCCCGCTGCTCCCCTCAGCAGGGTACTCATCAAAATGCCTGTTCTGCTCTCTGTTTCTGGTCAATCTTCTCACTGCCCCTGTACCTCTGGTACCCCATTTCTATATGCACAAATAAAATCTTTTAAAAAAAAGTTCTTAGTAATTTTATTTCTGAGCTTGTGTTTTGTAAGCGAAGTCCAATGAAACAAAGGAACATGCATGAGTGTGAGAGGTGAGTTAGGCCCAGCATGTGGGCACCTGTGTATGGCGTTCACCATGGCCTGTGAACACAGAATTCGGATGGATCCACAATGTGTGGGTGGGAGTTCAGTCAGACTCAAAGCCAGCACATGGGAAGCACCTAATGCTATATTTACCACGGAACAAATGGGAGGCAGTAACAGCCCAGAAAGGCCACACCCTCCCCTAGAACCACACCTTACATCAAATACAGAAAGAAGGCAATGAATGGCTTTCTGAGAAACATGGATGAATAAGGAGCGCTAACATATCCTTCATGTTATTCCCTATTTTAACCAACTATTTACACTAAAAATGATGACACAGAAGGAAAAAGGTCAATATGTGGTAAATAATTCTTTTTCCTTTCAGCCCATTCTGATTTCTCACAAAACAGAAGACAGTCTTAATAGAATGTCCACATATGCAGAAGTAAAATAACAGCAGCAGTGGTTTTGTGCATTTTCTACTGCTCTGCTATGAAGGAAATCCATGTGCTTGTTGGTAAAAGCTATGGAGTATAAGTTCTGTGGTTCTGGCAATTCCACATATGAATGTGCTCTTAAAATTGGCACTGCAGATGTAAAGATGATCAGTGCAATCCAAGGTAAGAATTTAACCTTTAATATGTTCTTTAAACAACAGTAAGAGCAAATAAACACCAGGAGAGATGGTGGATGAAAAAAACAAACTTTGGAGATCATTAGCATCACTTTTTTTTAAATTTTGTTTTAAACAATAAAGGTGTATGTTCATTCTACACTGGACCCCACGTACTAAACAGCCAACCCTGTAGACAACTTCCATAGTCCTTGTCCAAGGCCACCCTGTTAAGCAACTGGATTCTGTGAGCACACCCAACAGTGACGATGCTGTACGCGTCTCCTCTGAGACAGTAGAAGCAGTTGGGCTTCCGAGCTCAAGTGTCCGAGCCTAACTGTAGCCCTGTTCGCACATTCCCTTCATAACCTGCCTTGCCCCGAGGCTGGCTGTGTGAAAATGAAAGATGATTCCAGAATCATGATTACCATCTATACTTACTCACTTGTTCAATAATCATTATTAAGGGCCTTCTTCGTGCCCAGGCAGTGTGCTGGTGATAAAAGGATGAATAATATACAAACCCTTCCCTCCGGCAGCTACAGCCTACCTGGGAGGATGACTCACACACTGGACAGTGTGATCGACAACCTAAGAGGGAAACGTGTGGATTCTGTGGGAGCAGAGGAAGTGATTTCTGTCTATGCAGGTGGGTGGGGGAAGGACATCTCCCTACTGCATGGAAGCGGCTTCATTCTGATTTTTACTTGTAGTCACTCAGTAGCACTGAAAAATGATTTGGGGAAACTCTAGTGAGTCCCCTCACCCACAAACCATCCCATATAACGGTAGAGTCTAAGCAGACCTGGTGTGCTTGCTAGGGGAGACAGCTTAAAGACAAGAGTCCCAACCCTCTCCAGGGGGTTACAGCTCAGCACATCTCTTCTATAAAATTCTAGTTTCCTAGAGAACATCCTTTTTCAGTTTCTTCTAGAAGAATCTTTAGTCAGAAATACCTTAGCTTTTTTGCTAGTGTCTGCTAACATTCAAAATAGGTTGGCTTTCACTTGATCAGGGAAATTCTAAGGCATTCTGTGTTGTTAAGGTACTCTGTTCTTTCTTGCTGTGGGTAGGAAATTCCCCCTTGGCAGTACAGTGTCCTTAAAGTAACCCATAATGCTTGTGCAAACACCGCTTCGTACTTCAGGGGTGCTGAGTTCCTAGTTATCAACTACCGGATCCCCCTTTTTAGGTAACTGGGTGTTAGGCCAAGGCTCCTTCTTAATTAATGGGTCTATCTTAGCAACCCACCTTGGTATGGCTTCTTCCCAATCCCTATAACACTGGGGATCCCACACATCACAGGACTTCCTCTGGACTCCCCAAGGATCAAAGCTTCCTGCCAGGCAGGGATTGTCACCAAATCCCATGGATCAGGGGCTGAATCCAAGGAGAGTTCAAAGGTAAAGTTACTCACAGGAGCCTCTGCAGGATATAGGCAATCCCACCGAGGAAACCTCTCATTAAGAGTTCAGCACACCTGCTCTCCACCCCCCCATGCATCAAGGCCCAAGGACTCCAGGGAAAGGTGGAGGGGTACAGGTGTGAGTGTGTCTCATCCAGAGGAGACCTGGTTTTATTTTTTTGCAGCAGGTGTTGAAAAAAACATTTTCACCATCTGAGAAACCTGTAGGCCATGGATAGCTTAAAGAAGTACCCAGATTCCTAGCTTGAAATTCTTTAGAAAGGGGTGGAGCTCAGGTGTCTTATTGAAAGAATTTAGAGTTGCTAACACACACACACACACACACACACATCCTCTCCCCTGCTGCCAGCTCCCTGAAACACACAAAAGTTGATGCTTCAGGGACAAGGGCCATCTCTAGGGTTAGCCATGGCTTAGAAAGACCAATGAGGCAAAAACACTCTGAAAAGGGAGCGGAGGGAGCCAGAGACTGCTCTTGGCACACAGGTGCACTCACAATGGGAAAGCAGGAAAACAGTCTTTCAATGCCTTGGACCAGGCATTTTGGATATTAAGATCAAAAGAAGATAGAAATGACCGGTACCTTTCTCCTTTTTAATTCCCAAATTTATTTACTTAGTTGACTATAAAAGCAATAGAACCACAGCCCACCATATCTGGAAAATGGAGGAAGGAAAATAAAAGTCCCTGGTAAAACCACATCTCTAACATAAATTCCAATAGGAAAGATATTTAATAACTAGTGGATTCATTTATTTTAAAAATATTATTTTAAAATAATTTAGATGTCAAGGTGATCTTATCACTGGATCTTAGGTGAATGAACTTACTGTTCTTTATATTATTATGTGAGCTTAATAAGACACACGAGCAGGGCCTCCCTGGTGGTATAAGGGGTTAAAGCACAGCACTCTGAAGCTGTCTGCAGTCACTGCAGCACTAGCTCAATGTAGGTGACCCCACAGAGCATGGCAGACCTCTGCCATCTTACCTGCTGCTCCCCTCAGCAGTGTGTTTCAGTCAGTCTGCCTGTTCTGCTCCCCACTCTGTCTCTGGTGAATCCTCTCACCCCCGCATCTCTGGCCTGTACGCCAGCTCTTATATGCATAAATAATAAATCTTAAAAAAAAAAAAAAGACACAAGAACACCAGTGGTCCTGAATAAGACATTTGCAGAGATAAGAACTGGGTAAAGAGGTGATCTAGTAGGAATTTTCATCTATACTTTCATAATATTTAAGGGAAAAGTAGGTTGCTAAAAACATAAATATGTACATTTTATGTAGTATTGCACTTCAAAATTCAGTCTTCTATATAACCAATTAGATGAGGCAAAAAAAATAAAAAATAAAGAAATCTGAATTGCACACAATCCTATCAACAATCAGTCATGGTTCCCTTTGTGGCTAAAAAAGAAACACTGGGCACGATGAAGACAAAGAGGTAACAGGGAATCAGACACTGAAGTAAAAGGGAGGGGCAGACAGCAGAAAGGAGGTGAACTGGAGTTAGTGACTGAAGATAGGCTTGACTGACAGATAAAAAGACCAGGGTCAGAAAGAGGGGGAAACCCCAGAATCCAACTAGCTCTATCTAAAACATATCAGATTAAAAATTAAGCATAAAAAAGTAGGCATAATATGAACCTGTCAAGGAGCCACAGGCATTTCCAAGAGCCTGCATTTTCAGCCCTGTGCCTCCATGTCAAAACCAATGTATGTCTGTTGCTAAAGGCTGTGAGAATGGACAGATGAGAAGAGGCAGGGGGGAGACCAGATCATGAGGAGCCCGGCTCAGCTGACACTTCCCAAGTCATGTGCAGGAGGCTGTGCTGAGCATTTTTAGGTAATCAGGGTCAGTGCCAACCCTCTAAGGGGTCCCCGCCAGGGGGGTACAGACACACAGAGCTGAAGCTTGTCTGTTCTGGTGTGGTCTGGAAGCAGGTGAGGCAGAGGAGGCAAACAAACCCTGGTGCTCTCAATTACTAGTTAGAGAATCGAGGGCAAACCACTCTAGCTTTGGAATCCTGGTGATTTCACCTGTAAAATGGAGATAATGCCACCTGCTTTTAAGATTGTAGTTAAGAGTTATGCCTTCCCTAGTGGCGCATTGGCTAAGGCGCAGCACTGCAAGCTAGCAGCAGCTGCCTCAGTGTGAGTTCGATTCTTGGCCCCGGAGGTGATCCATATGGTGCAGTAGTGAGACCCCTTCTGTCTCACTGCTGCTCCCCTCAGCAGTGTACTTCATTGACTTGCCTGTTCTGCTCTGTCGCTCATGAATCCTGTAGCTACCTCTGGCCTGCACCCCAGTTCTGTTGCATAAATAAATAAATCTTTGTAAAAAAAAAAAAACTAATGTTAAGTTTTAAAAAAACTAATGTTAGAAAGATCCAAGCACAAGATTTGCACAGGGTGGGTGCTAGGTAAATGGTTTGTTAGTCTTACCCAGGTTTCTGTCCATCTTGTTACTTTTCTATGATTGAGGCTTAAACACAGCCTAGCAGAGCCCTCCCTGGTGACACAGCAGGTTAAAGCACAGCACTGAGAAGCTAAAGCCGCTTCAGCATGAGTTCTATCCCCGCCTGCCCCGGAGGAGACCACATGGCGCGGCAGACCTCTCCTGACCCGCCCGCTGCTCCCCTCAGCAGTGTACTTCGTCGATCTGCCTGTTCTGCTCCCCACTCTGTCTCTGGTGAATCCTCTCACCGCCCCTGTACCTCTGGCCTGTACCCCAGTTCTGTATGCACAAATAAATAAATCTTTAAAAAAACAACAACAGAGCCTAGCAAGTAGCAGCTCTGGCATGTAGCAAACTTTTGATGAATGAATGAATGACAGCCACTCCTTACACAGTCCCTGTGATGTGCCAGGCATTTTATCTACAGTAACTCACTTAAGTCCACAATAGCATCAGGTACTATGCTATTATGAAAGAGGTACTATTATCTCTGATTTGTCCAGGGCCACACAGCTAGTAACAGAGAGAGCCCAGATTCAAACCCCGGCAGCCCGACATGGAGCTGGTACTCTTTACGAACCACTCCACTATTCCGCCTCACTAAGTGGCCATCAGGTCCGCTACCACCAAGCACCGGGCGCATAAGGCACGTAGGCTGCTGATCTTACAAGCTTTTTGTGGGATCAGAAGAGCTAATGTATGTGAGAGTACTTTGCTTTCACAGCAAAGGGACATATAATTCAAAGTAGCATTGCTATTATTACCCCAGCATTAAGATCATTGGGCTTACTAGCAAGGGGCTAAGAAAATAAGGGTAAAGGCACAGCTCCGTAAATGAGAAATAGCAGCAGCCGGAAAGACAGAGGTCTGGAAGACGAATCAAGGAGGGGAGTCGGGAGAAAAGGGGAGGGGTGGAAAGGAGAGGAGACGGGTAGAATGTAGTGTGAGCACCGTGGCAGGGCAGGAGAGGGCATGTGACAAACGGGGACCCTGGCTGAGCTAGTCCAGAGCTGAGGGCTCCAGAAGAATTCTGCTGGCCAGCAGAGCACGTGAGGCTCTGAGGTCTGAGAGGTGAGCCGACCCTCTGAGATAATGGGCAGGAAACAAACAGGGGGAACAGAATGGAGGTCACAGTTTGGACTTTATGCCAGGAGCGGGCTGGAAGAAAAATAAATGCTTTCCTGACAAAACCCAAACCTTCACTTTGATGGATCTATGAGGAAAAAAAAAAAAAGATCAGGACCAATTCACATAGAAAAATTGTGCTTTTGAGCCACGACACTAAGAGCACTGGGGGGGGCGGGTCAGCAGAGAAAGACAGGATTACTAATGTCTGAGCCATTTCTATCCAGGCCTGGCAGACAACGCGAAAAAGCTGAAGTTCAGGGTGGCGTTATTATCAACTGGAGGTTACTGAGCGCTTCAAAAACCTTTTATTTCCAAAGTCTTTTTCTCTGCAAGACCTAGAGATAAATGACCTTTTTAGCCTTTCTAAATTGTGTCTGGTTGTTAAATGGGGAGGGTATTTCCAGCGCAAGTTGGAGATGGGGTGAGAGGGGCACAGGAGGGTATCAAACTGTTTTCCACTGAAGAGTGGGGAGGGGCTGACGCAACCCATCAAGCGCTAACAATGCTACAGGGGGACAGACAGGGACAAAGACCAAGACAGCGGCTAGCAGGGGCCAGGCAGGGTGGTCGCTCGGGAGTCCTCAACAAAAAGTAGGCGATGGGGACTTACCGACACCTAACTGTGTGTGCTTCTAGGCTAGCGTATGCTGAGGCAAGCGGCCCGAGGCTTCCAGGGGTCACAGACCAGCGCTGACCGGGCTGCCTGCAGCTCCCTGTGGCAGGGACAAGGGAGCAGCAGCTGCCACAGAGCCAGCAGCAGCGGTGGCAGCATTTTTCAGAATGTCTTTAAATAGCAACCTAAGGAAGGCAGCCGCTTTCCTACACCCCCACAGGCACGGAAATAGAACAAAGAAGGCAGGAAAAATGGCCTGAGCCTGTGTAAAGGCAGCAGCAGGCTGCTGCTTACAGGAGAAGAGATGGGGGCTCTGTCCTTAGGAGGCGATTACAATCCCAGCTCTCAAAGTGAACTCAATTACGGTTCCGGGGGAAAAAAGGCTTCGTGTCTGGGGCCCTCAGGCTCTCCAAGCTAATACCCCGTGGAGGAAACACCGTCCAGTTCTTTTTTGACACGGCAGACTCACCATTGCCATTCAGTGAGTGTTTACTGGCTTCCGACACACCCATTCTCACTCAATCCGATGAGGGAGGTGTCCCTAGGCTCACTTTGCACTGGGGGGGCAAGGGGATTTGGAGGTGTAGTGATTTGCTCAAAGACACAGCTAGAATTTGAACCCAGGTCTGTCGGGTCTTACTCTGTCTGCAAAGCTTGCTTTTAAGTTGCAGTTACTGAGAAACTATTAAGTGAGTCAGGTGTGCAGGGAAGTGGGCTTTCCCCCTTCATCTTTCAAGCTGGCTAGGAAGGAGGCAGTGAACAGCAAACTGGACACTGGCTGATTACAAGGCTTGGGTTCCCTTTGAGGTCCTAGGTTGGTTTGGGACACCCTGAATATTCCAGGCTGACCAGGGGACCCGTAGCCTCAGGTCGAGCTTGAGGTGGCAATGTCCTTTACAGCTTTTGCTCAATGGAATTCAATGCCTCTGTAAAATATTTCAGGAACCTAACCTTACAGTTAGGTCAAAGGTCAGAGAAAGCCAGGGTCACTGACATATCATGGGTGCTGGTAGACTATATCATGTGCTGATATAAACATGGCTCAAACTAGACCAGAAAAATCCCCTTTCCCCTCACCCCCCAGTATGGCTCCATGGTTTAGTCGGCCTCTGAGCCACACCATCATCCCTAGGTAGTGACTCCCCACCACTACAGCAGAACACTGTAAATGCATGGGCCCCTCCACATTCAGAATCTTAGTGACTGGGGCTCAGGGGTTTAAAAACGTATTTTTTTTAAGACAATCTTTCTTTTTTTAAAGATTCATTTATTTATGCATACAGAACTGGGGTACAGATCAGAGGTACAAGGATGGTCAAAGAATCCACCAGAGACAGAGGAGGGAGCAGAACAGGCAGATCGACAAAGTACCCTGCTGAGGGGGGCAGCAGACAGACCAGGAGAGGTCTGCTATGCCATGTGGCCGGGGATCAAACTTGCACTGCAGTGGCTGCGGCTGGCTTGCAGTGCTGCATCCTAACCCACTGTGCCACCAGGGAGGCCAGCTCAGGGGTTTATAAAAAACTTTAATTTTTTTCTGTTTTTGCTCTCTAAGTCATAAGCAGCGAGGACATAATGCAGGTATTAGGAAGAAATACTGGATAGGAGACTTCAATTTAGCTATGGTTTCAAAAGTAGAGCTGGCGGGTGTGACTTTGCCTGTGAAAAATCTAAACGCCAGTAACAAAGTGATATGACTTGAACATTATACTTCTTGGACTATAACCACCTTTCTTAACTATCAATCACTAGGGTTTTATTTTCCAGAAAGGGTTTGGGGCCAAAATAATTTTTGATCCACAAATTAAGATTGCATCTTCCCCCCGAAATGTTTTCAAAAATCGTTCTTCAGCATGTATGTGAAGTGTGATTCCAATGACAGAGAAAGTTTCATACTTTAACACGTATTCAGTAAGAAATGAAAGGATAAAATAAATGCTGCTACTTCTGTTGCTAGATTCACTGGAATTATGGCAGAAATGTGTGTAGAAATGGGAGAAATAAAGGGAAATAAATGTGCTAAGATTGTGGCAGCAATGTATACATGTATACATACAGATACACATATACACATTATACACATATAGTGTACGCATGTGCACGTGTAAAGAAGCCCAGTCTAAGAGGTAGCAAGTTTGGGCTGCACATTTTATTCATTCCGTCACTCTTCCCCAAGACTCCTCCCAGACAGATGTGGGGACAGCATGTGGCGTTTCAAGGAAGGGAGGTGTTTCAACAACAGCAATGCTGGTGTTCCCAAGGAAGGGAGGTAAAATTCCCTCCTGAAGAGAACTTGTTGAGACTACATTCTGTTCTTGGGAAACCAGAACCCTGGAAGTTTGGAAGTCCCAGAATTTCCACTTTAAAGTGCAGACGTGTATTCATTGCCACGGCAGGCACACAGACATTCAGATGTTCCAGGCCCTAGTCCAACAAGCATGCCTTAAGCACTTTGTGCAAGGCACTGTGCTAGATTTGGGGAACATGAAAGTCAGTGGACTAAGGTACCTCAAGTAGTCAAATTCCTAAAGACAGAATGGTGAGTGCCAGGAAGTGGTGGAGGGAGAATCAGTGACTAAGAGTTTTGGAAGATAGAGTTTCCTAGAGGGAGGAGGCGATGATAGCACAACAATGTGAATGTATTTAGCAGTAATGAACTGCACTTTGAAGACGTTAAGCTGCTACATTTCACATCAGGTATCTTTCCCACAGTTAAGAAAACAAGCGGGGAATATGTTCAGGGACTCACGTGCCCTGGTGATACTAGATTTGAGCAAGTCACCACAATATCTACCATAGAGAAGTGAGCTCTGATTTTACCTGAGACATTAGGAAAGGCTTTTCATGAAGACTATAGCATTTAAGTAGAGCTTACCAGATAAAACCAAGCCCATCAGATGGGTTAAAGAAGGCATTTGAGGCATCACAAGCAAGGTGTGGAGGTAAGAAAGAGTATCAAGGCTCAAAAGAGATTCCTAGGCCATCTGAGGGGAATATGGGAGAGACAGTTTTAGAACCAGGTGGTGTCCAGAGTCTAAAAGGCGTCATGTGTCATGCTAAGAAGCCTGGATGTATCTAATGGTGCACAGGGAAAATGTAACCTGGGGATTGGAATTCAGAAGATTTGCATTTTATTTTTTTTTAAAGATTAATTTACTTATGCATAGAGACTAGAGAACAGGACAGAGGTGCAGCAGGGGTAGGGGTACTGGTATAAGAGGATTCACCAGAGACAGACTGGGCAGCAGAACAAGCAGATAGACTGAATACACTGCAGATAGACTGAATATCCATAGTAGGTAGGTCAGAAGAGGTCTGCTGGGGATTGAACTCGTGCTGCAGTGGCTGCAACAGCTTCATAGTGCTGTGCTTTAACCCACTGTGCCACCAGGGAGGGCCCAGATTTGCATTTTAGAAAGATCTCTGCGGTTGTCGTTTCTTGACCAGACTGAGCAATTAAATACCTGTATACTTGGGAGAATAAAGAGCAGAAGGTGCAGAACCTCAAAGAATAGACCTCGATATCCAATATGCCTGTAACAGCTCATCTGTTTCTCAAATGTAACCTCAGGCCAGTTCTAATTAGTTGCTTCCAAACAGCCTAACTGGCCATGAAGCAGCCTGGGTGTGCACACAGCTCTCATCTGTTTGACCTGAGCATCGGGAGGTAAACTTTCTGGACGCCAGTTATTTCCTGTAAATAGAGTTAATAATTGTGTTTAACTCACAGGGTTGTTAGGAGCATTTAATGAGACAGTGCTTTGCCTGGCATAAAATAAGTCCTTAATGATGCTAGCTATCATGAAATACTAATCTCAGAATTGGAATTTATTTGGAGCAGACCCACTAAGAGCAACTAAACCAGGGAGTGATGAGCAATGAACTGGAACGGACCCCAAAACATCAATTCTGTCTGTCATTCCAGTCACTTAGTGTAAGGTACACTGAGTCAGACCTTTTCCTTTCAGAAGAGAGAGCTATGATAAGTGAATGTTGCGTCCCCAAAGGCCCATCTGTTTATTAGAGGAAGAAATGATTCCTGATCATTCTGTGGCATGGATGGAAAGTTCTGAGATTTGCATTCCCGGCCTGGCAGACCTGGAGGTGTTTGGTGTCTCCTAGGTCTTCTCTGTTCCTTGCCTTTCTCAGTTCTGTGCACATTACGGAACGTCCCTGCATAGTGTCCTTCATGGTTGGACTGTACTTCTGGCAAGAGATAGTGGAACAGGAGGAAGAATTAAAAAGAAGCCGGGGTTGTTTCCTGTCTCTGCTCTCTGCTGAGTTCACTCTGACAGGTTCTGGGAGGTGAGGGCACCTTGGGTCCAGGCCTAACTCCAGCTCCTTTCACTGGCCCATCAACTCCAGGGTTGACAGTAAACAAATTATCAGGAAGCAGCACGGCCTGTTTTCTCTTTGGAAATTCCATTTCCAGGACCTGTAGCAGTCTTCTGTAAGCCATGATCGGTACAGAAAATTCCTGAATGACTCACAGAACCCGAGTGTGAGTTCTAGAGTCCACTGCCTGGGCTCATCTGCACACTGCCATCTCCTACTTAGGGGACAAGGTCTTATCTTCTCTGTCTTAGTTTTCTCATACAAAAAAGGGAATATTACTCATGTCTAAATGGATTATGCAGATTAAGTGAATTAACTCAGTAAAACCCCTAGATAAAAGTACTATCACAAAAAAATGCTCAATACAATTATTTTGTGTGGCTTTAATAAATACTGACATTTTCAGGAATGGAATACCATACAAATTTAGAGATGATCATATTTTGTTGTGTTCTAAAATATTAAAGTAGTTTATCACTTGGGAAAATCAAGCTACTCCTGGTGCTTCTGAGTTTCCAGTGCAAGGTATCTGGATTGATGTTTATACTTGCGACTATTATTGTCTGGTGGTTCTACACATAAAAGCAATATACCAGTTCATGCTATCTTAGAGCAGGCCTACATGTTTATATATTAAAGAATATTTTATTATAAAAGACTAATTTTTTACTTCTTTATATTCCAGCTAGCACCTTGTTCAAATTAATAAAAAAAAGGATTTATTTATTTATTAATAATAATAATGAACAGCTATATACCAGAGACATTTTATGGGGGTGGAGTGGGGAATGGGAAGGAAATACACTGGGCTATGGTGATGGCACATGGGTGATTTGGTGATGGGAAGCCCACGGGGATTACAACTGAGATGAAAAGATGCACAAAATTATGTAAAAATGAACTGGGGTACAGGCCAGAGGTGCAGGGACAGTGAGAGGATTCACCAGAGACAGAGTGGGGAGCAGAATAGACAAACTGACTGAAACACACTGCTTAGTGGACCACTGGGGTGAGGGGTGTCAGAAGAGGTCTGCTGTGCCATGTGGGTCATCCCCTCTGGCCAGGTATCGAACTTGTGCTGCAGTGGCTGCAGATAGCTTCAGAGTGCTGCTCTTTAACCTGTTGCACCACCAGGGAGGACACTCCAGTTAGCACTTTTTTAAATTATAAAATGCTCTGTGTTAATCAGTTTGAGCAGCTCTTACAGAATATCACTGACTGGGTGGCTTATCATCAACACAAATTTATTTCTCATAGTTTGATCAAACTACCAGAAGAGTCTATGTGTTGTGAGGACCTTCCTCCTAGTTCAGAGCTGACTGATTATCTTTTTAGGGACATGATAGTTATTTAAAATATATATATGTAGGACCCTCCCTGGTGGTACAACAGGTTAGGACGCAGCACTGTAAGCTAGCCACAGACTCTTCAGTCCCAGCTTGATACTCGGCCCTGGAGGTAGTCCACATGGTGCGGCAGACCTCTCCTGTCTCACCCGCTGCTCTCCTCAACAGTGTACTTCATCAATCTCCTTGTTCTGCTCCCTGCTGTCTCTGGTGAATCCTCTCACCGCACCTGCACCTCTGGGCTGTTCCCCAGTTCTGTATGCATAATTAAATAAATCTTTTTTAAAAAAAAGAAGAAAATGAATATATATATATATTCATGTAGGTTAAGAAGCTTATAAATTCCATTTTAGGAGAATAAAAGGGAAAATCCATAATATCTGGTATAATAATTTGGTGTTTTTAATCCTTTTTTTATTTTGTATTTTTGGTATAATAATTTGTTACGATAAAAGCACAGTAAGTCTGGTGCTAGAGAAAGGGATCTTACAGCAGGCTTGCCCAAACCAGGAACTTAACCCAGCTTCGTGATGTTACCTAAGATACCCTAGATAATAAGATAAATTCTGTCCCACATGAATGAAAGAAATGAAGAAAGAAGAGCGGGCGATACTATACTTTTCTCTAGAACTTGGCTAACACAAGCTACCAGTAACAACTGGAAATGAGGATTAACTCTTCCTGGCATAAACTTTGGAAAATTATAACCACCATCTCTTCATGAAATTTTATTTCCTCATTCATAAAATAAGACAGTTGGATTATTTCCCAAAGCATGTTCCACGGAACATTGGCATGCTTATAATGACTAAGGGCTCCTCAGTAAGTAAGTTGAGGAAATTGTTAATTTTCTTTGCCACAAGACACCTCATACTCCTAAGTAGGCCAACTTGGCCCAAATCTTGTCGAGGGAAAAACACAGTTGTATGCAGCATTTTTCAAACTTACTTGACTATGGGGACCTTGTGTCAAAGGAACAACTCATGAAGTTAATAGGCCAAGAGCAATTTTTGTAAAATTGTAATAATAAATTGAATAGTCTCTCAGGCCTCTTCCACTTCTGCCTTTCTAAATTTTTTTTACTTTAAATATTTAAATGAGAGTACCTCCTTTTTCACCTTTTTAGACCAGAATAAGAAGGGTCAGGAAGAATTACCTGAAAATAAAGCAGTGTAAGCCTGATGCTGAAGAGGAACACAGCAAGCTCTAACATGTGCAGATCTATGTAACTAATTATGCAGAAGAGGCCAAAAGGCAGTTTTAAATGTCAGGGCTTCCAAACTGTCACTCGTATTATCACTGGAAAAGGTTGAACATTTACATTTTAGCAGTCACAGTAAAGGACCACGTCCTAATCTTTCTAGCTCTCCTCCCCAAATCACTGATATCACTAGGATCTGGCCAAGTTATTGCTAAAGAAGTCTTTGGACTGTCCCCTCCTCCAGGCACTGACCCCAGCCAGTCCTCTCACAAATGGCTACCATGGAGGCTGAACAGTTTTACATAAACGAGCTACCCCACACAATACACCTGGCCCAGCCAAGCTGATTGTTCTGGGAATGGGCCAATGTTCTTAGCAGGAACAATAAGTTTCTCCCCTGGAATCTTACCTTTGGGGCCCCACGGGAATCTCTGAGTGCTGATGTAAGATGCCTACAGCCATTAGTGTCACACTGCTGCCGTGGGAAGAAAGCTGGACCCCAGGGCAAGGGGAGGAAGCCAAGATGCAGGAGAAGCTGAGAGAAGAGATGGAGCACTTTGGCTCTTGATTCTGGGACATGGAGACACACAGCTCCTGTCCGGGTTTTCCCTCAAAATGGCCGTTCAGCCCATTGACTGGATTTTGTAATCTAAGAAAGTTACCTATGCTTAAACTAGTTTCATTAAGTTCCTGTGAATCCAAATTAAAAGAGATCTGGCTCTAGTCGCCTTTATCTTCCACTTCCACTTTCTCTGCTGTAAAGAGGGATGAAGCCTGCCCCTGAAAGCAGAGGACAGAACACCAATGGTCTCCGCCTTTGTGGTCCCCCCAACCTTCAATGACAGTAAAGGGATAAAACACGGAATCCTGGTGGCACAAGGGGTTAAAGCACAGCACTCTGAAGCTATCCACAACCACCACAGCATGAGTTGGATCTCCAAACAGGGAGGTGACCCACATGGTGTGCAGACCTCTTCTGCCCTGCCTATTGCTGCCCCCAGCAGTGTATTTCAGCCAGTCTGCCTGTTCTGCTCCCCACTCTGTCTCTGGTGAGTCCTCTCATTCCCTGCACATCTGGCCTATACCCCAGTTCTTTTATGTATAAATAAATAATTCTTAAAAACAAACAAACAAACAACAACAACAAAAAAAAAACAACAAGGCAATGGCAACAAAAGTTTTTCTAGAAAGCAGTTGGGTGAATCCTAAGGTTATTGTCCTGATTTGCCCAGGTTAGTATGTTTATGCCTGTTTCATTGCCATAGTTATGAATGGAGTCCTCTTTCATTCTCATAAGTGTCCTGCTTGATTCATTAGACCAAAAAAGCCCAGAAGTAAGCCTGATGCAGCATAAAAACTCAAAAAAGTTGAGGAACTGATGGGCCACATCTTTCAAAGTAGGGAAGCAGGAGAGACAGAAGCCCTCCGGGGCAGTATATTTGAGTAGCAGTTATAGCCCTTGCTGACTTCCACACTGGATTTGGGTGAGGGCCCCTCCCCAGACATAGCAGAAACCTGGTGTTTAATACTTTGGAGGGTCCAACTAGAGAGAACCTGCATAGGTGGACGTCAGGAGCAGATACCCTGACTAGCCATTGAGTGGATAAGGCTACCAAAGTGCAGAGGCATTAATGAGAGCCTGCTACTGAATGGTGAAACTGCTCTCCACTCATCTTCCAGAACCTGGGCATCCAGGCTTATCTTATATCCTCTAGGCAGGAGACTAAAACATTATTCTCTTACCAGCCTCTGAGAAAAGACTTTGAAATAACCATAGTATGGAGTTTCCCAATGAAGTGACCCAGCGAGATCCTTACCCTCCTATGAAGGTTACTAGCATATAGGGATTGCCCACACACAACAGGGTGTCACCAGCTTTTAAGTGCTATATATATATATTTTTAAAGATTTATTTATTTATGCATACAGAACTGGGGTACAGCCCAGAGGTGCAGGATGGTGAGAGGCTTCACCAGAGACACAGTAGGGAACAGAACAGGCAGACAAAGTACATTGCTGAGAGGAGCAACAGAAGGACAGGAGAGGTCTGACAGCTTGATATCACTGAGTTTTAACCTCTGTACCACCAGGAAAGCCACTTGATGTATTTATACCTTTTAAGAGGTTAGGATAGCAGAAATTGGGGGGAGGGGAGTGATAAAATGTTGATAGATAACAAATATAAATTTGAAATATTAACATCAGAAAAATCCAAAATTCACACAAGGAAAGAAATGTAATTATAGTGCATTATGTAGCTCAGGTGTGGATAACAGTAACAGGAAAAATGCAAATACAGCAAAAACTGCAAAGTTATAGAGGCAGATGGGGAAAGGAAAACACATATATTTCTGGGGACAGGTTAGTAATATTGGACTTTAAGATTACGTTGCAAATGTTTTCCATTAATAACCTCATTTAGCACTTGTAACTACCCTATGTTGTGGTACCATTAGTATCCTCTTCTTACAGATGAGGAAATCCAGCCTCAGAGAAATCAACTTTTTCAAAAAGGAAATAAGACAATAAGACCCACAATTCCACTCCGAATATCCCAGAGAATTGAAAATAAATGTTTACACAAAAACTTGTACACAAATGTTCACAGTCACATTACTTAAAATGTCTCAAAAGTGGAAACAATCCAAATGTCCATTCAGTGATGACTGGATAGGCGATGGTGGTATTTCCATACGGTGGAATATTGTTCAACTGTAAAAAAATGAGATCCTGATCCAAGCTGCAATGTGGATAAACTTTGACAATGGCATGCTCGGGGTAAGGGGTCAGATGTGGAGGTTTATATGCACATATCCCTTCGTGTGAACTGTCCAGAAAAGGCAAATCCAGAGACAGGAAGTAGATTCAAGGTTGCCAAGGGCTACCGGGATGAGAGGATGGGGAAGAGGTTGCCAAGGGGCACAGGGCTTCCTTTTTAGGGTAATAAACATACTCTGGAATTAGATGGCAATGGTTATACTTTATGAAGTCCCTAAAAACCCTGAATCGTATATTAAAAGGGTAAATTTTCTAGGTATGAATTACATCTCAATTTAAGAAAATATGTGAGGAAAAAAATACAAAGTTATATGAGAAAAAAAACAAGAGGGGTCAATTGTGACACACTCGTCTAGAACTAGCCTTGGTCTTCCTTGTTCACCCATTCCCCTCAGTCAGGTCTGTCTCCAGCTTGCCACTGCTCCTCTCTTGCTGTCCTTCCATCTCTGCTTTCTCAGGCCCCTGGCTTAGATCCTGGGACAAAGAGATCCCTGAAAAATGCCTCTCCTAATCTCCAGGGCTCTCCAGCTGCAAACCTTCTTTAACTCAGGGGTTTATGGGTCTGACTTCTGAGTTGTGATCCCACATACACATCTTGTATTTGACAGACAGTCTAGATCTTTGGAAAAACAGGCCTTCATTGTTGATGAAACACTCAGTTTTGAATGTGTGGGAATGCACATCTGAAAAGTTGTGCTTCTGGTCTGACTGGGTCTTAGGAAGTAAAAGGTAGAAAATTATGTTGGGCTTGAGACGAAACGGAGTAAGACAAGCTTCTATACAACAGGTGTTAAAAAGTCATCACAATTTTTTTTTTGGTAGCATCTGGCCACAGAAAAGTGATGGGAATTTTGCTGTTTATAGAAAAAAGGATGCCGCTAAACAGAAACCAGAATTTGATTCAAGTCTCTACTCAATTAACAACACTAAATATTCTCAGTATGGTAAATGAAATTGGTGACTGCTTATTGTATTTTTTTCATCCATTGCTGGTATAGTTCTTTGTCTTAAAATCAATCATTATTTTCTCTTTTTTAAAATAATAAGCAGCCTAATAAAGTTAGGGAATAGTGGAGCCAGATACAGCACAGGCGTGAGACACACGGCCAGCACTGCACGTAGCTCTGCCTCTTACTGGCAGTGAGATGTTGAGTGGTTCCTTAACCTGTGGAGGCTGCCTTGAGTCACTGAAAGTCGGGTAACAATGCCTCTCCTCCAGCGATCCCCAGAGACTCAGTGTGCAACACACTAAAGCGTGAGTTCAATGCCTACTGTAGGAAAGAGAAGACATTTCTACCTCAGGGTGACAGCCACTGCCACTGTGGTGGTTAAGAAAGGGAGGAAACAGGCCCCTCCCTGGTGGCGCAGCGGGTTAAAGCACAGCACTAAGAAGCTAAAGCCACTTCAGCATGAGTTCAATCCCTGCCTGCCCCGGAGGTGACCCACCCGGAGGGGCAGACCTCTCCTGACCAGCCCGCTGCTCCCCTCAGCAGTGTACTTTGTCAGTCGGCCTGTTCTGCTCTCTACTCTGTCTCTGGTGAATCCTCTCACCCCCCTGCACCTCTGGCCAGTTCTATATGAATAAATAAATCTTAAAAAAAAGGAAAGAAAAGAAAGGGAGGAAACAATAGTGTTGGACTCGAGTCCAAAGGCATGTCAGTCCAAGGTCTCATTCAGTATTTACAAAGCATCCAGGTTCCTCAACGGTTTCCCAATCAAGCTGGTACCTGCCGAAGAAGAAGCCGCAGTGGCGCGAAAACAGCAGCTCTGCACAGAGCGAAGAGGTGGAAGCCGTGTGCTAAGTCTGCATTCCCGAAACGGAGGTGACTGTGGCGGAAGGTCTAATGAAGTGTAAGGTGCTAACAGTTTCAGCCATGAAACTAGCTTCCTATTCCCTCAGATTGAAAATAAAATTATTTTGTGGGTTTAACAAATTTATTTATTTTTTTAAATCTAGCGATCAGATTGCAGTAATAGTATAATAATATCAAATAGAATGGTGGTGGTGGTGGTGGGGATAATAACAATTAATAATCATCATTGTTGTCTTTTAATATTAGAACTCCTAACAGTTTGCAGAGTGTCACACGTTACCCCACCCAATGGCCAGCAAATTCTGCATTTTTATGCCTAACAGCAAGACTATAAATGCTCTGGCCTGGCAATACCAGATAATCCACGGAACTGCTACTTTGGGCAACTGGCAGTTTTACATCCCCAGGAAGAGAGATGCACTTGATTTGAGTCCTGCAAGCGCTCTCTCAAGCACTTTTTCAAAATTTACAGAGAGATAATTATTACCTGGGTCCAGTCATTCTTATATAAATGTTATTTTCATTCGCGCCTCACACGTAGCCTTCAAATCTGCTCAAAGGAGCAATCTGAACCAACTGGGCAGAAAGCTGGGCCTGTTACACTGTGCCCAAGCACAAAAACGTGCCAGATGTTCTCAAAATAACTTTTGGGATATGACAAAACCAGTAAGAGGAAAGAAAGTTTCCATTCAGTCTGTCCATTTGTTCATAACTTGCCATTTGCGAGTCAGAGATTAAGTGCTGATCCTCCGGGGGTCCTAGTTCTAGAGCCTGGACAGACAGACGCAAGGTGAATCTAGGATACATGTACTAGGTCTTTGGGAAGGACTGTGTGGAGCAGCTATTAATAAAAAGCATAACATCACACACGAACCATTTGGTTTTTTTTTTTAAAACCAGAGTTTGCTGCTTTTCTCACCAAGGAGAGTAACCTTCCAGACACACTGATGCCAATGAGATCACCACTCACAATGTTATGAGAATACAACACTGGCCTCAAAAGAAGGAATTAAAAATCATTCCTGGGAAGAGGCTGGGTTTAGCTCAGAAGCTGATTCAGCCATCAATGAAATAACAATCCCAAACTCTCCCAGGGTTAGCTAATTTCTTAAGAAACACCTTGATGTCAAGGCTTGTTTATTATCTTGAAGGAATAAATTTTAAAGCCTACTTACTACTTACTACTACTCCCACTAGACATAGTAGAGCATAGAAGATGATGATGATTTGTCATTTAAAATTAGGGATTAGAAGAAATAAAAGCTAGGCACTGGGAGTTACCTTTTAGCATTAAAAAGCAAAGGATAAAATTTCAGTATTAAAATGCTCCCATGCCAGGCTACTAGCAACACATGTGCAAAGTTTTCCAGAACTTCACCCTCATCTGGGAAGTGAACATGCAGAAGACTGGCAGCAGTTAACTCTAGAACTCGGTCAATCTAGAATTAGAGCTAACTCCAAACCGCTCGTTCTGTTCTTTACAGCCATCGACTCTTTCTCACCTTTGCATATACAGTTAATTCTTGTTGTGCATAATAATTACATTCTATAAATTTGCCAGGAGCACTGAATTAGTGGATACTGAGCGAATGCTTCCAGCAGAAATACTGGGATAGGTTTCTGATCTTCACAGATCATTTCTATTGCTCTGTCTTTAAATTCATTACTATTTCCTTGCTTATCTTCACTCTGCATTTAATTCTACTCAGTGTGTTTTGAAAAGAAAACCTCAGATATTTTATTTTTTTAGTTCTAGAACTTCTATTAGGTGCTTTTAAAATATCATTTCTATTTCCTTGCTGGTTTTTTTTTTTTTTTTAATGAGATGGAGGTATGCTTTTCTTTTACTTCCTTGAGGATAATTATGATAGGTGTTTTAAAATACATGTCCGATAATTCCAATAATGAGGATTATCTCAGTCGATTTTCTTTTCTACTGAGAATATGTTCCACTTTCCTGGCTTTTCATATATTGAGTAATTTTGTATTACATGCTACACATTATGAATATTAAATGATGGAGACTCTGTTCTGTTCTTGATAAGTTTTCTTTCTTTCTTTTTTCTTAAAGCAGGCAGTTACTTGCTAGGCTCAGGGTGAGCCAGAGGTGGCAGGAAGTAGGAATCCTGGGCTTCCTCTCTCTGCTTTCCCTTTCAGAGTTCCTCCTGCATCTATAATTTCCCAAGATCCAGTCTCTGGCTCCCCAAGAGACTGGCAGAAAGACTGCCATTTCTTCACCAGTGTCCCTAGTGCATTGCATGCCTCTCCAAATAGGCTTAGCCCTAGGTTAAAAGCCAAAAGAATGGGAATTCACCGAATAGAGAGCACCTCTCCTCTAAGCGTGGATTCCCGTAAGAATCTGCCTACTTCTGACTCTTTTTCCTGTCTTTGGGTAGCTGCTCATTACATGATATCCAGAGTCCACAGTTTTACTACTTGAAGGAGGGCTGATCTAGCATATTGCTCAGCCATTGCTGCCCCAATTATTCACTACTGTGTTTAGAAAGAATTGATGAATATTCTGAATACTTACACTGCTTAGAATAAGCTACTTTGGAAAGATCTGATATAGTTAGACACCATCTCCTCATTTTGTTGCTCAGTTTATCTCCTTGTTGAGGAGGGTTGTTCTTAATTCAGGGCAACATAAATGCTGCCTCTCTTGGGTATTCCTAATAAATTTAATTTTCAGCAAGGGTATAGGAAAAAGGCTTAAAATGGAGTTTTTCTGGCTTCTACTAGGCTTTAGGCTATACCTGAGAATGAGTTAACAAGCATCTGTTCATGAGGTGGAAAGAAGGCTAAGCAGAGAAAGTCAGTTTCTCAAGAAGAAAACGAATGCAATATTTCCTTCCAAGGTGGAGACTGCATGGACTGCCCAGAGGCTGCCTGCGTCACCCGAGAGAGCAGCACAAACTCCCTCCTGAGTTGGGAGTAGCGATGTCTGCTCCCTCTGATCCCAAACCATCTCCCGATGGCCTGCACCTCTACCTCTCACTGGTCTTTCCACCTCCTTTCAAGATGTAGAGCCACATCGGTCCTCCACCAGCCACAGAGAATTCACTGAAAGCTGGTATTATCTTTTGGCACTCAGTAGCTTGAGAGATAGTGATTAGAAGGGGGGAAAAAGCTAAAAACTTCATCAACAAAGTGGCATTTTCATTTCAGCTGTTCCTGGGGGCAAAACCGAGCGGGAGAAAGAAATCCCAGATTGAAAGCTTTGTGTTTGTCTCCGCTTCTCATTAAAGTGCCCCTGATTATAATCACACCTACGATTACAAGCTTTAACACACCTGTTCTCAAGGATGCACTGGGAAGAGGAATCATAATTCATCCCATCCTATTTCCTTTCTTTATTCACTGAGTAAGCATAATTTATAAATTTTAGTGAGGGTAGAGAAGGCATGGAGAACAGCAGAGGTTTTACATTTACATGGATGGCTTTTTGAAAGTGGCAAACATCTTCCGCTACCATTTATTTTAGTGCTGGTGAGACAAGTAGTGTTGCATTTGTTGGCTATACATGGAAGTGAGAAATCTGGACAGAATTTCTCTCTCTTATAACCAGACATTTTGCTCTACTTCTCTTTCTCGCTCTCTCAATCTGTCTGTAAGGACATGTATACCAATAGCATTTTGTATATTGCTTTTAATAGTGTTGTGACTCATTTTAAAATAAATTGTTACTCTGAAATAATTTTAGGTTTACAGATAAGTTGCAAAGACAGCACTCCTCTAAACCCTCTCCCCTGGCTTCCCCTAGAGCGACTACTACACAGCGAATTCCTATTTGGGAAGAATTTTATAGATCTTGACAATGGGTGACAGTGTCTCTTCCTGAACTCCATTTTCTATAGCAGATTCTTGGTAAGTTTAGTGTTTACTTTAGAGCAATTTATTTATCTGAATTATCCAGTAATGATCTGTTGCCCCCCATACCTATTAAGGTCCTAGATAACAAGGGGATGACTATAAGTCATGCTTGTAAAAAAGTAGTGTCAGGAACTTGAAGGGGCAAGACTCTAGCATGAACAAAGCCTGAGTGCTGAGAAAACACTCCTAATGGCTTCACTGACACTTAAACACCGACATGACAACCGTAGACAAGCCAGGAAGTGAATTATTAATGCAAACTCTCTCTATAAAGTCAACTGGGAATGACTTTCTATTAAGATTACGAAGAAAATTAATTTAGAGGTCATGAATTCTTGCACACACATGAATACACATGTGCATGGAGAGATACCCACTCAAACCCTCTTGGAGGAGAAAGTTTAATTCATGCAGCAACTCAAATTTCATGGACTTAACTCACAATAGAAAGGAAAACACATTAAATGAGGCCCTTTAGTAACCCAGCATGAACAATGAAGTGAGTCAGGAAGACCAGTCACTAAAGTTCAGGCTACAGAGGCGGATTTACTGTGCTCTAGCTAGCTCACCTTGGAACCTGTCCCTCTGAGGAGGATGCCAGGAATTACAGTCTCAGTCTATAAACCTAAGCTCTGGTTTTTCTGCAGTGGTGATGGTGTAGTTTGCCTAATATGATATAAGGGGACACAGAGATTCTTATTGAAGATGCAAACACCACCATTTTCCTGCTAAAACATCCTTGATGACCAATGCATTTGCATGAGTTCACCCAGGGAAAAGGTCTGGTGAAAGGAAGGTTAATGAACAAGCCAAAAAAAAAAAAAAAAAGGCAGGGAAGCGCAAACAGTAAGACACTGGCTTACCTCAGTAGCTTTCTGGCTGAGTCCCCGAAGCAGCAGCACAATTACATGGATGGCAGCTCTGCGCACTTGAACTTCGGGGTCTGTTTTAGCCACTGCAATCAGGCAAGCTGTTACCTAGGAGGGTGAGGGAAGAAGTCAATAAAAATCAGGATTGCACAATTACCTAAAGCCTTTTAACTTGTTCCACTTTCTAGACATTCATCAAAACACTCTGGCTTAGAGAAGGGTAAATAGTTTCCTCATTCTCAATAAAGAGGAGAGATGGAGTGGTAGAGATCTTGAGTTAGCCTGGCTTTTCTGGAAAAGGACAAAATCTGGTTTGGAATGCAGGAGAGAGACTAGGGAGTGGGAAGGAATACATGTCTATAATGAAGTTACAGCCCAATGCAAATATTTCCTTACTTGTCCCCACTTTAGGGACATCAGGTTGAAGGAAAGGGAAGATGGTACCCAACCCAGCTGCTCCTGGGGCCCAGAGATCCCACGGAGCTTAAGCTCAGCAGTCTTCAGTGTTAAGGCCTGGCTTCAAAATAAACATGCCATCAAAGAAAGTTTCAGCCCAGAGCTAGAGAAGCATAAACAGAGTGATCTTCAGCATGTCCACATGGCTCATCCTACAAATCCAGGGCACACCCCAGGTGAGATACCATGGGCCAATTTCAGGGACTCCACAGCTGGGCTTCTTGATTTTGAGAATAGGCCTTTCATGCTCATTTATTTTAAAAACCAGTTCAATAGCAAAAAACACTGGACATGGTTTCCCAAACATGGTACTAAACATACAGCTAATAATTTCATGTCATAAAGTGAGACAGTTTCTATCACTGTACTAGTCACCCTGTCCCCACCCTGCTTCTGGTAAGCACAAAAATATGTTAGAACCTCAATAGATACCACTCAAAACAATGACAATGACAGAAATAAACCTTTCTGAGGCATTCATGCAAGGTTTAAAAAGAAAGAACAACACTTAAAAGTGGGATGAATGGCAGCAAAGATCTGAAGGTAAAGTTAAAAGAGTCAATTGGTCACTTAGATACTTTGATTTGCCGTGTGAGAAAATTCCTTGGTCAACCATGGAGTGATTTCAAATCATAACAAGAAAATAGCAAGATTCTATGTTTGGAAACGCATATAAATACATATTACATTTAAATACCCTCACTATGCTGAGCCGGCCATGCTTCTGGCCTGTTAGTATAAGACCAGCTCTGATGATAGGGCATTACAAGGTTTGAAGGAGGGCCCCTCCCTGATGGTGCAGCAGGTTAAAGCACAGCACTGCAAGTTGGCCACCGCCACTTCAGTGAGAGTTCGACCCACGTGGTGTGAAAGACCTCTCCTGTCTCGCCCACTGCTCCCCTCAGCAGTGTACTT
>NW_004567129.1:16321651-16345201 GCF_000260355.1 Condylura cristata
GCATCATGTACAAATATAACACAAACAGACATAATACAAAGAGCAAGTTTACCAAAAAGCAACTTTGGAAAATTGCAGGAGAGAAGGTATTGGAGCTGTACCCCATTTCTGATTCATAACAAAAACACGGGCCCTCCCTGGTGGCGCAGCAGGTTAAAGCACAGCACTAGGAAGCTAAAGCCACTTCCACATGAGTTTCATCCCCGCCTGCCCCGGAGGTGACCACATGGTGTGGCAGACCTCTCCTGACCCGCCCGCTGCTCCCCTCAGCAGTGTACTTCGTCGATCTGCTCCCCTCTCTGTCTCTGGTGAATCCTCTCACCCTCCGCATCTCTGGCTTGTACCCCAGTTCTATATGAATAAATAAATCTTTTTTTAAAAAAAAAGGCTTGGAAAAAAAAAAAGGTTTGAAAGAAACAATATAGGCACAAATCAGAAAAGAGACTTGCTTGCTTCAGAAAATTTAAATATGCAGGTTGTATTTTTCCCAGCTTTCAAACAGTTAGGCATAGTTCAAAGTGTCTAATTAATCAGTGAGAGTGATTAGAAGTATTAGCATGTTCTTAAATGTAATTGGATCTGTGATACAGATACATCTATTAGACAAATGTGCAGCTTGTAAGTTTAGGGAAATCCCAGAAAGCTCAAGTCTATGTTTTTCAATAAGATCAGCAAGCAAGCAGTTTCTGCTGTTTGACCTGGGAGACCCTGACCCACAGCATTCAGGAGTTTCCATGCTTTCGGCATTAACGGTAGAAGCAATTCGATCCTAGGAGGAATTCCTTGGGTAACCGCCAAACAGGCAACAATATAATAGCTACCTCCACTTGCAGGCTTAGTGTTTACAAGGTAAGAGCTGAAATCAGAGAAACAAGTTAGAGCTAGGTCTGAGTCTTTCTTGACACATGAAAGTTTGACTTATTCAGTCTGATAACTAAAGCATGAAAGCCAGCCCAGGCCCATAGGAACATGCATATGCTCACAAGACTTTTTGCCTCATGTTGGGCCTGTGTTTATGCAGGCCACAAGTATGTGGTAGACGAAGGCCTCCTGGCCCAGAAGCCTGCCAATGTTAAGCTTTTGTCATCTCAGTTTTACCTCACTATGTTTCTAGCTTGTTTCTAGCTTGTTCTCAGTCTAAGGACCACTCTGGTTGTAGGGCATTAATTCTACAGTTGGGACAAGCAGAAATATCTTGGCTGGAGAGTGGCTTCTCCTGCATGTCAGTTCTGGAAACCTCATGCCACCTTGAAAGTACAAGAGAGAGAGGAGCTAGGTATTAACTTCCCAAGGTCAGCTGGAATAGCTTCCTGCCGGCCACAAGCTCTTGGTGATTTTTGCACGAGACTATACCAAGCCCACTGTAATGTGGCATTAGAGGCAATCAAGAAGAGACCTGGGAACAGGTGAGTGTTCAGGAACCTTCCTCAACACCTCTGTCACAAGAACCAAATCCTGTGAAATGTATAATGGTTGGTCAGGCAAATATTTCTAGGGCATTGGAATTTGAACATGGTCTTGTTGACATCATCAAGAGCTAAGAACAGTCTTCTTCTGTTCAGGTCAAGCCCTCACAACCAATTTACAATGTTGCTCGCCTGCTGGCCAGGGAGACAGACCCCTAGTCAAACACAAGAAGCAGAGAGGAGGCCGAGCACTCTTTTCTCTATGCAGCCTGAACAAGTCACTCCCAAAGGCTAGTCTCTCTCAACCCCAAGGACGTTCTTCATTGCTTTCTACCCCTAAAAGCCTTGGCAAACAGATAGATGGATTATGGAAGGTCTTTACTAACTTACCAATTGGTGTAATGTTTCTATTCTGTTCCTCAGTTCTCACTAAGGGCAGAAACCCATTCTATATGATCTTCATGTAGCTTGCCTGGGGGTCAATTTACCTATTCTAATAAACCTAATAGTATCCTATTAAATACTAACTGGAGGACTTTCTCTTCACCAGTTAAATTATGGAAGTCCATATCCAATTCTGCAAGTTACACAGAGAGAGAGCTGACTGCTTTGGGCATCCTGAAGATTAGCAATTTAACACTTAACAGGAGTCACCAGAAATGAGAAAATAACATCATTTTCCAAAGAGACGACCCACATCAAGCATCATGTACAAATATAACACAAACAGACATAATACAAAGAGCAAGTTTACCAAAAAGCAACTTTGGAAAATTGCAGGAGAGAAGGTATTGGAGTTGGGTGAGTTTCACAGAAGTAGGACGTCTACTTTGCAACTGCACCTTCATTCCTTATCCTAAAGCTTCCTTTTTTAATAGTCAGTGGGCCTGCTAGCTAGTCTGAAACTAGACAACCCTCCCTTCTATTCTGTAACCAATGAAACCTCAATGCACAGGCAGCATGGCCTCTAATTCTCATGTGCTCACACAACCTGCCATGAAAGAGAAGTGGGGGGACTATTTTTGCTTCTTCAGGATTTCCCAGGACATCCACTTGGGTCCTTAACTCAGGTCCATGCACCCCCCCCCTCCAGTGCATTAGCTTCTGTGGTCCAACACATCAAGAATTCAGATCATTTGAGGGACCAGAGGTGACAGCTTTGCATCAGACCCCTAAGCTCAGACTAGTGGAACTGTGGGCACCACCCTAAAATTGGACTGCTCTTGTACTTCTCATCTGCTGTACTGAGGCTGGGCCTCTCCCTGAGGTTCAATTAAATCATATTTACTTCTCATCGTGAGTGATAAAGATGAAAGAGTCTATCAAGATTTGGTTCTAAGCAACATAGCTCTTGAAAAGAACAAGGAGAAACTGGGGAAAAAATGATAATGCTCTTCAAACAGGTTAAATGTTGACATCATCAGAGAGGAAAAACCTGAATTCCCAGTACTGAGATCATGGAAGGGTTGATTCTATCCTTTGTACTCCTTCCCTGGCAGCAAGCACTGATGGCCACAGCACTGACAGTGCCCAAATCTGGACCACCCAACAGGTAGGACCGCTTTCTTCAGACGCCCAAGAGCTACAGCTGTGACCCCCAGATAAGATCCTGTCAGAAGTGACCAGGATGGCTAGTTTGTTCAATTTTATATCAAAATACATCATGCTTCTCCATTTTCTCTTGTTGAAGGCAAACCTCCTGGCAAGTCTGAGGGTCCCAGCTCCATATTTGGACAGCAGTTGTGCTGTTTTACCGAGTCACCACTGTATCTATCGCATCACTCCAGTCTACTGTCTACTGCACACTCCCTGTGTTGCATCCTCTATAGAGATCTCCTTGGGTCCATTACCTATTTTCTAGTATCTGGCCCATGACAAATGCTCATGAAGCAGAGGTCCTTCAGTTTGCAGCCAAAGAGAAGTTTCCCCAAAGCTAAAGTTCCATTTCTACCAGTACCCAAGAGAGCAAACCATTTTTTTTTTTAAAGATTTATTTGTGCATACAGAGCTGGGGTACAGGCCAGAGGCTCAGGGACGGCGAGAGGCTTCACCAGAGACAGAGTGGGGAGCAGAACAGGCAGATGGACGAAGCACACTGCTGAGGGGAGCAGCGGGTGAGTCAGGAGAGGTCTGCCACGCCATGTGGTCACCTCCGGGGCAGGCCACTCATGAGGAAGTGGCTTTAGTTTCTCAGTGCTGTGCTTTAATCCACTGCACCACCAGGAAGGGTCGAGAGCAAACCATTTTTAAGAGGATGATATACTTCAAGAATGTTCATGGAACACTGAAAGATTGGGCACACAAGAGGACACAATAACGTTTTAAAATAAGTTAGGCCAGGGGCTTCCCTGGTGGTGCAAGGGGTTAAGATGTAGCACTATGCTCTCTGTAGCTACTGCAGCACAAGTTAGATCCCCAGCCAGGGAGGTGACCCACAAGGCACAGCAGACCTCTCCTGTCTCACCCGCTGCTCCCCTCAGCAGGGTGTTAGCAGGGTATTTCAGTATATCTGCCTGTTCTGCTCCCCATACTCTCTCTGGTAAATCCTCTCACCTCCTGCACCTCTGGCCGATACAAGAGTTCTTGCATGCATAAAGAAATAACTCTTGTGGGCCTTTCCTTGTGGTGTAATGGGTAGGTGTAATGAAGTGGCTAGCCACAGCCACTTCAGTGGAAGTTCTATCCCCAGCCCCAGAGGAGATTGACACGGCACAATAGATCTCTCTTTTCTCGCCCACTGCTCCCCTCAGCAGTGTACTTCCTTGTCTGCTTATTCTGTTCCCCACTCTATCTCTGGTGAATCCTCTCACTGAAAGAAATCTTGTTAAAAAATTAAATAAGTGGGCCCTCCCTGGTGGCGCGCGGGTTAAAGCACAGCATTAAGAGGCTTAAGCCACTTCAGCATGAGTTCGATCCCCGCCTGCCCTGGAGGTGACCACATGGCGTGGCAGACCTCTCCTGGCCCACCGGCTCCTCCCCTCAGCAGTGTACTTCATCGATCTGCCTGCTCTGCTCCCTGCTCTGTCTCTGGTGAATCCTCTCGCCCTCCGCATCTCGGGGCTGTACCCCAGTTCTGTATGAATAAATAAAATCTTTAAAAAAATTAAATAAGTTAGGTAATTCCACTACTGTTTTGGCTTCCCATCTCACTCCCAGTAAAAGCCAAAGTCCTTACAAAACCCTGCTGAATTGCCACCACTTTGCTGATGCCAAGTCCTGTGATTCACTCGAGCCACCTTGGCCTTGCAGCTTGGGGGCATGTCAAATAGGCACCTGCCTCAGGCTGTCTAGACTCACTGCTCCCTCAGACTGCAATTCTCTCTTTTCAGGTATCTGCCCAGATCAACTCCTGGTTTCCTTAGTCTCTGCTCAAATGTCACTCACCAGTGAAGCTTTTCCAAGTTCGCATACAATAAGTAACAAGCACCTGTCATACCCCTACCACGCTGGATTTATCTCTTCAGCACACACTCCATCCAACAAGGCATAGATTATCTACGTGCAGGCCTATTATTTACTTCTCTCTAGAATGTCAGCTCCACGAGGACAGGAAGTTTCTTGCATTCCTATCTGATCCCGACTAGCCAGCAAGTGGTTTGGTGTAGTTTCATAACTGGAACAAGGTTAGCATTCAATAAATAGTTCTTGAGTGAATAAACAAATGACTGAAAGCTACTTTAGGGCCATGTTAAATATCCCAGTTTTCCCATATGAATGGACAAGGCAGCCTGGCTATGGGAGGACTCAATGGGTGAAATTTATGAAGACTATCAGGTGTCCTATCATGTTCAAACTTGTCCACCCAAGGCAGCTGGCTTGGCACTGATGACATGGCAAGCGTGGGATGCCACATAAGAAGAAACATTTTAAAAGAAGACACAGAAATTATGTGGGATGGAACATCTGGTTTTTCAAATCATAGGGAATATATTACCTTCTGAAGTTTCATTGCCAAGAGCAAATGTTATTAAGATGAAGCTACATGACCATTCCTGTCAGTAGTTTTCTCACATCGCAATTCTTTTCAAGGGCACAGAACCAATCTTATAAATGAACTGAAAACATTTACTGAGAGACAATATAGAGGAGTGGTTAAGAGCCTGAATTCTGGAACTACTGCTTACATTCAAATATCAGTGTTGTTATCTCCCTACTTTGGCAAATTATTTCATCCCTCAGTGTCCCCTATGATCAGCTGATATAAATAAGGTACTTAAGAGTATTAAGATCAGCTGATATATGTAAAGCAACAAAAGAGTATTAAGCTTGTTATTATTTCTATTTTTAAAACATATGAGAACTATATCTTCAAAGAAGATTTACCTCCTCTTCCATATTAATCAACACTAAAAGAGCACCCACTAGAAGAAAGCACTGCAACAGGTACTTAGACAAAGGTAAATAAAGACTGGTTCTGCCTTTGCTCACAACTTATCAATGATCAGGAACATTCTGGAACTGATGTGACAGAGTTCAGGTGTCTAAAAATGGGATATGGTCACTGTACAAGGAAGGGGTTTGCTGGTCATGTACATCCACAGTACAGCTCTTCACATCACTTTTAAGGCTGAGCCTAAGGGAAGGGCTCATTCTTTGAGCTACCCAACATAAGTCTCCCACCTGTTCAATATACTTCATTCTGAAAGCTTAACATGCAATGCTCGATTCCGCCAGTGAGCCCGCAAGTCATAGCCTTAACAATGAGGCGGTCCCTGTCTGCCTCTCATGCCTCAGCCACATCACCAACTAACATACTACGCCTACCCCTTGCATCTTCCTATAGAATTTCAATCATGTCAGACTGTCACATATCATAGTGACTTGCACAAGCTGCTCCCTCTGCTGAAATGATGATCTCCTTTGCTTTCTTGAGTTACCTAACTTTAACTTGCCTCCAGAATCAGTTCCAAGGGTCTGCTCCTCCAACACATCATGCTCAATCCAAATCTGATGGAGGGGATCAGCATGTATCTATTACAAGGGACTGTAATTGTAATCTTGGGTATCTGCATCTTCCACAGGTTACCCATGCCCAGAAGGCAAGGTGGTATGTTATCTGTTTTCTTTATAAACTCTGTCCCCAAATGAAGGGCCTGAACATTGCAGGAATTTGGTAAATATATCACTAGGGACAGTTGAAGGATACTGGTAACCTCATTCTCATGTCTTTGCCATTCAACCTCAGCCCCCTTTCAAATGATCAAAATACTCCTTAAAAAGTTACTAAAATACAAAATATTAACAGAGGAAAGTAAAATTTCTTCTTCAGGGAAGCTCATGTTGAGCACCTATTTAACATGGCAGCCTCCCCCACACCTAATTCTACAATCCTGGTCTCCAGCACCATTCTCCACTTTTTCTTATTTTCCACATAAACTGTATCACTAGGACCTTAGGACTATTCTGCGTGATAGATATTTTAATCCCATTTTCTAGGTCAGGAAATTGAGCTGAGTCTAAGTCATCGGCACATGTGAACACAGGCAAATGGGTGGTGGAGCTGAGCCTTCATTTATTCCCCAAGAGCCTTCGGAAACTGGTTCTTTTCAGTTTGGCTGGGTGGGTCTTCAGAAAGATGACACTTCTTGAATGTTACAAAACCTGCTTTCGCTCAATCTTTCTAATTAGCCAAACCAAGAAATTTCTTTAATACGTTCAATAGGAAGTCTGTGCAGCCAACACAAAAGTGAGAAAGGAAAAACAAATGAAGGATTCAAAAAAGAGCTATGGTCTGGTTTTGGGTTCAGAGAAGCTCATGATGTTCAGGCATAGTTTGCTGGTTTTAGAAAATATGTAAATTCTGCTAAATGTGAGCTGAAATCTGTGGAGATCAGGGGGACATTTATATTTAGTTCATGGTTATGTTTAAAAATATTTGTGAATATACTAAAAACCCATTGAATTTTGCCCTTTAAGTGGGTGGCCTGTATGTGAATTATAACTCAATAAAGATATTATTAAAAATAATAATATTTGGGTTTGATTCAGATCATGATCCATTAGAAGGTTGTTTCAGTTTATAGCTTATGGGTCAGCTTGGGTTGAGTTATATAAACAAACAGGAGGTTAACAGTTAACAGAAGAAAAAATGTGGGAACCATTTCAATATTTGACTCAGAGATTATTATAATAGGCTGAACAAAGGACTTTTCTTAAAAGCTAGAAGTTACTGATGAAATTCATAAGGAGCCACAAAAACAAAACAAAACAAAAAGCTGTGAATAGCCTAAGCTCTCCAGAAATAAAAAAGGAGAATGGAGCTATCACACTCCAGACCTCAAACTGTTCTACAATCCCATAATAGTTAAAGCAGTATGGTACTCGGAAAACAGACACGCAGATCACTGGATTGACTAGAAAGCCCAGAAATGAAGCCACACATACATGTACAACTAATCTTTGACAAAGGAACAAAGAATATGCAATGAAACGAGGGCAGTTTCATGAATGGTGCTGAGCAGATTGGCCTACCACATGCAAAAGAATGAAACTAGACTACTACCTCACACCATGCACAAAAATGAACTCAAAATGGATAAAATAATTGAACATAAGCCCTGAAATCAAAAAATATAGATAAAACATTACGTGACATACATCGCAGTAACATCTTTAAAGATTCACCCCACAAAGCAAAGAAAGTGAAGGAAAGAATAAACAGCTGGGATTATATCCAACTAAAAAGGTACTATGGTGATGGTGCATGGGTGACTTGGTGGTGGGAATTCTATGGGGGTTACACCTGAGAGATGAAAGCAAACATTCTACAAAAATGAACAATGATGTAAAAAATAAATAAGTAAATAAATTCTAATATAAAAAAAGTTAGGAGTTACTATCACTGAAAAACGAGGTTTTCTAAGTGCCATCCAAACAAGCAAAGAACAAGCTCCTAGTGGTTCATGATATTACAGCACTTAAGGATTTTGAGTCACCCTGAATTTCTGTTTCTAAGCTATTAAAAATATTTCTATATAGGGCCCTCACTGGTGGCACAACAGGTTGAAGCACAGCATTACAAAGCTAGCTGCAGCTACTTCATGCATTCGATACCCGGCCAAGGAGTTGACCCACATGGCACAGCAGACCTCTCCTGGCCCGCCCACTGCTCGCCTCAGCAGTGTATTCCATTGATTTGCCTGTTCTGCACCCCCACTCTGTCTCTGGTGAATCCTCTCACTGCCCCTGCACCTCTGGCCTGTACCCTAGTTCTGTATGCATAAATTAATAAATCTTTAAAAAGAATATTTCTATACATTGAAACAAACAAACAAACAAAAAAATTGAGGCTCAACATGGCCAGTCCTAGGATATAGAGTATTATATAAGAGCACATTTTTCCAAGTTTTTGTTCTGGTGAAGTTATATGCTTTTATGTGAGAAATTTGGTCTCTTGTAAATAAGAAGATAACATGAATTGTGCTTAAACACATATTTAGAATTTATAAGCCAACTTCTTCCAAAAAGGATTTATGATGGTCAAATGTCCTGGTAATAAAAAGACTCCTGGCAACATGTTAGTTATTTTCCTATCCTCATCTTTAAATATCAGAGTGCCTAACAGAGAATAGATGCTCAACATATATACTAATGTACTGATGAATAATTAAGCACAAGGGTCAAGACAAAATTTAAGACACTAGAGAAAGATATTTATTGGGGCAATAGCAAGATACATATTTCATTAAATCTTAAGCCAGTGCCAACCTCTTACATGGTTATGGGTTGTTCACTCATCCTTTATCTACCATGCACTAAACACTGGGTATAAAGTGCTGAACAAAACATGGAACTTAACTAGTTTGTTCCAGGAAACAACCGTGGGCCCCTGAACAGCCCTGGGCCCCTGAACAACCGTGGGCCCCTGAACAACCCTGGGCCCCTGAACCTGTAAGCAAAGAAGGCCAGAGTATCTGCCTATGATTTTTCTGTGAACAAAGACTCACAGACGGCCCACAGACCCAGGGTAAAGGTCCATTTGCCCTTCCTCAAGGTTTCTACGGTGCTGTTAGTTACCTTGACATCTTCATGATAAACTTTCTTTTATTGCTTAAGGTAGGTTAAGATGACCTCTTGTCAGCTGCAAAATTGCAACTTTCAATATACATGAGACAAATGAGATTGAGGTTAAGTAACTTATACTCTCTCAATGGGAGGTAGGAGTGGATCTGGAATTAGAAACTCAGATCTCCTGACTCCCAAAACCAAGCTTTATTGTAAGTCCAAGTAAAAACAAGTTTTAGAGAAAGGAATCAGCATACAGTACCTCATGAACCACGGAGCCCAGGAGAAAGTCCAGTCTCTGGCACAGTTCTCCGAGGTTGGATAAGCTGCTGGCCCTGTGAGCACTGTCTGGATCCCTGGCTCCCCTCAGGAAGGTGTGGAGCAAAGGTTCTCGGTACTTTGAGACCATATCTCCTATAGAAAAAGGGAAGAAATAAAAATCTTTTGCAATAAATTTGCTTCTTGAAGAAAGAATAATGGTATAATCATGGTAGAGTATGGTGTCTTATACTTTTCAAAGTATGTGCATAACCACTAAAAATACTGGAAGGTGGCCCTTCCTGGTGGTACAAGGTGTTAGGATGCAGCACTGCAAGCCAGTCACAGCCACTTCAGTGCGAGTTTGATGCCCAGCCCTGGGGGTGATCTGCATGGCATGGCAGACCTCTTCTGACCTGCCTGCTGCTCCCCTCAGCAGTATACTTCGTCGACCTGCCTGTTCTGCTCCCCACTCTGTCTCTGGTGAATCCTCTCACTACCCCTGCACCTTTGGCCTGTACCCCAGTTTTGTATGCATAAATAAATAAATCTTTTTAAAAAATGGAAGGTTATTTAGTCTCAGGAAAAATATCCATGATGCATTAAATATTAAGCAAGCCGAACCTGATTTACTTGAAAAATCTACATGTGAAAATAGAAGACTATAACGTTAATATCACATTTATCTCTAGATAGTCAGGTTATGGAAAAAAATTTTTAAATTCATGATAAATACACACACACATATGAATATATCTACTGCAAATACATACCTCAATAAACTCAAACTCAATACACCTGTCATTAGCTTAGGTGACACAAATAGCAAATGTGGCCATAGGTTATACCCACCATGAGCCCTGAACTCTCTGACTCTATCACCCTTACTTACTCAGACAGCAAACTGAGCAAGAATTATCATGGTGTTTTGAGTCCTTGTGAAAGAGATATTAACAAATCTACTATGTGCTAAGCACAATCCAGATTCTTGGGGTATACCAGTGAGCAAAAGAAAAAAAGAGTCCTGCCTTCATGAAGTTTCCATTCTAGTGCAAATTTTTTTTTTTAAAGATTTATTATATTTATTCGTACAGAACTGGGGTACAGGCCAGAGATGCGGAGGGTGAGAGGATTCACCAGAGACAGAGCGGGAAGCAGAACAGGCAGATCGACGAAGCACACTGCTGAGGGGAGTAGCGGGCGGGCCAGGAGAGGTCTGCGCGCCATGTGGTCACCTCTGGGGCAGGCGGGGATCGAACTCATGCGGAAGTGGCTTTGGTCTCTTAGTGCAGTTCTTTAACCCGCTGCGCCACCAGGGAGGGCCCTCTAGTGCAAATTTTAAAGAATGTCAGAAGTGTCAGAAATGCCACGGGGCCAGGGATGGAGTAAAGCAGAGGAAGAGAAATGAGTGGGGGCTGGGGGGTGGCAGGCAAAATTTTTGAAAAGGTGGCCAGGGCAGGCTTCCTGGAGATGGTGACAGTTAAGCAAAGATTTGAAGGTGATGTGGCTATCTGGCAGAAGAGACCAGTCACTGTGGAGGAATGCCTGCTGTGTTTGAGGAACATCATGGAAGCCCATGAGGAGGTAAAAGGGGCAGGGCAGGGCTGGGATGGTGGCACAGGTCTTGCAGAGAGTTCTAGGCCGCTGTCAGATCTTGAACTTTTTTTTTTTAAATAATTTTTTAAAAATTTATTTATTCAGGCCCTCCCTGGTGGCGCAGCGGGTTAAAGCACAGCACAGAGAATCTAAAGCTGCTTCCGCATGAGTTCGATTCCCGCCTGCCCCGGAGGTGACCACATGGTGTGGCAGACCTCTCCTGACCCGCCCGCGCTCCCCTCAGCAGTGTACTTTGTCGATCTGCCTGTTCTGTTCCCTGCTCTGTCTCTGGTGAAGCCTCTGACCGCCCCTGAGCCTCTGGCCTGTACCCCAGTTCTGTATGCACAAATAAATAAATCTTAAAAAAAAAATTTATTTATTCATACAGAACTGGGGTACAGGCCAGAGATGTGGAGGGTGAGAGGATTCACCAGAGACAGAGCGGGGAGCAGAACAGGCAGATGGACGAAGTACACTGCTGAGGGGAGCAGCGGGCGGGTCAGGAGAGGTCTGCTGCGCCATGTGCATCACCTCCGGGGCAAGCGGGGATCGAACTCATGCGGAAGTGGCTTTAGCTTCTTAATGCTGTGCTTTAACCCGCTGCGCCACCAGGGAGGGCTAGATCTTGAACATTGTTTTAAAATAAAGTGAGAAGCCTTTGGAGGTGTTGAGTAAAGGCATTTAGAATGATGACTCTGGCTGCAGTGCTCAGAACACTCTGTAGGGACAATGTGTGTGTGAAGTATGGTTATTACAAATGAATCCAAAATTTAGTTTAGCAATTTCTGGTTGTTAGCAAGAAAAGGAAACAGAAGATAAAGTTCTCATTCCTAAAAAAAGAAAGAACATCATTTCATTAGGCGAGAATAACATCAGAAAGAACATCAGGCAGTCTCTCATTCATTCATCCAGTAAATCTTAATTGGACATCTACAATATTCCAAGTACATCCTCAGTACTGGAGATGACACAGCATGAACAACACAGCAAAGCCCCCCTCTTCATGAAGTGAAGATCAGGGGAGAAAGACAAATTTTCTGGCAGTAATAAGAGCCATGCAGAAAAATAAGGAAGGTGAGGATTGAGAATAAAGTGAAGGGTCAGGGAAAAGCTTTCAGAGAAAATCTGGAGGAACAAGTCATGTGAAGACCTGGAAGAAAAGAGCAGAATGGATGTTTTATATTCAATGTAGAAATCATATGGTTATACCAGCCCACCATAAAAGTCAAGGGCATACCACTACAGGTAACAACAACACAATATTTTTTAATGTAGTAGTTTATTTTTACATCATTTTGTGCTTTTTTCCATCTCAGTTGTAATCCCCATGGGCTTCCCATCACCAAATCACCCATGTGCCATCACCATAGTCCAGTGCACACCCACCTCCATTTTTGATCCCACCCCCCACTTCACCCCCATAAAATGTCTCTGGTGTATAGTACATACAATTTAATGCTGTTTATAGGAATTTCTGCCCTGCCTTAGTTTCATTACCAACTTCAAAGTGAGCATCCATGGAACTGCTTCCTCCACCAAGCTCATCCCCAAATATATCTAAGAACCAAGAGGAGCCAGCTGACGGGCCGGCGTCCTGTACCCTGTCAGCAGACTATAGGGTCACATGCTACCTTGTTTTCCAGGAATTAGACTGGGAGAACACTCACTGCACTCACTTTCCATTTTTCTTTTTATTTTAAAGATTTATTTATTTACACATACAAGAACTGGGGTACAGGCGAGAGGTACAGGAGATGAGATGATTCACCAGAGTGGGGAGCAGAACAGGCAGATTGACTGAAATACACTGCTGAGGGGAACAGTAGGCAGGAGGGGTCTGCTGGGCTGTGTGGGTCACTCCCTGGCCGGGGATCAAACTCTGCGGCAGTGGCTGTGGATGACTCCACAGCTGCACTCTAACCCCTCGCACCACCAGGGAGGGCCCACCTCATTTCTCAAAGTGCCTGCCACCATGTTCTCTGCAATCTGATGGTCCCAAGACCTCACACAGTACCAAGATTTGTCACTCTTGCTCAAATCTGGTCTTCTTTGGGGATTTCTACTTTCTCCACTTCCTTGGGGTGTTGCCAGCCTCTGACTAATCCTCCTTCCTCCTAGCTTTACCATACATTATGACTGGTTTTCCAACTGGAATCCAGTCCAAGCTGGAGACCCACCCTCACCAGGTTTGTGAAGAACAAAATGAATGCATATAGTCAAAGAATATAGTATTCAGGCTGCAATTTAAGTCTGAATTTTAGGGAACCCTATATGTCCAATTTTATTGTGTACATCTCATCAGGTTTTTCCATTCTTCCTGGAAAATAGTACTTCTATTGTGTCAAGTATCCCCCTCTTGTGACTCAGGCTAAGGTCTTCATTGTTCTAAGTGAATCCTGCGGACATGTCCCCTTGCCTTAACTGGTCTGGCGTGGGCAGGGATCAGGAGATGAGGCCAGTAGGCTGAGGTTAGAGCAGAAAGATGAAAAGAATGAGTCCTGAATAATGTCATGGAGCTAAAGAATTAACCTAGTCTTGCACAATTCATTCCTTATTATTAAAGCCAGTTGACAATTTCTGGTACCTTCCACATTCTACTGATAACTGAAACAACCTGAAAACTAGAATGCTCTTGAAAACTGTATAGCAATTTGTATGTTAGTTCTTTCGATAAATACAAAACCAGGAAAATTAGATTTAACAAAACAAAGGAATGTAAGATAGTATTTGTTTTTAAAAAGGATTTTTAAATATTTTTTCTTTCTTCTAGTTACAATTTTAACTGTAGTGATAGCCTGGTATATAGTATGACTTATTTTATACACACACACATGTAAAATGGTACATATGTATATCTTTTTAATATATGTATCTTTTTATATGTTCATACATTTATATCTATATATATGATCAATAAAATCTCATTACCCCATCCTATCAGGGTTTAGATTTCTGGCTGGTTTTCTCTTTTTTGCTTTACTAGATAATTTCCTTTATTTTGATCAGATACTTTGATTGCTTTAGTTGAAACCTATTTGAACCCAAGGTTCCAGATCTTAATCTATTTTTTTTTCCTGAAAAATGGTAGACATTCCCTAACAAGGGAAAGCATTTATTACAATCCTATTGTTTTTTTTAGAATATGCATAGTATAGGGCTTTACAAAAAAAGGTATTGATTTCTGAGTTTCCTCACCCCCTTTTTCAAAGCGTCCTCCCCAGAGACTAGAATATTTAGTTTTAGAGACACTCATGGCCCTGAAGTTAAAGAGACCATCATCTGCTCCTCAGGTGTCTTAAAATAGTTTCAAGGAAATAGACATGCTAAATCCAAACTCACTTTTAGAGCTTACTCAAGAAGATTCTAGTAGGCTGAAGATTCTTCTTTAGCTCTGTTTTTTACTGGGTGCAATGACAAAAACAGCACCTGGCTATTTGCATCTCTATATTTTGCCTAGGAAATCAGCAATAATCAACCTTATTGAGAAGAAAACATCTACGTGTTCAAGGAAGCAAGGGAGGAATCTAGATTTGTGTGCACAAGCTACATAAAAATGAGTAGCTTTCAGAAGGTAAATAATCAAAGAAAGTCACAGTGCAAGGGAAAGCTGAAAAAATGTTTAGCCTGCCAACTGATGATTGCCTATATCACTTATGCCAAGGATAAGTGTCCCTAAGATGCACTGCTTTGGCAATGTGGATTATTTCAAACTAAAGTCAATCAAGGCCCACCAGGTTAAAGAGAAACTTTCAACATTTCCTTAACTACCTAGAAGAATATAAATAGGGGCTCTTACCCAGAGTCAGGGTTATTGCCAGAAATAACCTTTCTATCTGGACAACTAGACAGGCCAAACATCCAATTAAACACAGCTCTGATCACTCTCTCTGTGTGAGTCCCCCACCCCCACCCCCACCCCCCAGCCCTTGAAACTCCAGGCTTTAGCTCAGGATAGGTATCTCATTTTGTTTTTCTTCCTCGGACTGTTCATGTCTATGTGTGACCTCCATTTGTATGAAATTAAATTTATTTAATTTAACAATAATTTGGAAGCTGATATTCAGAACCCCAAAAGGATTTTGGGTTTTTGGGTTTTTGTTTATTGGTTGATTTGTTTTTTGTCTCCGAAGACAAATATACCCAGAGTGAAAGAAAAATATACCAGACTCAAAGATAGCTCTAAATCCATAAAAGATTTTCTCCCAAACATAAAGAAGCAAATTAAGGAGAAAGTAGTTGGCCAGCTGTGTCAGTCCTTGATATCATTCAGGCTACAACTCAATTCTAAGAGTAATTAAAAAACAATTGTCCTTATCTTACAAACCTTTGCAAAACCAGAAATGCAGCTCTAGGGGCAATCTAAATCTTCATACTTATCTACAAAGTTCAGAGAGGGATTCTTAACAGAAGGAGGAAAAAGGCAAAAAGTCTTTATTTTTCTTTTGCAAGCAGCTGCTATCAAAATTGTTGCCTGGCTGGGTGAGTACATCTCTGTGATGACCTGGGCTGCCTTCTTCATGGTTTTGGTATAAATGTGGCAGGGCCCTTCCTTGCCCAGACTCTGATGCATAGCTTCCATGGGACTACTTGTTGAAGAATCCAGTTGATCTCTTACACACTAATGAGTTTCTATATGGTTCATGATTCCTGGTTAAACATTTAAACAAGTCATAAGATCATACTTGCATCTATTGTTATGTTGTTTATGTGTCCCATGTATGGTATATCTGTAGATGATCTCTGGATGGCAATGCCAAAACTAATTTTTAATTGGCTTAAAATTGAAGTGTTTAGAAAAAAATTAAACTTCATAAAACTTACAGATAGTCATAGAAACTAGCCCAAATGTCTTTTCAAGTTAACATGATGTGAGATAATTTAGGCAAGTCTTCAGAGTTATCATATTGACCATAATACTGACATGTAACCTAATTCTACCTCGGTTTATTAATAAGTTCAGCTCATGGTGTTTGTTTTAAAATGTGTAAATGTGAAAAACAATGGTTGACGTTGTCTCGTGAAGTTTTTGTGACTAGATACCAAGAGCCAACAGGCCCAAAATGAGTTGTTGTTCATGCAAAGCCCATGTCACCAAACCAAGATTTAATATTTAATTACAGCCTCCAACCCTCCTAGGAAAATAATCTTAACTAGACATCTGGAGTTTCCCGGTCAGACAAACCTGCCTAATAGACCCCAAGTAAACATAATTGCTGGAAGCAAACTAACTATTTGGACCAGGAGATTCATGACCCATGGGCAGCTTCAAGCAAACAAATGGTCACGGATGTCCTTCACCATGAGAAGTCAACAAGACCTAAGACAGAAATTTGGGAGACACTAGCTAAAATGCACAAGATCACAGAACCCACTTCGGAGGTGGCATGAGAGCTTACTTTAGCATGATTTACAATTCTTTGGATTATACAAAGAAAAATGAACCTGTGTGAGGAGAAAAGGCCCGCAAGAACACAGCAAAAGAAGGCCAGAACAGGATGAAACTGTTGTGTAGGGAGCTGGGGGGAAATTGCAAAGGCCAGTGCTAGCAGTAGCAAAAAGTGAGGTGAGATTGGGCAATAGAAGGAGGAAGGATCTGCAGTGACTTCAGCTGGACTGGTTGTGCAGATTTTTCATGAGAGGATTAATAAATTAAACACCTTTTTTAAAAGCAAAATTTCAAATGAGAAAGAAAATTCCAACTTTGGCCAAGTCCTTATACCAAACTTTCAAAATTCCATTATTAATGCCGGGGAGGTGGGCTCCATTTGTTCTTTTCTCCTCTCTTTATTTTCTCTCCTTTTTTTTTGGAGGAGCTAGAGGAGATACATAAAAGTGGACACAGAGGCCCTCCCTGGTGGCGCAGCAGGTTAAAGCACAGCACTGAGAATCTAAAGCCACTTCCGCATGAGTTCAATTCCCGCCTGCCCCGGAGGTGACCACATGGTGTGGCAGACCTCTCCTGACCCGCCCGCTGCTCCCCTCAGCAGTGTATTTCGTAGATCTGCCTGTTCTGTTCCCCACTCTGTCTTTGTGAAGCCTCTCATCGCCCCTGAGCCTCTGGCCTGTACCCCAGTTCTGTATGCACAAATAAATAAATCTTAAAAAAAGTGGACACAGATAAAACCATACCTAACACCTCCCTTCTGTCTACCAATAATAGGAAGTAACCATAAATAGCCTAACTTTCTGGTTAAGGTGCTAAAGGGTAAACCAATTATATTTCCCAAAGACTGAAGACCATAAACAGCCAGCACTCCTCTAGAATCACAAGTTTACATATATTATTTTTAAAACAGATTTATTTATTTATGCATACAGAACTGGGGTACAGGCCAGAGGTGTGGGGTTGGGGGTGAGAGGATTCACCAAAGACAGAGTCAGGAGCAGAACAGGCTGACTGATGAAGAACACTGCTGAGGGGAACAGCAGGCAGGTCAGGAGAGGTCTCCACACCATGTGGGTCACCCCCTTGGCTGGGGATTGAACTTGTGCTGCAGTTGCTGCGGAGAGCTTCACAGTGCTGTGCTTTAACCTGTTGTACCACCAGGGAGGGCCCAGTTTAGGTATATTCTGAGTAATGTTTCAATCCATTGTTTCTCAAAAACCAACACCAGCACTGAAATTTTCCAGTGCATCTTTATTATAGTGTGGATTCAGGCAAGTCAGTTTACCATTAAAATGAAAACACAGTATTTAAAAATTCTCTTAGAACTTCACAGACCCCTGAAATATACCGGAATTTAATCTCTAGGCTTCAGTTTGAAAAATGCCTTGTATGTATTTTATGTGCAAGGGACATGTAGTACATTATGGGACACTTGAACTTTAGAGATGAAGGAGACTTTATTTTTAGGAAGCTACAGGCACCAGGTGGCATGAAAGGAAGAGGGTGGGTGTTACTGATTCTTTGCGGAGCTAGCATCTAAACCAAATATTGAAGGATGGTAGGAATTTTCATAGACACAAGAGGGAGTGTCCTTCAGGTAACTGGAACTACCAGCAGAGAGATGGAGGGGTATATCAGCAAAGATGTGAAGGCATGGCAGGGGTGAAGGAGAGAGAATAAAATAGATGACATATTCAGTAAGGAAACTGGAGATACACCAGCTGACTATAACTACATGGTGAATATAGTCAGAAATAAGATCAGAAATACCCAGGGTTTCAAATCACCAAGGGCATAAATTTAGGCATTTGAACAGTAGAAATTGATAATGCCTTACAAAATTATTTTTAGAGACTTGCACAGCAAGTTGAACAGATGGTCTATAGTTACTATATACCTCCTGCTCCCTTCCTTCCCTGACCACTATCCTGCCCCTGAGTCATACATATTTGTTTCACTTGAAGAACCTGCACTGACAAGTCATTACCATTCAAAGTTAATAGTTTACATTAGGGTTCACTGTGGAGTTGTACAGTCTATAGGCTGACAAAAGTTCACAGACACAATAGCCTCCAAAATAATACAGAGTGGCTTCACTGCCTATGCGCTCTGCCTGCTCACCCCTGCTGCTTCCCCCATGAGTCCCTGGTCACTACTGATCTTCTTACCGTCTCCATGGTTTTGCCATTTCCAGAATGTCATGTAGTTGGAATCATACACTATGTAAACCTTTTCAGACTGGTCTTTTTAATTTAGTAATATATATTTAAGGCTTCTCTGTCTTTTCATGGCTTGATAGCTCATCAGCACTGACAAAGTTCCATCTTCCTGGAACACTCTTCCTCTTGTACCTAAGAAAATCCTCACCATCTGTCAAGAACTGGTTTAGATGCCACTTCTCCTTCCAAAGTGGCCAGGCCATTTTGCACTCCCACCAGCAATGCATGGGACTTCCTGTTACTCCACATCCTTGCTAACATTTGGTGGTGGCAGTGCTTTGGATTTCGGCCATTCTAACAGATATGTAGTGGTATGTTGTTGACTAATTTGCATTCCCTTGTTGACATATGACACGGAGCACCTTTTCATTTCCCACCCATATATGCTCTTTGATGTTCTCTGGTGAGATGTCTGATAAGGTCTTTGGCCCACTTTTATTTAGGTTGTTTGTTTCCTTATTGTTGAGCTGTAAGAGTATGCTGCATATTTTAGATAGAAGTCCTTTATCAGATATGTCCTCTGAAAATATTTTCTCTCAGTCTGTGGCTTGTCTTCTCATTCTCTTGAGAATGTCTCTTGTTGAGCATATGTTTTTAATTTTAATTAAGTCCATTATTGTTTCTTTCATCAGTGCTGTATCTCAAACGCCATCTCCATACCTAAGGTCACCTAGGTTTTTCTACTACACTATCATCTAGGAGTTTCATATTTCTCTGTTTTATACTTAGCTTTATGATCCATTTTGAGCTAATTTTGTGAAAGTTAATTCTGTGAAATGCAAAAGGTCATTGTATAGATTATTTTTTGCATATATACATGTCCAATTTTTTCAGTATTATGTTGAAACAACTGATAATTCTTTTTTTTTAAGAGGCTTACCTAGGGCATATATCCTTGAGTTTGGTGAGTCTGAATTTATGTATGTGGTCAATGAGAATCCTTTATTTTAAGATCTAGAATGAGGTTTGCATTGCAGTGATTATTCTCCAGTTCAATTACTTCTTGTTCAATGCCTCAGCACACTCTTAGTCTGTTAACAGTCAATTGAAGAGCATGATGACCTTTTCAAAATCATCTTTTTCCCCCAAGTGAATGATGATTCAAAGAGTACTGGGACTTGTCTGTGTAATAATGGTAGATTAAAAAAAAAAAGATGCATAAAGTGGTTGAAAACTTCCTATATTCCTTGGCAAGAGAAAGTCTTTTAATATGGTATGACAGAAGAATGAGGTCATAACAGCAAAGTTACTAGTGATTACTGCATTCTCACTAGCTCAGAAGTACTAATGCCCTTTCCTCTTTTTTTTTTTTAAGATTTATTTATTTATGATACAAGAACTGGGGTGTAAGCTAGAGGTGCAGGGGGTGAGATGATCCGCTAGGGACAGAGTGGGGAGCAGATTAGGTAGACCTAGTGAATTACACAGACAAGAGGAGCAATGGGAAAGACTGGAGAAGTCTGCTGTGCCATGTGGGTCACCTTGCCGACCAGGAGCTGAACTCATGCTACAGTGGCTGGCGATACCTGGATAGTGCTGAGACTTTAACCCCTGTACCACAAGGGAAGCCCACTTTATTCTCTAGCACAAGTTTACTCCAGTTCAAGCAAATGATATCTCATAAATTGCCTTTCAGAGCTTGCTAACTGTCAAACTAAGTAGTGAAACACACAAATAATACTCTGAAAGTGAAATTAAGAAAATATTTCAATTTATAATTTCATTAATAAGAATAAAATGCCTAGTAATAATTTTAGCAAAAAAAATAGAACACTTGTGTTCTGAAAATATCACAATAAGTTGAAATAAATTTAAAAAGACCTAAATAAACAGAAAGATATAACACATTCATGGACTGACAGATGCAATACTGTATGATGACACTGCTGCTAAAATTTATCAACTATGGCGGAACCCCTGCTAAAAACCCAGTTACCTTCTTCTGTTGTCAAAATTTACAAAGCTAATTCTAAAAGGTGCATGGGCACGTAAAGAATACAGAATAGCCAATCTTGAAAAAAGCAAAAGGACTCATATTCTGATTATATACTGATGATTAAATACACTGCCGAGGAGAGCAGGGGGTGAGACAGGAGAGGTCTGCTGCGCCATGTGGGTCAGCTCCCTGGCTGGGGATGGAACTCATGCTGCAGTGGCTGCTGATAGCTTCATAGTGCTGAGACTTAACCCCTTGCACCACCAGGGAGATCCTGGAATAAGTCTTTAAACAAAAATGTGTTTTTTTCTGGTCAGAGAAGCACTATTAGTAATGGTCAAAAAGTGAAAAGAGCTCAAATGTCCATAATTGATCAATGAATTACAAATGTGGCCTATCCAAATAGCCAACTATTATTTGGGAATAAGAAGGAAGTACTTACACATGTTGTTACATAGATGAATTCTGAATACATTTTCTTTGTTAATATAAAGAAACTAGTCACAAAACCACATTGTATGATTTCATTTATATACAATGCCCATAATAAGTAACTACTCAGTGACTGCTTGTTAACAGTGAGAACAGAGTGGTAGACCCTCTGTTGGCATAAAGGGTTAAAGCAAAGCTTCTGTGCAAGTTTGATCCCAATGGCACAGCAGACCTCTCCTGTCTGAAACTCCTTGATTTGCCTGCTCTGCTCCCCGCTGTCTCTGGTGAATCCTCTCACCATCCCTGTAGCTCTGGCCACCCCAGTTCTAGATGCATAAATAAATAAACCTTTAAAAAATAAAAATTTAAAAAATAATGAGAATAGGGTTTCTTTTGGGGTGACGAAAATGGCTTCAAACAAATTTGCTTAAGATTTTACAACATTGTGAATATACAAAGAAAAAACAATTGCATACTATCAGTAGATGAATTATATGGCAGAACAATTACATCTCAATAGAACTTTTTTAAAACTTAAAGTTAGGCCCTCCCTGGTGGCGCAGTGGGTTAAAGCACTGCAGTAAGAAGCTGAAATCACTTCCGCATGAGTTCGATTCCCGCCTGCCCTGGAGGTGACCACAGGGAGCGGCAGACCTCTCCTGACCCACCCGCTGCTCCCCTCAGCAGTGTACTTCATCCATCTGCCTGTTCTGCTCCCCACTCTGTCTCTGGTAAAGTCTTTCGCCACCCCTGAGTCTCTGGCCTGTACCCCAGTTCTGTATGCACAAATAAATAAATCTTTAAAAAAAAAAAAAAACTTAAAGTTAAAACTTTTAAGTTTTGAGAAGGGGAGGGGTAGAAGAGGTGAAGAATCTATTTTAGAATGAAGCTGGAAAAAAATAAGAGACTTGGAGCCCTCCCTGGTGGCACAGCGGGTTAAAGCACAGCACTGAGAAGCTGGAGCCACTTCCATATGAGTTCGATCCCCACCCCGGAGGTGACCACATGACGTGGCAGACCTCTCCTGACCCGCCCACTGCTCCCCTCAGCAGTGTACTTTGTCACACAGTCTGTTCTGCTCCCCACTCTGTCTCTAGTGAATCCTCTCACTGCCCCTGCACCTCTTGCCTGTATCCCAGTTCTGTATGCATAAATAAATAAATATTTAAAAAAAAATAAAGAGACTTGCATTAAAAAATTTTCACATCCTAGAGGAGCAGAGGTATATGAGTGTATGCAGAAGCTGCTTGGGGTAAACTTCACAGTTAATTCACGAAGGCCGCTTCCCGCGAAGATGCAGCAGGAATGTGTGCTCTGTGGTGATGTGCCCTCACAGGAAAGGGGCCTGCCACTGACCACCAGTCAAGCAGAACAGGCCTATCCCGCCTCACTGAACGGCATTGCTTCTGCCAGCTCTCGCTTCCTTATTTGTCAGTAAAAGATGATGCCAGCACATTTCAGTCTTTATTGCTTCAGAGCTGGCAGTTTAATGGGTAAGATTTTTTAAAAAAACTTTCTAAATTAACGTTCATTGTTTCAGTTTTATCTTTAAAAAAAATAGTGTAATGAAAAGTCTCGTTGAAATACTTAAGATTAGACACACAGAGGTTCAATATCCCACTTCTAGTTATGGCCAGATCAATCCACATTATCCTGGGAATAGACAAGCCCTCTTGTCAATATTTTAAAATCCTGTGTACCAGCATTTTATTATGTACAATTCAAATCTCTTCTGTTCTTTATTTCATTTCCTCTACTGGAGCAGACTCAAGTGGAGATGGAGAATTAATCTTTCTCTGCATCTCTCTGATTCTTACTTTCTAGGCTCTACTATTTCTTTCTTTCTTTTATGGAGAAAAGTAACAAGGGAAAAGGGAAATTCTTTAAATCCCTTTCATAAACTAATGAGTTGAAATATGCACTTCCTTCCTCTGAGAAGAGGCTTTCTGTACTTGCAGTTGTGCTATTTTGGGGAGAAAAAAGAGTGAAGGTATAAAATGGTCAAAGAATACAGTATCATGCAATATGCACTTGACTGACTTCATTACGTTAGTCGCTGAAAAAGGGATTCAAAGCAGCTACTGTTCTTTCCACCTTGAAGTCCATTTACTTGGCAACTAAAGTGAATAGGTCCCAGGGGCTAACATCATGGAGAGTCACATGCTTTCACAGAAATATTTTTGCTGGTCCAGTCAAGGAGTAAATAAGAGGTAACCTACAGATCTGACTCTGCTCATCTGCCTCTTATGCCCTCACTAATATCTATTTATTTTCCATCAAGGGAAGCCCACTTTATTCTCTAGCACAAGTTTA
>NW_004567129.1:16346080-16394984 GCF_000260355.1 Condylura cristata
AAAAAAAAAAAAGATAAAATATTCCACTACTGTGCAACCCAGACATGAAATGCTGTGGGGCAAAACAATGTTGTGTGTATGTGTGACTTGCTTTGTCTGCAAAGTACTTATGTGCCTATTACCTTGTTTGAGCCTGACAGGAACTTAAGTAGGGAGAAAAAATATTAACTCTATTACAATTGAGGAAAGAAAAACCTGAAAGAGGGCCACCCTGGTGGCACATGGGTTAAAGTCTCAGTGCTATCAAGATATGGCTAGTCACTGCAGCATGAGTTCGACCCCTGGCGAGGGAGCTTCCCACATGGCAGAGCAGACCTCTCCTGTCTCACCTGCTGCTCCCCTCAGCAGTGTATTTCAACAGATCTGCCTGTTCTGCTCCCCACTCTGTGTCTGGTGAATCCTCTCACCTCCTAGCCCTGCACCTCTGGCAGACACCCCAGTTCTTGCATATATAAATAAATCTTCAAAAGAAAAACCCTAAAGAGGCCAGTCTCAGCTCACACAGCTACTGAAAGACATACAGATTCTCAGAGCAGTTTCTCATCTTCCAGAAAGAGGGCTCTTTCTCTTGCCATCAAGACATTTACTTGGCTATTAACACCAGCAGGAACTTCCGCACTAAAACAAGGGACATAGCGGTAGCCAACTGATTCCTCCACACCTCTGACATTGCAAGGTCCTTGCCATTTTTCATTGTTCTCTTTAGCCTCATTAGGCATGGGTGGAAGAGAAGCCAAGAACTTTATGGCTTAAAACAGTACATAAGTCACAGACATAACAGGACTGAGTTTCTCTGGTCCATGGAACTGTCACCTAATTGTCTTGTGTAAAGGCTGAAATCCTATTCTACACACACACAAATTCGTCTCTTCTTCACCACTTCTGAGAAAGGAAAGAATGGAACACTTCCAATTTTTTAACAGTAGGAGATGACTGATAAATAGCCTTGTGAAAGCTGCGATGTCCCTACCCTGGATAAGTGAATTGGGGTAGCATGTGGTACTGGAGCCGAGGCCACCCTTTGGTCTTGATGGGGCTTGCCATGGAGGAAGGTGGCAGTATTCACTGGGCAAGAATGCTGGGGAGTTGGGACAGATTCCCCCTACTTGTGTCTACATGTCAGGGCCCACATTTCTTCCTACTAAAACGTCTGATCCACTGCTTTAGGTTTTTCATTCATATCGTTATCCCATTTAAGGCAATGTTAATTAAGAGGTGACCCTGAGCGGGGGAGTAGGTTAGCAAAGATTTCAAGGGCTCTTAGTTTTCCCTTTTCTGATTCTACTTTCATTGTACTTCATCAAACAGACCACAGGAGCAGGGGTGATTCTGATGCAATTTGTGCACAGCTAGATTTTGATAGGCTTAGAATGCAATCATGGAAGATCCCTGTGGGACATGTTAATAAAGAAAAGCAAACTTGTTAGTGGGGCTATTGCTGCAAGTAACCTACCAGGTAATTTTTTTTTTTTCTGTACGCATTATATAGTTGGGTCCTGTTTTTGTTTTTTATTTTCTTTAAGATTTATTTATTTATGCTTGCAGAACTGGAGTACAGGCCAGAGGTGTGGTGGATGAGAGGATTCACCAGAGACAGAGTAGAGGGCAGAACAGGCAGATGTACCGAAATACACTGTTGAGGGGAGCAGCGGGCCAGTCAGGAGAGGTCTGCTGCGCCATGTGGGTCAGCAGGGGATCGAACTCATGCTGCAGTAGGCTCATAGAGCCTTGTAATGCAGTGCTTTAACCGGTTGCGCTACCATAGGGGCCCTGGGTCCTACCAGGTATGTTTTAAAGAGACAGGAAAAATAATTGTAAATAAAAGCCACTTGCGGAAATAAAAGAGATTTTCTATTTTTTTCTATTAGCAAACTATATTGCCTCCAAGTCCATTTAATCACTAGAACATTGTATCTTTGCCCTAAATAGACTCCTAATAAAAAACGCAATCACCCAGGAAGGGCAGCACACTAGGAGGCTGCCGTCCATCCTCTGGTAAATATTAATATAACTGCTACCTCCTTTGGACAAGTTGGGAAGAAACTAAAAAGATTTGCAGATAAGATAATTTTTGGAATTTAACTGCCTTTCAGTAATGGTCACGCCAGGGGAAGGACCTGTAGAAGGAAGTGGTAAATAGACCGGGAGAAGAATAAAAGACATAAACCAGGAACACTGAAAGGGGCGGTAGAGACCCTACTTGCCTCAAACTTACAAAAAGATATTTTCCTTCCCAGCTTTTAAATAACAGTGATGTGCAAATAACAAACACAGATAAATATCTTTTGGACAAAGTAAGACAATGGACAGGAAATGCCTTGTATCAATGGAGTTTTGGCAACTAGATGAACTAAAATGAGTAACGAAATAAAATAGAGGCTAAAGTTTCTATCGTTATGTATTAACTAGTTTACCCATGCCATCTCAACAGCTCATTGAAATCCAAGGCTGGTTTTCCTGGTAGGGTGTCAGTTTACACAAGACACCCTACCAGGAAAATTTCACTTTCTCCCTGTCAACTGTTTCTAGATGGATTAGTCCTCCTGAAATAGCTTGAGATAGTAACAGACTTCAGAAACATGGTGGAATTTTCTTGAAATGCAAATCAACAAAGTAAAACTCAGAAAAGTGATTGCAAGAAAGAATAAGTTCCAAGTTTGTGGCAAATTATTTTAAAAGACGGAAGAAGGAAAAAAGTAGGTATCTTAAATGAATGAGACTCTCTTTACAATTTTGTAATGATGAAAGTAGTAAAGCCATTCCAGTGATTTAATTAATTTAATTTGCTACATAAATGTTCAAACTCGTTAAAGCATGCCCAAGGTTAAGTTAGCCTCATAATATTGACATGTACAAAAATCTCAGGCCTGAGAGTATAACTTCATGTTAAAGTTATTTTTTTAAAGATTTATTTAGTTATGCATACAGAACTGGGATACAGGCCAGAGGTGCAGGGGCAGTACGAGTGTTCACCATTGATAGAGTGGGGAGCAGAAAAGGCTGACTGATGAAGTACACTACTGAGGGGAGCAGCAGTCGGGTCAGGAGAGGTCTGCTGCGTCTTGTGGATCACCTCTGGGGTGGGAATTGAACTCATGCTGAAGTGGCTTTAGCTTCTTAGTGCTGTGCTTTAACCCGCTGCGCCACCAGGGAGGGCCCTCATGTTAAAATTACTAACAAAATAACACTCCAGTAGTATGAAATCAGTATCTACCACTTCAAGTACAGCAATGAGAAAAATCTTTATACTTTTTTCCTAAAGAGAATATTATACTTTTACTAGATTGTTGGCTTATTGTCTTGCAAGCTCATTAAGTCAAAGTGAATGTAAGAGTCTATTTCAAAACGTGCAGAGAAAAGTGTTTTTTTTTAAAGATTTATTTATTTATGCATGTAGAACTGGGGTACAGGCCAGAGGTACAGGGGCAGTGAGAAGTCACCAGAGACAGAGTGGGGAGCAGAACAGTCAGATTGAGGAAGTACACTGCTGAGGGAAGCAGAGGGCTGGAAAGGGGAGGTCTGCCGTGCCGTGCCGTGTGGGTCAACTTCCCAATCTGGGATTAACCACAGGCTGCAGTGGCTGCAGACAGCCTCAGAGTGCTGTGTTTTAACCCACTGCACCACCAGGGAGGGCCAGAAAAATAGTATTTCAGTGCCCAGTATCCTTCCACACAATGAGTAATTAAAATTAATACTTTAATTTACTGTAAACTGGAATAGTGTCATAAAAGTATGAAGACACTGAAAATATCAATAATAGCAGAATAGAACTTCAAAACATTCAAGTATAATTATGCTGTTATCATTATAGAAAGGACCCTTGCTAATGGCATCTTCTATCTCCTGAGATACAGTCTTCAGCTGCTGGTTTTCAGAAATCTAGAGAAACTCAGTTAATAGCAGGTGATGAAAGGCTGTTGTAAAACGTTGTGATTTATAAGAAATATATATTTGGCCATTCAGATGACCATAGTTCCTGGTCTCTGTCTATAGTTCCTGGATTACAGCTCGAAAAGCCCTTGGAATTTCCCAAAGTGATGACAGAGACAAAGTTCTTTTGTTATGTTAACCAGGCCACCCTGGAAAGCACCTAGGGACCTAGTTATGTGGTGGGTTGCCTGAAGTGTGGGATGAGAAGGTTGACACTTCCAATCCCACCCCAGGAGGACCTCCAGGAAGAAGAGAGGTTGAATTTGAGGTTGAATCAGTCACACCTCTGTAAGTGAAGCCGCCATTAAAAACTGGAAAGGAGAAAACTCCTGGACAGGTGAGCATGTGGAGATACAGGGAGCGTGGAGCCCAGTCGAAGGCATGAAAGTGGGCCCTTTCACACATACCTTGTCCTATACGTCTCTTCTGTCTGGCTTTTTCTGACTTATATCCTTTTGTAACAAATTGGTGATCTAGTAAGTAAAACATTTCTTTGAGTTCTGTTCTAAGAAATTAATCCACCCTAAGGAGTGTGGACTTCTGATTTATCCATGGACTTCTCATTTATAGCCATTCAATCAGAAGTACAGAGAACAATCTGGGATTTTGGTTGGTATCTGATGTTGGATGGAGCTGAGTGGCCTTGTAGGACTGAACCCTTAATTTGTGGAACCTGATGCTATCTCAGGGAGTCAGTGTCAGAAGTGAGTCAAACTGTAGGTTCCACAGCTGGTGTCCAGAAAATTGCTTGTGGTATGGGTAGAGACGCCCCCTGCACCCCCCCACCCATGCATTAGAAATTGTTATCAGAATCCCTTTTGCTTGTTAAAGAAACAAACATATGTTCTTGGACAGTGCTTACTTTAGAGTATGGATCAGCAGACTTTTTCTGTAAAGAGTCAAACACTAAGTACACTTGGTTTTGAAAGCCACACAACTTCTGTTATAACTACTCAACTTTGTCGCTGAAATGCAAAAGCAGCCTCATAAATGTGTAAACAAGTAAGTGTGACTGTTTTAATAAAACTTCACTTAATTAAAATTAAATTATACTGTTCATATAATTTTCACATGTCACAAAAGAGTATATATATATATATATATATTGCTTTCTTCCCCTCACCTCCCATCTAAAAATGTGAAAAGCTGTTCTTAGCTTACAGGCTGTGCAAAAACAGGTGGCAGGCCAGATTTGGCCTAAGGGCTGTAGTTTGCTACCCCTGCCATTTTCTGACATGAAATGCCATGATGATTTTATTGCAGAAATTAATTCCCTATCACCACTGCAGTCACCAATGTGCATTCATGACATATCAGGCAGCTGATTTTTTAATTTCGCAGTATAATTTGGTTTTGACAGCCTCTTATCAATTAAAAGAGAAAAGTTGATTAAAGCAAACAACCATTTATACATTGCAGTTGTGATTAAGGGAATGTTCTTTATAATCAGAAAGCTCTGACTATGATTCCCTAGACTAGAACCAACAAGCAATATGACCCCGGGGAAGTCACTAACTTTTCTATCCCATTATGTGTCCTATAAAATGGTAATATTGAGGCTCCCTGGTGGCACAGGGGTTAAAGACAGTGCTGTTAAACTACCACTAGCTACTGCAGTTCCATCCTGACTGGCCAGGGAGCTGACCCACATGGCACAGCAGACCTCTCCTGTCCTGCCCGCTGTCCCCCTCAACAGTGTATTTCAGTAGATCTATCAGAGTGTTTCACACTCTGTCTCTGGTGAATATTCTATACCCTGCACTTTTGGCCTGTACCCCAGTTCTTATATGCATAAATATATCTTAAAAAAAATGGTAATAATCATATCAATAATAGTGGCCTCTCTCTCCATCTAGCCTTATGCTCCCAAGGCACCCAGTGCACTCACTACAGGAGACAGATCAAGTCTCTGATCTCCATTCATGCTGTAATCATCCTACTTCTGTTCTGTTCTTATGGTTTCTTTCCTGAGGGTGGCATCTTTTTCCTTTCTTTTTCACATGTAACCCCTTGCTTGAAATCTACCATCACCTCTTGCCCACACTGTCCAAACAACATCCTAACAGATCTCTCTATTTCTAGTCTTGTCCTGTGATTATCTGTTACAGGGCAGTGAAGGTGATTCTGCTAAAATGTAACAATGGTTAATAATTCCCTCCTTAAAAATCTTTCAGTGGCTTCCATTTATAGTCAATGTACATCCAAATCTATTAACAGAGTACATGTAGCCCTTTATGATCTTGTCAGTCTCAGGATTTGGATATAAGCAGCCTGACTTCAGAACCCGAGGGCTCTGGAAAAGTTGAAAGAGAGGGAAGATATGGGAGTAAGCATCTATACAGAGCACAAAATTGGGCATGTGGAACTAAAAAAATTCTCCACCATAACATCAAGACCATTTTTACATAGCAGGCAGTGATTTCTTTTGAGCAAAACATGTCCTATTGTTACAGGGCAGGGAGAGAGGGACACCCCTGAACCCCAAAACCTGCCTGCTCTAAATAGGTTCTGCCATCCACCGCATCAACACAAGACATAAGAGCTTTAATGGAAAGGAACGTTAATCCAATGAGTATACAACACAGAAGACAAAGAATATAATTTCTAAATCAAACACCTGAAGTTACCTATCCCCGCCTGGGCAAAAGTCAACCCAAAAGGGATTGGCCCAAAGCAAGGCCTGAAAGCTGCCACAAGTAAAGTCTAAAGCACCTTCTGGCCGGTACGCATAGAAAAGGGTCAGAAATGGCCAGTCAAGTCTGGGGGAGAAGAGCACAATCAAAATTAAGATAAATGCTGCCATAGTCAACTACCCCAAGGGTCTCTCACCCACCTCTGTTTTAACCACCAAAGGGGCAAGAAATAAGCACAGCTTCTTCACATGCCTCCCTCTGCTCCTTGTGGCTCTCTCAGGTCTTCTCTGGCTCTCCATCCTGCTTCTTCTTCTTCAGATTCCTTCTCTTCTCTCCTCTTTTTTGCTCAGCTCCACCCTCCTTCTGGGTAGGGGCAGGGAACCTGGAACTTCCTCTTTTCCTGGGGACCATCCCGTTATAGTATCAGACGAGATCAGGCGCTTTCAGGGTGGGATGGTTGTAGATCTGTTACACTATCACTTTAAAATAATGTCATCGATTGGATTTTTTTTTTCTTGGCACTAAAATCTAAAATGTGTTTGTTCTTAAAGCTATGAGTTAAATATAATCTAGATCTATGCTTCTGCATACTTACTGAATGTAATAAATATTATTTTAACAAAACAATCAGTATCTGCTCTTCCTAAGATACCACTAAGACTGGAGAAATCTTTACAATATATACATCTGAAAAAGGTTTTATAACCACTACATGGAAAGAATTCTTACAAATCAATAAAAAGAAGAGAGATGATTCTATTAAAAATTGGGAAAAGACCTGCACCGTTCCTTCTCAAAAGAGATACATAAACGGAAAATAAGCATATGAAAATGTGTGCCCAACATAATTAGTCACAGTAAAATACAAATTAAAACCATAATAAGATATCACTATGGAGCTGTTAAAATGGCTAAAAGCTTGCCAAATATTGGCAAGGATATAAAGCAACTGGAATTCTCTAACATTATTGGTCATAATGTAAAATATAAAACCGCTCTGGTAAATAGTTCAGCAATTTCACTCCTGGCTCCTCACCCAGGAGAAAAAATATATATACATTCACCCAACAACTTGTACAGAATGTTTATAGCAGCTTCACTCACAATAGCTCAAAACTGGAAACACCCTGAACGTCTATCAACAGGTAAACTGTGTGACATTCATTCATATAAAATGCTATTACATGGTAATGGGCCCTCCCTGATGGTGCAGTGGGTTGAAGCACAGCACAAAGAAGCTAAAGCCACTTCTGCATGAGTTCAATCCCTGCCTGCCCCGAGGTGATCCACATGGCGTGGCAGACCTCTCCTGGCCCATCCACTGCTCCCCTCAGCAGTGTACTTCGTCCATCTGGCTGTTCTGCTCCCCACTCTGTCTCTGGTGAATCTTCTCACCGCCTCTGCACCTCTGACCTGTACCCCAGTTCTGTATGCACAAATAAATAAATCTTTTTTAAAAATGCTATTACATGGCGATAAAAAGGAGTGAATTATTGTTATATTCAAAAATATTAATGAATCTCAAAAACATGCCATGCAAAAAGCATTCCATTTACATGCAACTCTAGAAAAGACAACAAATCTAATCTATAGTAATAGAAGGAATATCATAGGTTGCCCAGGTGGGGTGTGGAATGGAATGGGAGATGATCTGGGCACAAAGTACCTTTTTTAGGTGATGAAAAGATTCTGCATTTTGATTACAGTAATGGCTATGTGACTTTATATCAGACCTCATTGAAATGTCCACTTAAAATGGGATCATTCTCTTGTATGTAAATTATATCTCAGTAAAGTTGATTTCACAGACAGCAGATTGCAGAGTAATAGCATGTACAGTACATAATAATCTAAATGTAGCAATATGTGAAGATTCTGTTTCTGTACAGAGGGAACAAAAAGACATGTATGCTCCAGTAAGTCTCTATCGGAGCACAGGAAAAGGTGTGAAGGAACATATATCAAATGATTATTATTGTTTACTGTTGGCAGGTGAGGAGAGTAAACAGAATTAATATTTGGGAAGACAGTTTTTCTTTGCATATGTGCTAGGCTGTGCAAATGGGAATAAGCATGCACTTATTTTGGTGGTACAGTAGTTAGTATTCCTGAACATAATACTATTTCTCTCATCAAGATTTAGATGCTACTTCTTCCCTTGAACCTGGATTTTGTGACTTCGACAATAGAGTAAGTCCTCACTTTAAGTCATCAATAGCTTCTTGGAAACTGTGACACTAAACAAAATAACAAAAATGATATCCTTGAATAATGTCATTTCTTTCAGTGTTGGCTGGGATTCCTTTTTTCCCCTTCATCAATGCTGTAATGAAATGACACTGAGCAAAGTGATGTGCCTCCAGGAAATTTTGGGACCTGAAGTCATTCTAAGCCAGCAGGTTTAACTCTTATCAGGGCAAGCCATTTCTCCTTTTGTTGTTTGGAAAACATTCACCATCCAGGAAAGATTTTCTAAACTACTGTATGATGAATACCCACACTCAGGGACAGTGAGAAGCCACACAGAGGGGCACCGAGCCACTCCAGTCAAGATCCCGGAGGAGGGACCTCTGTGGTAGTGCAATGGGTAAGGACACAGCACTGTAAGCCAGCTGTAGCCGCTTCAGGTGAGCTCAATTCCCGGCCCTGGAGGTGACCCACAACATGGCAGAGCAGACCTCTCTTGACCCACCTGCTGCTCCCCTCAGCAGTGTACTTCATCGATTTGCCAGTTCGCTCCCCACTCTGTCTCTGGTGAATCCTCTCACTGCCCCTGCACCTCTGGCCTGTACCCCAGTTCTGTATGCATAAATAAATAAATCTTAAAAAAAAAAATCCCAGAGGAATGCAACTTGCAACTGCCCAGGTGGCCCAGCCAACATGTGCCACAAATAGCAGAAGAACCACCAGCTGAGCCCAGCCAACACCACTTAGAGCAGAGACAGCTGTCCCTGCCAAGCTTCACCCATATGCAGAATTCTGGACAAGTAAATGGTTGCTATTTTAAGACACTAAGTTCTGTGGCTGTTTTAACAAGTGAAGTAAGGCAAGAGAAAGATCACAAAGTTAAAGATATATATATATATATATATATATATATATATATATATATATCACTAATTAAAAGTCAAAATGTTTCTGGAAACTACCTAATTAGAATGCCCTTGAGGTAACTGATTATAATGTTGCACCTTTAAGTCCTTATTAAATAAAAACTTCTAAAGGTGATTTATTTTGACACTTCTTGATTGCTCTTATAAGTTACTTAATAAAAAAAGTAACAATATTGCAGCAGCCTTAAAACTCCCTCCCCTCCAACCCACTCTACCCCTCATTCCATTCCACCATTGAAATATGACAAAATAGCAGAGAACTTTCTTAGCCCAGTCACTTTGGAAAATGAAAATTCAAAAGATACTTTTCTCTATTTGATAATTAGCATATAAATAATTTAATATATAAACAGCCTATTTTGCCAAATATCAATCTTATAGAAATAAAGGTCCCAGTACTTTCAGCATGTGCATATATGTGAAGTACACATATATGCATATATATAAAATATTTATTTGTTGGTACACACACTATGAGACGTGTGCATTTATGTGACAGTGCTGCAAAGTCACAAGGGAAAAAATAGAAAAATGTGGTGAAGGTTCATCCACAGAGAAATGGTTGAAAAAATGGTGCAGAGTGAGGTACATCGCTACTGTAAAATGTCATGCAGTTATTTAAAAGCTCTTTCCCTCATCATAATCCCCAGTTATTCCAAAAGGGAATCATGATGGCCTGCTCAACAAATCCAATCATTCTCTTTATTTCTTTTCTTTTTTTTTTTAGCACTGGCTAAAAGAAGGTGGTTGTCAGAGTAGTATTTAGGTTGAATTTGCTCCTCTCTGGGAAGATGATAGTTTTTCTAACACCAGATTATGGGCTTCATCCTGGACTAGATGGGATCACAGGTTTTTAATCATTTGAGGAACTCTGAGGGACAAAGTGATTGCTACACTGAAACGTAAAAATGAATTAGGTGATATGGAAAAGAGTTGACAAAGCACATTGGGGTGTTTTGCAGGGTTTAAGAGTTAGCAATGTATGCAAAAGCCCAGGAGGCACCACCCTTTTCCTGGAATACAGAATAACCTGGGAAGAAACACCTTCCAGTCCAGAAGTAGAAGCTGCTTCGATTCAGCTTCCAAAGGATCATTCTCCTTGCCATGGTGTATTCCTGTAGAAAGTGGAGAGTTTCTTCTCTCCCCTTAATCTTCATTCAAAATATTAATTCCTGATCTTTCCTACAGAGTTCACTAAAGGTAAACTCTTCAAATGCAGCAATAAGAAGAACACAGCTTTCTATTTTTGTTCCCATTTTTAGAAGTAACTGGCCTGGAGTAAATTGGAACTTGTTTGAGCTTGCCTATTAGAAGACTACATTTGCCTGTAAGATAATTAAGTGCTATTCTTTGTATATCCTGATGACACTACCAGGTCTGAGTTGCTTTTCTAGTGCAGCAATAGGCTTGCACTGAGTCATGCATCCACCCTTCCAACGCTCCCTCTCCTTTCTTCCTTCATGTACCTACCAGCCACCCACATTCCCTGACAGGTTCCTCTATTCATTCTGGAAATAAAGGCACACATTTTAGAGACGAATGGTCAAGGTTACAAATTTAGTCTGAAAGGTCCTCCCTGGTGTCGCAGTGGGTTAAAGCACAGCACTAAGAAGCTAACACCACTTCAGCATGAGTTTGATCCCCAGCCACAGAGCTAACCCACATGGTGTGGCAGACCTCTCCTGACCCTCCCGCTGCTCCCCTCAGCAGTGCACTTCATCGGTCAGCCTGTTCTGCTCCTCACTCTGTCTCTGGTGAGTCTTCTCACCACCCCTGAACCTCTGGCCTGTACCCTAGTTCTTTATGCATAAATAAATAAATCTTTAAAAAACAAACAAACAAATTTAGTCTGAAGCCATGGAATAATTTTCCTGTTGTGAAACATTAGCAGCTTCATCTACTGTGAACAGAAGTGCATATTTCTGGAGGGCAACTTAGCACTAAGTAATAAGCATTAAACGCATACATATACTTGATTACACTTAATAATCATTAAGTAAATTACATCTGTTTAGTAATTTCCCATGTAGGAATTAACCCTAAGGAAAGAATCAAAGATTTACCAAAGGGATTTAAGCATAAGCATAATCAATAGCACACTTCTTATGTTCCTCATAAAGAAAGAATAATTAAGCAATATTATTTTTCTAGATATAATTAAGTTATTGGATTACAATGCTAACAATATATTTTCAATAAATATTTAATGACATGGGGAGTACTTATAAATAATGTTAAATTTAAAAAAGCAGTATACAAACTGTGTAATTACAATTCTGAAACCAAAAAAAGAAGCTCGAAGGAAACACCAAAATGTAAACAAAGAGTAGTTATTTCTGAATGGTGAGATTATCAATGATTACTTTCTTTTTTTAGATTTTTATTATTTTCTACATTGTTCAAAATGAACATGTGTTGCTTATACAAGAGAAGGAAGGTCTTTAAATAGATATTTAAATTGACAAAAGAAAGAGAGGAGGCAGGAGAAAAAAAAGTTGCTCAGTCTCAGCTTCAACCTTCATTTCTGGCTAGATCTGTATTTCTAATTTAGGTAATATAAACATTTAATGAATTATGCTGAAGTTAACCTAGACTTGGCAAGAAGCATTTCATTTGATCTTCTGAATTTTGCTCACAATTTCTCCTTATAAAATATGTAAATGCTAATCTTTGACTCTTGTTTGTTGCTGGTGAAATCCATGAATGCTAAATTCCCAGACTGGTGGCCAAGGATTCACACACCCAATCACCTTTTTGTGTTAATTTAGGCCAATCCTGTGAGGTGACCATCTCTGAAAACTATCACAGAAAAACTATTTTTCAAAAACTGACCTGTGTGCTGCAGGAGAGGAATGGGTGCAGCCCTGTGGCACAAGGTCAGATCCAATGGCAGGGTCTCGAGAAGAAAAAGCACAGACAAAACCACTTCTCTGAGCTCCCATGACAGCCCTTCACAGCTCCGCCATCTCCACTGGGGGATGCTTTGAGTAGGAGGCAGCCTTTCTCGCTCTACTGCAAGCGCCTTGCAGGAAGAGACTGGCATTTTCATGCTCCTATTTCCTGTTCCAGGGACAGAACAGTTAATGACTCAAAACAGGCTCTTAAGCTGAACTACATGGATGCCTTTTACCTCCAAGATTAAGAAAAATAATAAGTATATTCAAGATAAAGAACTCTGAATATCTTGAACAGTTATCAAATGACCCAGGAATTTATATGATCTAGAGCTTGACAAAAGTAGAAGATTCAGTTAGAATTTGGAGAATGCTGTATATACTATGGACAAAGGTGGAAAGTGTTTTCCATGAAAGATTTCTGATCTGAGCTTGGGATTCAAGTGAGAGTCATGTAGAAATAGAAAACAACTTCATTTGCTTTTCTCTTTTTTCTTAGATTGAGAAACAAATATTAGCAAAAGCCAAAAAGTATTCTCTAAGTACAAGGGACAATTTAAAAATATACTTTCATTCCTAGTATCATCCCCTAAAGGTAATTACTGGCTAATAAGACCTTTTCTGCCCTCTTCAGCAGTAAAAGGCTACTCACAAAAAATGATATTCAGAAGGTAGGTATAAAATGGTTAAGATGAGCCATGTGCAGAAGCTCCCCCAAACAAAAGGAAAGGAATGACTGCTCTTTCAAACTCTTCCAGTGAGACATCAACTAAACTGTAACTGAGATGTGAGACAGGATAGAACTCAGTCAAGGCCTCCAGGATGACCGACTTACAGGCTGACGGGTATGTAACCCCAGGGCTGCCATTCATGCAATGCTGCCTCTTGGGGTTTATGTACAGCTGTGACCAGCATGCAAGAGTAGATGCAGTCCTGGATTTAACAAACATCTTGGGGATGTTATAAAGCAGACAGAGAATGGCTTACAGGAGCCAGGTGAGGGCTGTCCTGTGTACTGCAGAGCGTTAGCAACACCCTGGCCTCTGCCCACCGATGCCAGTAATATGTCTTCTGTAAACACCTCACCACCTTACCTATAACAACTCAAAGTGTCAAGACTTTGCCAATGTCCCCTAGAGAACTAAATCTTCCCATCAAACCCCATTTTAAGAATTATGGGTCTAGGGAAACAAAGAAGACAGGGTAGTGCCTGTCCAGTTCTGCTGAAGAGAAAAGAAATTGTAACTAGCACTAGAAAGGACTGTGGTCTACATTAGATAAGGACTAATGCTCTAGGCATCTGTAGAAGGAAATCAACCCACAGATATATTCAATCCCTTTGCTTTAATTTTGCTTGTCAAGTAATGTCCCAATTATCAATTCAACACCATGAACACAACCATTTAATGTTAAATTTTAAAAGAAGTTTTAAAAAAATGCAATGACATGTAACAAACAGTCCACAGGTTATTGTCAAGAACTACCTTGGTCCATATTATAGGAAACAGATGGAGAAACATTTGGAGTGACTGGTAATTTAGCAATGTGCTAAGATTAAATGTTTTAAAGTATGATAAAAATCTAAATAGTTTCTTAAATAAAAGAAACGAAACCAACATCCTTCCACAACATTTTCTACACTCAAGAATTGAGATTGAAATAAATAGAGTTATAACTCCATAAATCATGGTTTGAGGAAGCCTTTCTCTATGAGTGATACTGTAGAGACAAGATTGCCTATAACCAAAATGAAATGTAAAATATGAACACAACTAAAATGTAAGCAAAAGAATGAAGAAACTACTTAAAGCAGAAAAGTCAGTGGTTCAAAATCTTTAACTAGATAAAACTTTAATAAATCAAATAACAAAATCAATACCTTCTAGAAAAATGGGCAAAGAACAGGAAGAGATGATTCACACAAGGACACACATACACACACCCTCTTCAAAACACACAAAAGCTTAGTTGATAAGTATATGAAAAATATTTAACCTTATCAAGTGAATATACAGAAATAAAAATGAGGGTATTTCTTTATATATTTGTTTGATAAAAAAGACAGACAATACAGAGTTCATGAAGACACTAACACATTTCTCAGACATTAAGATATAAACTAGCACAACCGCTCTGAAAGATAATTTAGTGATAGTTTAAAATAGGCACAAGCTTTTAAACAAACACTAAGAGTTTTTTTCTCAGAAATTGGCATGTATCTACACAAAGTTTTAGTTAGTAAAGGATTAATCTCAATATTATTCATAATAGCAAAAAAACTAGAACAACCCATAAATTTGGTCTATTCAATGATATCATGTAATCATGAAAAAAGTATAGAGGACACAGGAAATGTTAATAAAAAGGGAAAAATACTAAATGATGGGAAAATGTTCAGGATACAGATAGTACATTGGAGAAGAAGCTGGATCTGAAGTTAGAGAGTTTGGGTTCAAATTCTGGATCCACCATTTATTAGCTGTGTGGTATTAGATGAACTGGTAACCCTCTCTGTATTTCAGTTTCCTCAAATGTAAAATGCAAAAAAATTTCCAGCCCATCAAACATTATGTGCTTCCAGGTATGACACAACAGGAAGTACATGAGGTATTCTTATGTCCCAAAACTCAATTGAATTTTTGCAAGTCAGCTTACTGAAAATATAGGAATTCCAGTAGGATGAGGTTCAAGAACAAAGAGAAAAATATATCAATAGTAATTAAAAAGTTAGAAAAGTGATGACTTCTGGGGCAGGTATAGACTAGCAGAGGCAAAAGGAAACTTTGTGAGTTACTAGAAGCTTCTATGTATTGCTGTGGGTAATGGCAAATATGCAAAGAGCCATAGGCTATCCTTTTTTTCTTTTCTATTGAGATACATTGGTTTACAACACTATCAATGCTTCAGAGGTACAGGGTTACACTCCCCCACATATATGTTACCACACAAAACTGGTGGCCAAGGCAGCCACAGCACTCTACTGGATTACTTTTACCTTTACCCCACCCCTCACCCCTGCTTCTGAAGCTTCAATTCTACAGTCAGATTTCTAGATTTTGTTTGGTTTGGTTTTGTCTGTTTCTTTGTTCTCTATATTCTCTATGTTCTATGTATGAGTGAAATCATGCATTTGTCTTTCTCCTGATTATATCAGTTGCATAATCCCCTCCAGTGCCCTCCCAGTTGTTACAAAAGGCAAGATATCACCTTTTTATAGCTCAGTAATAGTTTACTGCACATATATACCATATCTTCTTGATCCACGTTAGCATCATTTTCCATAACTTGGTTCTTATAAATAATGCTGGAATGAATACAGGAATGCATATGTCTCTCTAAATTGGTATTTTCCCACTCGTCAAAGAAATAACCAGGAATGAGAATGCAGGAGTATAGGGGATATCTATCTTCACTATCTTGAGAAAATTCCACCCTATTTTCCAAAGGGGCTGAAACAGGCTACATTCCTAGTAAAAATGTTCCTTTTTCCATATCCTCTTCAACATGGGTTGTTTCTGGTCTTTTTGAGATGGGGTCATTCTCACAGGTGTGAGTCGATATCTCATTGTGGTTTTGATTTACATCACCCATAAGTGGGGATGAGCAGTTTTTTATGTACTTTTGGTCATCTCTATGTATGTCTTCGTTGGGGATGTATCATTTAGTTCTTCTGTCCATTTTTTCACTGAGGTAGTTGTTTTCTTTTTGTTGAGTTATATGAATTCTTTATACCTTTGTTCTTTTTCCCTCAGGATTATTCTGGCTATTCTGCATCTCTTGTGGTTCCATTTAAATGTAGTAATGCATGCTCTATTTCCTTGAAGAATACTAAGATAGGGATTGCACTGAATCTCTACATTGCATTGTGCAAGATGACCATTTTAGCAGTGTTAATTGTTTCAATCCATGAGCAGGGAATATTTATTTCTTTGCAACTTTCATCTCTTTTAATAATGTCTTACAGTTTTTATTGTATAGGTGTATTTTACTGTCTGTTAAAATTTATTCCTGGGTATTTAGTTGTTTTCGATGAGCTAGTAAATGGGATTGTTTTCCTGGTTTCCTTCTCTCTGGCTTGCCATTTGCATATAGGTTCCCAACTGATTTTGGTATATTGATTTTGCAGCTTTCCACTTTACTAATTTATTATTTGTGAGTTTTTTTTTATGTGTATGTGTGGAGTCTTCAGGGCTTTCTGTGTATATTATCAAGTCATCAGCAAGTAGTGATAATTTTATTTCTTCTTTTCTAATTGGATTCCTTTTATATATTTCTCTTGCCTAATTGCTCTAATTAGGACTTTGAATATTAGGTTGAATAGTAGCAGGGAAACTGGACATCCTTGTTGTATATCAGACCATGGTGCAAAAGCTTTCAGTTTCTCACCACTGAATATGATGCTAACTGTGGGTTTGTCATATACAAAGCCTTTACTACGCTGAGTTATGTTCCTTGTATCCCCATTTGGGGTAGAGTTTTATCATAAATGGATGTTTAATCTTATCAACTGTCTTCTCTGCATCTGATAGATCCTATGTTTTTGTTTTTGTTTTTAAAGATTTATTTATTCATACAGAACTGGGGTACAGGCCAGAGGCTCAGGGGTGGCGAGAGGCTCACCAGAGACAGAGTGGGGAACAGAACAGGCAGATCGAGGAAGTACACTGCTGAGGGGAGCAGCGGGCGGGTCAGGAGAGGTCTGCCACGCCATGTGGTCACCTCCAGGGCAGGCGGAAGTGGCTTTAGGCTCTCAGTGCTGTCCTTTAACCCACTGCACCACCAGGGAGGGCCGACCCTATGGTTTTTATCTTTTTTTTCCAATGTGGAGAATTACATGGATTGATTTGTGAGCTCGAATCATCTCTATATCACTGACATATATCCTGTTTGGTCATAATATATGATCCGTTTAATGTATTATTGAATTCAGTTTGCTAAGATTTACTTTGTCTATGTGATACCTCAATCTTTTTCAAATTGAAAGAAAAAAACTCCTGCTGATTTTTCATCACTGTCTAGTGGTAGGAAGAAATGCAGGTGTGGCTGGAGAGTAGAAGTGATGCCAAGAGGAACAGCAGTGTACTGCACCCCAGACCCTACATGTGGCCATATGCTTCCATGTAATTCCCTCTGCTGCCAAGCATAGTTGGTGAGGGGTGAGAGCAAGGCCTGGGCCAATGAGCCCAGGCAGTTCTTAGAGATGGCAAAGTGGCTGTTCACAGGTTTCCACACCACTGGTAAGTTAAGAAGATTGGCTATAGGCCCTCGCTGGTGGCACAAAGGGCTAAAGCACAGTACTAGGAAGCTAGCTGCAGCCCCTTCAGTAAGAGTTTGATCCACAGCCCAGCCCCCAGCTGCCAGGGAGCTGACCCACAGTGGTGCAGCAGACCTCTCCTGTCCCGCCCGCCAGCCCACTGCTCCCCTCAGCAGTGTACTTCAGCAACCTGCCTGTTCTGCTCCCCACTCTGTCTCTTGTGAATCCTCTCACCACCCCTGCATCTCTGGCCTGTACCCCAGTTCTGGATGCATAAATAAATAGATCTTTAAAAAAGAAGATAGGCTATGTTGTAGAGAAGGGCTTTAATTTCACTTAAAGAATATCAACAAGCTACCTCATCTGTGCACCCAGACAAGTCGGTAATGTGAATTAGGAACTAGCAGTTAAATTTAAAGTAATGTTTATGGCTAGATACCTGAAAGAGTAGGCTACAGAAAGAACAGACCCTCGAGAATTGATGGAATGTACTTTAGAATCCCAGGAGACTGCTTTGGAAAATGGGTTAATTACAGGAATATGCAGGAAGTAAGAGCTCACTCCCACTCAGCCCATTTCTTCACCCCCATCTCCATTATCACTCCAGAAAATGTTCTGGACAAATGAGTGGAGACTGAGAAATGTGCACTTTCAGCATTCATCAACCCATGGTAGAGTTTCAGAGAAAACAGAAGTTACATTAAAGCTGTATGTGTGCAGCAGACATTCCTTTCTGAGCTCTGACAAGCCCAATGACACACAAATAGGGGTTGCACTTAATCCTGTGAGAGTTTAACACTCACACCTACTGTGAAAGAATGATTTATAATGCTGTACTTGCCTCGTGGGTGTCAGACCCATATTTAGGACGAATGCAAATAAGGTCTTTCTTTAATGAATGGGGAAAGATTTTCTCATGATATTCCTCCTTCACTGATAGAAAGATACAAGTTGTTGGAGATCTAAATTTTGTCTTCTCTACTCAGAAGCTCACCTAAAAATGAGAAAAATTAGGGACTATGTCTATAAAAATGGTGGATGACTATGTGGAATATTTGTAAGTGATCTGAAATGCTCGTAAAGGAAGGACTGGATGTGACCTCTTCATACAAGTGGCAAAAGGCTAATTTGTTTTCCAAAACTTTTCCCTACTGGATAAAGAGTAAAATCTACAAGCTTTACAAACAAATCTCAAAGCTCACAGACAAATCAGTCAAACTGAAGTTGAGGCCACTTCTTTTACTCCCTTAGGTAACATCCTAGTGAATACATGCTAAATTAGTTAAGAAGTCAAGGACAAACACATTAGCACCAGAGAAGATGCTGACCTACATTAGAAAAGGAAAGTCTGGCCCTCCCTGGTGGCGCAGTGGGTTAAAGCACAGCTTAAGACACTTCCGCATGAGTTCGATTCCCGCCTGCCCCGGAGGTGACCACATGGCGCCGCAGACCTCTCCTGACCCGCCCGCTGTTCCCCTCAGCAGTGTACTTTGTCGATCTGCCTGTTCTGCACCCCACTCTGTCCCTGGTGAATTCTCTCACCCTCCGCATCTCTAGTCTGTACCCCAGTTCTGTAGAATAAATAAATCTTTATAAAAAAAAAAGAAAGTCTAGTTCAGTGTGGCATTATTTACAAAACAAAATAGAAATACTGACACTATTATTTCACGACACTATCCAACTTATGACATGTGTAGTGAGAATGCAGTTCTAAAACATAACTTAATTCTCAAAATTCAATATAGGGGCTGGTTCAATGGCTATAGTACACCACTGGCCCATACCTAGATGCTGTTTGTTTTAAGTTAAGGCTTCAACTTACCTTCAGTGTGATAGTCAATAGTTGTATTATTGGAATACAATTAATCTCTTCTCAATTCCATGCAATATGGTCCAATACAAAATATCATCAGAAGTGTACTTACCTGCTTAAGGTGAAATATATAATTTTATCTTGATTTAGCCCATTTTTTTCTTTTGTCCTTGCTCCTCAGAGCCCCAACTTCTAGCCCTCAATAGATAGTAAATAAAACATTTTCCTTAAAAGCAATCTTTCTTAGATAAAGAAAAATACCAGATGGCTTCACTCATAGCAGGAACATAAAGGACCAGAGGGGGGAAAATTAATAATAATGAACAAATATATACTAGAGACATTTTATGGGGATGGAGTGGGGAATGGGATCAAAAATGGGGGAGAGGAGTGCACTGGACTATGGTGAGGGCACACAGCTGATTTGGTGATGGGAAGCCCACGGGGATTACAACTGAGATGGAAAAAGGCACAAAGTAATGTAAAAACAAACTATTATATATTTTTTTTAAAAAAGCAATCTTTCTTCATTACTTTAGAAAATATTAAAATTTACTGAGCCCTTATTGTTTGTCAAACACTACTTTAAGTATTAGGCTATTTAATCCTTACAACAGTCCTCTGAGGTAAGTGTTATTAATATCCTCACCTTCCATGTGAGGACAATGAGGTACCTGGAGAGTAGGAACATTTCCATGATCACTAAGTCAATAAACAGCAGTTGGCATTTTGAATGCAGGCAGTGTGACCAGAGCCCATACTATTACCTGCTACTCTCAACTTGTGAAACTGACAACAACTTCTTTTGAATTGGTGTGTTTGATTAGCACTACTACACTGCCAGCAGAATGGGTCTTGGGCAAATTGTTGAGGGTCCCTCCACAAGTTTCCTCATCTATAAAATGCACCACTTTTGGCAACTGTCTTTGGTCATCCCAGATCCAGGTTGAATCTCCCAGATGCCTAAGTTTGCCTCCATTGAGGTCAAAGTCATATACCTAAAGCGCTATGCCTCTACCCTGGTACCTAAAACGGGTCTTTGGGCTTGTCCCCTGAAGCAGCATTTGATGACTTTGCCAAGGCAACTGGCAATGGGTGGGTGTGAGGATTACCATGGAACTACCATTTGGAACAGACAGGCTCTGCCTCATTTGTCAGAGCCCTCAAGGTGCCACCGACAGACGGAAAAAAACATTAAGCACAAAGGGAAGATCACTTTTGATGAGACTGTCAGCATTGCCTGTGGTACTACACTGGTCTTTACTTAGAGAACTCTCTGGGTTCACTAAAGAGAGTTTGGGACTGCTCAGTCTGTGGGCTGTCATTGTGATGGCAGCCCACCCCCATGACATCGGCAGTAATGCGGTAGAGTGAAAATAAGAGCTGTCGAGGAAAATGTTTCAGTAAAGGGTCCTTTGACAAACCAAAATAAAAACGGGCCTCTTCCATCCAACCAGAGTTAGTGTCCTTCTTTCCCTGACATTCCTTTTCTTTTGATACTTGCTGACACACAGCAAGTATGACACTTCCCATTCCATTCCCATACGAATGAAACCTGGGCCCCCACACAACTCAGGGAGGAGGCTAAGCCGCTGTAGGAAAATGGACACTCTTATTGCCAATGTCTTAGTGGGCATCTGCCTATTTGCTAAACCCTTGAACAGGGTATGTTGTTCACCTCACCCCCTATACTGCACTTACTTGTTTGGCACCCCAAATGTACCAGACTTTGGTCAAAAGCCATACTGCCTTCCCATCCACCCTGTTCCAGATGGACAAAGCAGGAAAACTCACCCAAAACTCTGACAACTCTCATCAGGACTTCCCCAACCTTCATTCTGGTCTCTGGTGTGCGCTGGTCTTTACTGCTGTCGTACTGAGCCAACAGGCCAAGCAAGACTTTCTCAGGGTAGGTGTCTGAGAGTACGGCAACTCCTGGGGTTGAAAATAAGAAAGAAAGGACTTATTACTGTTTAGGACCGAAAGGCAAATAACCCTAGACAGGCTGTGATAGGCTGAGCACACCCATCGTAATTCAAACAGCAAGAGACTCTAATCTACCAGTCTCTCTTTATTTGGAGAGACTACATACCAGGATGTTGGGGCCAAGGACGCAGACTGATCCCAGCTTTGTATGTGCTAAAGGGCACTTCCAGCACTGATACTCTGAGACTGCGGGTTGCAGACTCTGGAAGCTGGGACTAGATGATTCTGCCGCAAAGAAGGGGATGCGCATGGCGAAGACTGGATTAAATGCCCTGTCGGGGCCCCTTCTCAGGGTCTGCACTGTGCCTGCGCATGTAGCTGCTTGGAGGCACAGCAGAACGTCTCTCTTTGCTGCATTTCTCCACTCCAGTACAATTTCTCTTGGTAGCACTTCAATGATGAAAGCAATTTCCACAAGAAAACTGCATCTTTGAATGGAATCAAAAGGCCAGAGATAGCAATCTTGTTATAAATTTCAGGAATTAAGAAAATCAAGATGCTGAAGAAATTTATAATTATCTTTTATCTGAGTTACTGTTCTCCTGTTTGAACTGACAAGCTTGCTGGCAAAGCCTACACACCATGCTCTCTGTTAGCGGTTGTGATTCCATTCTCTATACAGCAGACGTTTACCACACCTGCTGGGGCTGCACCTGTCTGCCCACCCGCTTTCCTGCCCTCCCTACCTCCATCTTCCCATTGTTCTGGGAAGTCTCTGCATGTGGTCCTGAGCGTTGTCTGCCTTTATGTTTATGCCTCCACTTATACATGCAGAAGCCCTGCTCTTCACAGCGTTTAAGGCTGCGGCTGGGATGGAAGTAAGCAGTTTCCCTGTTGCCAACTGTGACACTACAGTTGTAGTTAGCGCTATCATGTAAAATGATGGTCAAGTTTGTGGTGGCTCCAAGGTGGAGAAAGAAACATTCAAGCATTGTAAAAAGGGTGGAAGAAATGGCTGAAGAAAATCAATGGTAAAAAGAAAAGAAAAAGAATTATAAGTTTTGTTGATCTGCCATTCGTTTTACAAAACTAGGTAAATTCTGGAAGGCAACTTCACACCACAAGAGGCCCATGGTATAAGAAAAGAATAAATAAATTGTTCCCTAAGGGGGCAGGGAGGAAGAAAACAGCTTTCAAGTACTGCAAGAACCAAAGGAAAAATGAATTGGCAGTTGATGGTTGCAATTCTGACAGAGGGCATGTTACTGATCTATGACAAGATCTGGTACATGTATAGGTCTGTAGTTATTAAAACTATCTTTTTATCACAAGTTATTAAAACTATCTTTTTATCACAAGTGCCCAACTCAGATACTTGCTGGATGTTTCCTTTTAGAAATAACTTCAGCTGTGCCTAGCTTTTCTGAAACATAGCTATTATTAAGGCCCCTGTGCCTTGTTTTTGTCTATTTCCCCCTCACTACTCTGTATTAAAAAAACAGTTATTTACATCCCTCAACATATTCTGCCAGATAAGTTAAAACCAAAGGCACTCTTGGTTTTTTCTCTGAAGCAGACAGACAACACTGGTTCCATGGTTGCTACTCTTGTAACAGGGCAGGGAGAGGGGTAACCCTAAGTCCCCAAATCTGCCTGCTTTAAATAGGCTCTGCCATCCACCACATCAAGACAAAACATATAAGATCTTTAAAGGAAAGGAACTGTAATAGAATCAGTGTGCAATACAGAAAAAAAAGAATATAGTTTCTGAATCAAACACCCAAAGCTACCCATCCCCTCATGGGTAAAAGTCCACCTAAAAGGGACTGGCCCAAAGCAAGGCCTGAAAGCCCACCACAAGTCTAAAGCACCTTCTGGCCAGGACCCATAGAAAAGGGTTAGAAATAGCCAGACAGGTCTGGGAGGAAAAGAGCAAAATCAAAATCAAGATAAACACTGCCATGGTCACCTCCCCATGGGTCTCTCACCCACGTCTGTTCCACCCAGTCCAGGACCAAGAAACAAGAGCCGCTTCCTCACCTGTGTCTGCCCCATGCGCCTCCCTCAGGCCTCCCTCTGGCTCTCCATCCTGCTTCCTTCTCCTCAGTCTCCTCCAGATTCTTCTCCTCCCTGCTCAGATCTACCCTCCTTTTGGGTGGGACAGGAAACCTGGAACCTCCCCTTTTCCTGGGACCACCCTGTTACTCTCTCTCTGCTAACCACATCCAGTGTCCCTTCAGGAGACACCCCTCCCACTCTCAGCCTCTGTGGCACTAACTACCTACGCTCTCTGTCTTTGTGTGTAAACTCGAATCCCAGGCTGGCCTGTGGAGCCACTCCAGCCACCCCATCTTCACCACAATGACTGGCTCAGACCCAGGCAAGGACATTCAATCCTAGGGCTACTGGGAAAGATAAGCTTTATGCCACCCCGCCCCCAACCTCCCACTGAAGCGATTAACCTGGAATTGCCAGTGACCACCAGTTGGAGAAAGCCCACCTTAAACAAGGCAATCCAGAGACTGGTCAAGTCAGTGAGGGAAGTTATATGTGTTGAGCTTCTGGATCAACTCTACTTCTACCACTAGAATTGATGGTGCATTTGCCTTCTTCATATTAGAAAAACAAACTCAGATAGCTTTTTTTTTTTTTTACTTTTTCTGTAATGGCCAAACTCTGAATTCCATCAGGGAGCTCTAAATTCTCCCAATCTCACATTAAAGGGTTGCCAACAGCAAAGCACAGCTTCCTTGCTTCCCACAGTCCCACGTTTGCAATTGTTTATCTTCCTGCTGGCTGCTCCACAGATTGCTGCCAAGTGGCCTTCTGACTGTGAATTTTCCTTCTAAGATGCCATTGCCTCCTGAGCGTTTATAAATCCCTGGTGAACAGGAGCAGTTCCTCCCTTACTCCTACACCATCAGGGAGGAGACTCAGATAGGAGGCTAAGGCTATGTCTCAAAGAAAGGGATGAGACGTTGTGTGGCATTTTCTGTTACTTATTTGGAAAGTTTTCCCACCTTTGACAACTGAGGAAGCATAGCCATAACCTCCACACGACCCTTGGCCTCTCACACTTGATCATTGCTTTGTAATTTGAAAATGGGGTAATTTCCGGGCCGGGCCAGGCCAGGCCAGGCTTCCAGGAAATGTGACACAGCAAATGACACATCAGTCCCTTTGGCAGGGGAACCAAAGGAGTGTGTGGAAGATACCTGTTTCCACTCTGACCACAGGCTAATGACTTTGCATTTCAAGATGTGGAATAACAGAAGATTGAAAGAAGGGAAAACTGAACCGAAACAAGCAAGAGTTCATCGAATTCTGACCTGCATTTTGGATGCAAAACACAAGATTAGAGGCAAATCAATGTCACTGAGAAAATACTTATTTAGGGCAAGTTTTGTTGATCTGCCATTCATTTTACAAAACTGGATAAATTCTGGAGGACAACTTCCTATCAGCAGGTGCACGTGCTTTACTCTTCCTTCACCAAAACTCCAGTTCCACAGCCTTCTCATATGACCCCCTCCACTGCTCTTCTGGGGCTACCTGGAGTCTAGAGTTATTTTCATTGTATTTTGCCTATTTGTTTTGTTTGGTTATTTATATTTCACAAACAACTGCAACCATCTAGTAACTGTCTTCCACCTCCTGACTTATTTCATTTGGCATCATCACCTCAAGATACATCCATATTGTTCTAAAAGGCTCCACTTCATCTTTTTGAATGCCTACACGTGTCTACCACAATTTCTTTATCCAGTTGTCTGTCAATGGCATTTAGGCTGATTTGGTGTCTTAGCGATTGTAAATTGTGCTGCTATCGACATAGGAGGGCATACATGTTGAAAAAAATAGTCTTAAAAGTACAGTACAATAACAAAAGTACAGTACAATAAACAGAGACAACCAACTCTGTCAAACAACTGGTCTCTTCTCTCCCCAGGACCTTCAGTACAAAGCTAGAAATGTATTTTGATCAAAACTGGTTCACTTTAAGATGCTCCCTCATGCTGTTCAGTGACTGTATGTCTTTAGCAGTGAAAGCTGGGTTCGTCTCCCTTCACTCAGTGTTCTGGCGTTGTGGGAAAGACAGTTTAGCTGTAGATGTGTGTGCTGATTGGTCCCATACCAGGAACTGGCATTAAAACTAAACTGCCTCATTAACCCCAGGCAGGTAGCATCCTCCAAAGATCCAGAAACCAGCGAGCCCCTCAAACCTTTCAATCATCTCTGCAAAATCACAAAATCCTATGTTTTGGGTGATTCCATTTATATGAAATGTTTTGAACGTATATCTACAGGGAAAAAGTAGATTTAGCAGTTACCTAGGACTGTGAGAGGTGGGAAAACTGAAGAGGGTCTGCTAATAGATATGGAGCCTCTTTCTGAAAAGATAAAAACATTCTGAAATTGATTTTGGTGATGGTTACACACACTGTGAATATACTGAAAACCAGTGAATTGTATACTTTAAAAGGGTGATCGTTATGGTATGTGAATTATATTTCAAAAAGTTACTAAGAAAACTACTGGGAAATATTTCATATCTACCCTTTTAGGTTTTTAGATTAGAAGGTAAAGGCAGAGCATCATCAAGCACATCTTAAATGTAAAGGGAAAGTCACTGCCAAGAGCAAAGTATCAATGAACAGCCTTTTGAGCCAACCTGTTCTGACAATGAGACGAGAAGGGACATAGGTGCACATGAGTGTGTGTGTCCATGCTAAATCTTCACACAAAGAATGGGCAGATTATGTTTTAAAAAGTTTTTAATCAAGAGTAGTATGTTTAAGCATTTTATTTGAAAATGGGAGGCAATAACAACTAGAAGAAATTTCTTAGAGGGGTGGGGACGATGGTGATCTCTGGTGACTGGGATTGTGTGGGGTAAGAAACAGGACAGCCTTTAGAATCTATACAAACTCTGGTCAAAGGAATTCATAGAAATCAGTAGATTTTTAAAACTACAAAGAAGATAAAATGTATATTAATCTATGGAGGGAGCTCTGTTATATAACAGTGATAATCAAAAGAAAAGGTCATGGGTAAAAATTTTCCTTCTGATTTATAGCAAAATCATCAACAATCTGTGCCTGTCCTCTCTTGCAGCACTAAGACACTGAGGTAAGAAAGGTAGGAGCTGAAGAAAAGGAAAATTCTACCCTTTAGCAGGGAACTTCAGTTGCTACTTTTGAGACCTCTCATTATGATGGAAACTAACAATAATTTCAGCTCCAGGTATCCAGGAAGTTGCACAAACTAGGGAAGTTGGTTATTAAATCAAGGAAGTATGAGAATTCCACTGAATAGCTGGGCTGTCTTTGTAATTAAAGTCAATGAGAGCGTCTAGCATGCCCATTTGATGATGTTTCTCAAAAGCTTCTAAATTGTGTTAAGTGTGTACAAGCCCCAACAAATTTATAAAGACTCAAGATGAGTGAATGTTACTCAGGCCTGAGGAAAAAATAGGGTTAGACTAGTAAATTGTGACAGTTGACAACTGAAGATTTTTAAGAACCATACCTAGTATCTGTCTCTTTAAATCAAGATCTAAATGACATACTCTAACAGTAAAATAATGCTAATCAATTAGCTAAAATTGCTTTCTGATTCCCATTTTGGAGGGGAAAAAGTAAAGATGAGTGAATCATCTATATTCACTGACAGTTAACAATATTTGATGGAAGTGATTTGGATCAGGAAATAGTACTAATAAGTAAAAAGCTAGTAGTTAATATAGTACAAAATTCCAATATTTATGGAGGGTAGTTGCTGCAGACAGAAGATGAAGTTCTCTGCCACTAATGAAGAGTATCTAAATGAATTTGCACCAGGGGGAGATTGCTGTCCACTCTCCCAGCCCAAGCTTTAATTAAAGAACAAAGGAACAAGAAAATAGCATGCAATTATGTTTTTGCTCATACAGATTAATAACTTTTTTGCTCATACAGATTAATAAGTTACTGCTGAAAACAAATTTTCCTGATTAGCGGGGAACAAGCACAAGAGCCAGTATGTCCTCAGAGAACAGGAGTTAATTCTGGGAAGAAGTTCTATTTGTAGCTAACAGCCTGGAACTCCATAGGCAGAGTAAACAGGTATTTTCAAAAAAAACCAGCTCCCTTTAGAGCAGCGGGCCCCCAACAGGTAGTTGTTGGGCTAGGCAAGGTCCTAGACACCTCACATGCATTCATCCACTTAAAGATCCCACAATCCTTTGAAGTAGGTACTAGGTTAGGATTAGTCCTAATCTTATTAGGAGAGAAGTTGAGGAACAATGGGGTGAAAAATGTGGCCCAAGACCACAGAAGAACCAGGAGGCAGAGTGGAGTTGTAAAACCTGCACTATGCTCTACTACAGCCACCTGGCCACAGCACTAGGGATGAGAACTAACAAAGCAGTATTAGCTTTGTACGTCCTAACCCCAAAATATATTCTATTACAAGTATATGACTTGGAACACAGCTTCCCCCTAAAAAAATTGACTGTTGGACTGCAAGGTTGGAGGAAGGAGATGCACTTTGCACACTGTGTCTCAGACAAACTGGCAGGATCCTCCCTGGTCTGATGGGGCTTCAGAGGGACAGTTGGTGTCTTTATTTAGCATGTAGTAACGTTAATGAAATTCACAAATGATTCTCACTTGAGATGTTGTTGACATTAGTGATGACAGAGGAGTCATATAAAAGGAAAGCAGAAACTTGGATTTTAATGAGTTCCAGTTTTTAACCAGTGATTCTCAAACATCTCCACCTACAATAGCTTTCTGGGTAACGTAAGCCCCCTACTACCCTCTCCAAATTCAGTAAAACTCAAAACAGCAGCAAAAAGTTTGGAGCCTTTTTTATAAGGGCGGCATCTTGCAAACACCTCTGCGTGACAGAAGAGTCGGAATAAGAGCACGAGCTGAGAGGAACATCCTCAAGAGTGCCACAGTGATCAAGGTTTTGTGGTATGTGCAAAAATAAAACAAGGTGGCCCTAGTACTGAGTGAAGACGTAAGTGAGGAAGGAAGGAAAAGAAAATAGCAATTACAGCTGCTTTGAAAGTGATCACAGTCCTGTGTATTCAGATAAACTTATTTTCATCTCTGGATGGGTGAGAAAGAAGCAATATGTCATTTATTTAATTCTCTTTCAGCAGTTTTCAAAGAGTGAAAGAGCACATTAATAGTCTCTTTGTCCTAACAACAGAAACATTCGCTAGTAAAATGAAAAGAGGGGCTTTGGATTTCCCAAAACAAACAAACAAACAAACACAGTAAATGGCTCTCTTCCCCTGAGACTAGGTAAGTAATACCCTTTCCATGTCCTCAGGTCTCCGGGTGGGTGGCCGCATGGGAGGAGAACCACTGAACTTCTGATTCATTTTTTTCTAAGTTTTCTGCTTGTTCACCTCAAGCCTGTGCAAAGAGAAACTGCAAAGTCAGCAAAATTGACATATATGTCAGGTTCTCACTGGTTTTGAGTAAGTCAAGGCTGCTCAGGGGAGTTGTCGCCTGGCCTGAAGCTCTAGCAAGACAGGGCTGATTTTTTTTTTTTTTTTCATGTTATCTGGTATCTTGAAGTTAGAAGACCTGCTCTAGACTTTGGACACCAAGCTGTGATATAGGCAAGACATCAATTCTTCTGAAATCTCCTTTTTCCCCTAAGTTCATCCTAACAGATGTTTGGTGAGCTGAGTAGGCAAGTCTCTGTGATATGTGCTCCAGGCCAGAAGTGACTTAAGGAAAAGTGGTGGTTGCAAAATCAACAACCATGACGTATGGGCATTTAACTGTAGTTTCATGTGGAAACCAGTCAGAGTTATAAATTTCTTCTAAAAAGCTCCTTGTCTCTCATAAACACATATACAAATGTGAATACTCTGCCTACAATTTGAGGGAGAGACCAGAACCTCCTGGGGGTCCACACAGCCCTCAGGTTAAAATCCTTGTGCTAAGTAGGACGCCTAGAAATGGACAGGAAAATTTTGCTTCCACAATCAAAAGACCTGAAATGAAAAATTTTCCTGATGACATAAGGAGTACTTGGTCCTGTAAGAGATTCAAATGCTAAAGAAAAGTATATAGAAGAAACAAAATATAAATGACCCCTGGGAGGCACGGGAGGACTGAGGAGTGAAGCTATGGGATATCTCTTTTAAAATATTCTAAAATTGATTGTGGTGATCTATCAGATTATTTACAGATTGTGTAAATAATGTAAAGGCTATTATATTATAACAAATCATATGGCATGTAAATAATATCTCAATAAAACCTTCTAAATAAAACCACCTGAAATCTGAAATCAACAAAAGCACTTCAATGCTCTCTCATTCATACACTATTTTTTGAGTAGATGTGCACACAGTTTTTACTGTGGACACCTTTGTTTTATTTTGATAGTTTTCTTTTTAATAGCAAATTGAAGGTAGATAAAATGAGATGGCTTGGCTTTCACACTTGATAATTCTACACAGTCCACTGATAACCCTGAAAACACTGATAGTAATATTACTTGGGGAGGTAGAAGTAGAAAGGATTTCTTTTAAATTTTACTTCAGTTAAAAAGAAGGGAAAAAGGGTCAATTAAAAAAAAATCCAAATCAGTTATATAAGATTATATAGACATAACCTGCAACTATTGCATAAAATCATGAAGTCTGGAAACTATTTTTAGAATCAAGGCACTAGAAAGAAATCTTCTATGCATGCACGAATTTACAGGGTGCCTACTATGCACCACGTATTGTCACTAAGATAAAAGAGTAACAGCACAGCGCCTGTCTAGAGAAAGAGACAATTAGACAAAGCTTACAAGACAGTGTGGTTAGGACTGCATGTCTGGGTAATGAGTCCACAGGGAGAAAGGAACAAAACTGGTGTTGTACAGGGGGACTCATGGAGGGGACAAGTGAGCTGTGTCTGCAAAAAGCAGGAGTTTCCTCAACTGAGGGCTGCCCGGGACCAAGTGCATAGGAATAATTATTCCATTATTCAATGTCACAGGTTGTTTTAGACAGACTACTAGAGGCACCTACTGCCCATTTATAATCATAGAGAGTGTAGGGGGGTTATACTGAGAAATAGCTGATTCTAAGAATAGAAACACTCCAAAGCTATATTCCAATTAATGTTCAATCCCAATTAAACATGTTCCAATTAATTTTCCTACCAAGAATGCTTAAGTATGCCTCTGACCAGTACTGAACCTTACCCCATTAAAAAAATGTTTTTTCATTTGAAATAGCACAAAAAAATTGGGTTTTGTTGCTATTTTAATGTTCCTTTGCTTTTTAGCAAAGGTGGCTGTTTTCTCAAAATTTTACTACTTATTTGAACTCCTCCATAATAAATTGCCTACTTACGCTTACTCTCCATTTATCTGTGTACTTTTCATATTAATCTTTATGAGCTCTTTGTGTAGTAACTGTTTGCTTGCTTATCCTTTTCAAAAAACAAGTTTATTGAGATAAAATTGGCATACAATAAAATTTAATTTTTTGTATATTTACATAAATGTATGATCATTTCATTAGCTCCAGGCCATTTATACCACTCCTAAAAGAAATCTACTAAATTAGCAATCACTTTCTCTGCCCAAACTCTGTAATTCTGTCTCTGTAGATTGACACTAAAATCTTTTTTCTTTAATTATAATTTGTACTTTTTAAAATTTTTAATTTATTTTTGCATAGATGAACTGACATGTAGGCGAGATGTGGGAAGGCTGAGAGGATTTACCAGACATAGAGTGGAAAACAGAACAGGAGAATTTTGTGAAATACTCCGCTAAGGGGAACAGTGGGCAAGACAGGAGAGGTCTGCTGAGCCATAGATGGGACTGAACTCAGGCTTCCTAAATGACAGCACTGAGACTTAACCCGTAGGCCACCAGGGAGGCATACTTTGCACTTTTATTTTGATTATGTTGTTTTTGACATAAATGAGTTTTAAACTTTTAAGAGATCAAATCTATTCATATCTTGACTTTTCCATTTGGAGGTTAAATATTATCTCAGAGTTCTGCACTCTGCATATTCTTTCTTGTTACTTTTTTGATATAAGAATTCTCTCCTCAGCTGTGTCTACTACAAAAAAAACACCCAAGGTGGTTTTGTTTTATTGTACTCTTCTATTTTTAGACATTCTATATACCTTTCTTTTTCAAATCTGCTAGATGAGTTTTGGTTGTTTACCATCCAAGAAGATATTTTCAGTTTGTCTTAATAATTATCTGAATATAGTAAGCCTTCTTAATTCATAATTTTATGCAACAATTAAACTCAAATTTATGGAACATGTTTCCTTGTGCTTAGTTTTTTTGGAACCATGTAGTAGTTATACATAAATAAATGTACAGTAATTATCAAAGGGATGGGGGAATGAGGAGTTATTATTTAATGTTTGCAGAGAATGTTATGGTGATAAAAATTTTTAGAAGTAGACTGCAGTGACACAACATTATAAATAGAATCACTGAGTTTTACATTTAAAAATGGTTAAAATAGCATATTGCAACAAAATATTTTAAATTATTAAACACATTTAAAACAGAAGTAAAAACATTTTAAATTATTATGGGGTTTCATTGTAGTCTTAGGGAAGGTGCCTTCTTCCACAGGAGAAATGCTTTAGTTTCTGCAAGACTCTACAGACACAAACCGTATAGAAATACTTAAAGCTCTAATTCCCTGCCTAAAATTTTCTAAATTCCTGCAGAAAGGAAGGGCATTCAGTAATTTCAAAATGCTTTCTTTCATTATCCTTTCTGCTCCAATTAGTGCCTGTTGAATGTCCCTTCCAGTCCCTGGAGTTGAAATAAAGGACAATATTTTTACTTCTGACTCACCCAAAGGCATATTCCTAAACCTAACCTTGGAGGCCTTCTATTGGAACCCCACCTCAAGTTGGTTTGGGCTTTCATTTCCACAATTTGCCCTTCAAGGCCATAAACCTCAAAGCTTAGTATCAGCAAGGCCCTCAGAGCAACGCAGGCTCTCATGGTTGATCTACCTCTTAGGCTTCTGGCTTCCTCTTTAAGATGATGGTTTGGTAGCTCTCTACTTTCTCTTTAGCTCATTAATGCTTTCTAAATGTTCTAAATGTTACCCTGCATAATAGCTGTTTTCAGCTAACCTATCACATCATTACTGCAAATGGAAGACAGAACTGTATTCTCTTCTAGATTTTGTCTAGTTGAATTTAAGAATTATTGTTTTCATTCACCTTACAAATATGGCACAGGTTGAAGTTTCTTTGTTATAATAAGTTAGCATATCAATTTTATGTTAAGAGAGCCCTCCCTGGTGGTGCAGCGGGTTAAAGCACAGCATTAAGAAGCTAAAGGCACTTTAGCATGAGTTCGATCCCCACCCCAGAGGTGACCCACATAGTGCAGCAGACCTCTCCAGACCTGCCCGCGCTCCCCTCAGCAGTGTACTTCGTCAGTCAGCCTGTTCTGCTCCCCACTCTGTCTCTGGTGAATCCTCTCACTGCCCCTGCACCTCTGGCCTGTATCCCAGTTCTGTATGCATAAATAAATAAATTAAAAAAATTTTTTCTGTTAAGAAATTCTGTCATCCTAAACAAGTACCTTCACTCCTGGGCCTTTCTTTACATTGCTATCTCACTGAGCTTGAAGTTATTTGCCCATCTTCATGTGCAATTTTTGACCCACTGACCTACTGATCTTCTCAGCAACCTGATAAGAGCTTACATGTAACAGCTTTTTAATACATGCTGCTGAGACATCAGACATCAATATGCTACAAGAGAACTGCTGTTGAGAGCAGAGCGGGGTGGCTCTACCCACAGTTATTTTCTCTGGGTCCTTGATATGAACAACATCTGGATAGACACATCTGGGTAAAATTTTGCTGCTAATTTAACTATTTGGTTACTGCACTGCAAGATAATAAATAGTGAATGCTGTTCGATTTTATCTAATTAGTATTCCCTGACTTAATAGTTTTGTAAACTGAATCACTTTATGAACTAAATATAGAAAAGTTATTATTATGGTCTGGTTTCTAAGCAACCATTTCATTAAGAAAAGCTTCACTTAGGAGAAACATGTTTGTCAGTCAGCTTTGTACTCTCATCATATAATTTCACAACAGAGAAGCCACGGTGGCCCTACCTGAGTAGTGACTACTTGTGAAAAGGGTGGGGGAGGGGGGCCTAGACAGAGGGAGCCATCTGTTTCATCTTCCACAGCCCTGAGTCTTGTGACAATAATTCAGTTTTCCTAAACGCCACATAATGAAAAACAGTGTCTTCTGGAGTATAAAAGCAATAGATGTTAATACTAGAATATGGGGAAAATATAAGCAAAAAGACACAAAGGAGAAAGTAAAATTCACTAGAGTTTTTGAAACCTCATGTTAGATCTCAGTGTATTCCACTGATAGTAAATATATATAATATTTTTTTAGGGGCCTCCCTGGTGGCAGAGGAGTTAAAGGCGGCACTATTAAGCTATTAGCAGCCACTGCATGAGTTTAATCCCTGGCCAGAGACCTAACTTACATAGCACAGCAGATCTCTCCTGTCTCATCCCCTCCTCCCCTCTGCAGTGTGTTTCAGTAGAGCTGCCTGTTCTGCTCCCCAATCTGTCTCTGGAAAGTCGTCTTATCCTCCCCCTCCCACCCCCACACCTCTGGTCTACACCCCAGTTCTTGTATGCTTAAATAAAAATAACTCTTTAAAAATATAACAATAGGCCCTCCCTGGTGGCGCAGCGGGTTAAAGCACAGCCCTGAGAATCTAAAGCCACTTCTGCATGAGTTTGATTCCCGCTTGCCCCGGAGCTGACCCACATGGTGCGGCAGACCTCTCCTGACCCGCCCGCTGCTCCCCTCAGCAGTGTACTTCGTCTATCTGCCTGTTCTGTTCCCCACTCTGTCTCTGGTGAAGCCTCTCGCCGCCCCTGAGCCTCTGGCCTGTACCCCAGTTCTGTACAAATAAATAAATAAATCTTGAAAAAAAAAAAAAGTGAGTTGTCAAAACTGTATTGATAGTGGTTTAAGAATACTTTCCCACCCCTGCCCAAGATCCCGTGTGACCAAATGGGGGAATCAATGCTTTAATTAGTTAAAAATGTTGAAGTCATGATTCAGCAGCAAAAGGAACTATGTCAGGGTTAATAAAAAACATAATTGGGCTTATTAAGTGTGTGAACTGCTTCAAGGACCATCTTAATAACATCTGGCAAGATTAGGAATTTTAATTTGTATTTGAAATGAAGAGTGATGGAGGTGGCTTGCTCCTCTGAGTGTGGGAGAGAAAAGCCAGGCTCCCCCTTCTAGCTGTTGCCTTAAAGTAGATCCAGTGAAAGGGATTGGTCCTATTACAGAGGAAAGGAATATAGCGCTTAGGACACTTCTAAAGAGGAACTTGCTGTTTTACTTACCACTTCTCTCACTACTTTATTCTCCTTAACTTGCCTTCAAATTCCAACTTTACTAAAGAAAGAGAGGCTCCAGGGCATATTTTAAATAGCTGTTCTGCAGGGAAGGAACTTACATCTTAATAGCTTGTAAAGTAGATGTTTAAGCAGCTGACTCTATCCCAAAGTATCTTACAACTGCTTTTTGGGTGGTGAATCCTGCCATTGTGACAGCTACCTTACATGAATAGGAGGTGAAGGATTTGAAATGAGCCCTGGGAACCGAGAAATTAAGAAGTATTTAACTGCATAGCTGAAGATTCACTGTTGCCATGGCTTAATTTCACTTTCTGCAGGAGCAGAGATCATGGAGAGCTGAGAAAGGTGAGAAAAAGGAAAAGAGAGAGGAGAAAAGCACAGTTACAAGAACACCTTGGCTCCGGGATTCATTCCAGACTTCCTCTTTAACTAGTTGCCCTCTTACTGATAATTTTTGAGCTTCAGTTGCTTTGTCTGAAGAGGGGGAAAATAAAAACATTGATTCTCCTAAGGTTGTGATAAGGGGAAAATGAAATAATGTAGGTTACATCTGATGTGTGGCTGGTGCGCAATAAATCGTGTGAAATGAGAGGGAAGGACTGTAATAAGTGTGATATTTCCAATTCCAGGAAGCCCATCAGCACACTACCAGAGAGCTGGCAACAACAAGCCTTCAAGGCTTCCTAGAAGCCCACTCAGAACGTAACAGGGTGGTTTGCATGAACCCGGACAACTCGCTGCGTACTTTTGGTGAAGAGCTCAGATGCCTTGTCCTGGCATGCCAAGCGCTTCTGCATTCCAGCCCAGGCTACTCCTGCCTTCACGCCCACTTTGCTCCTAACAACTTGAACTGTTTCCCGCCCTCTACACTTGCCTGCATCTTCCTACTTTTGCTTTGGTTCAGCCTCAATCCACTCACTTCATCTGCACATGTTTAAATTCTGCCCATCCATTCCTCGTACTCCTAAGAGCTCCATGAAAAACCATGGTTCTGAAGTTTTAAAGGTTATTTTTTAAAGTGCACAATTTAGTCACTTTTAGTACATTTACGAAGTTTTGTTTACTGATCTGTACCAATTCCAAAACATTTTCATTACTCCCAAAAGAAACCTCCTAGCCATGATCATCACACTTCATTCATCCCCACCCTTATTCTCTAACAACCCCTAATCTACTTTCTGTATCTATTTGTACCTTGGGAACAAAACAGTGCAGGCACAGGCTTAATTACTGTTCCCTGTGACAAGGGTACCATTTTCAGAGTCAAAGTCTTAAAATTTGAACCCTGGGGCCCTCCCTGGTGGCGCAGCAGGTTTAAAGCACAGCACTAAGAAGCTAAAGCCACTTCCACATGAGTTCAATTCCCGCCTGCCCCGGAGGTGACCACATGGCACCGCAGACCTCTCCTGACCCGCCCACTACTCCCCTCAGCAGTGCACTTCATCAAGTAGGCCTGTTCTGCTCCCCACTCCATCTCTGCTGAATCCTCTTACCCCTACACTTCTGGCCTATACCCCAGTTCTTGTATGCATAAATAAATAAATCTTTAAAAAATACCAAAAGTATAAGCATAAAAGAAAATATTGATAAACTGGGCTTCATCAGTAGTACAAAGTTTTGTGCTTCAAGTGATACCAATTATCACTTGAAGAACCCACAGAATGGCAAGAACCCACAGAATGGCAAGCCACATCTATATAGAACCCACAGAATGGCAAGCCACATCTATATAGGTCATAATATTTCATGAAGGACACAGGGAGCTCTTACAACTTAATAAAAAAAGACAAAATTGGGTCCTTCCTGGTGGCACAGCAGGTTAAAGCACAGCTAAGAAGCTAAAGCCATTTCAGCATGTGTTCCATCCCCACCCAGAGGTGACCTACATGGCACGGCAGACCTCTCCTGACCCACCCACTGCTCCCCTCAGCAGTGTACTTCGTCAGTCGGCCTGTTCTGCTCCCCACTCTGTCTCTGGTGAATCCTCTCACCGCCCCTGCACCTCTGGCCTTTACCCTAGTTCTGTATGCATAAATAAATAAACCTTTTTAAAAAAAAGACAAATAATCTAGTATAAAAATGGGCAAATAATCCAAATAGACATTTCTCCAAAGAAGATATAGAAATGGACAATAAGTTCATGAAAAGAGACTCAACACCATCATTTATTAGAAAAATGCAATCAAACTCACAAGATACCATTTCATTCCCACTAAAATGCCTATTATCAAAAAAATAGACAAGAACACGTTGGCAAGCTGTAAAGAAATCAGAACCCTCAGGCTAATAGGATAAAAAAATAGATCAGCCACTTATAAGAAATGAAAACACATGTCCACACAAAAAATTGCACATGAATGTTCACAACAGCATTATGCATCACAGCTGAAAAGTAAAAACAATCCAAATGAGTGGATAAACAAAAGTAATCACTGATGTGGTAGAATATTATTCAGCCATGAAAAGGAATGAAGTATCAATCCACACTACATGATTGTACCTCAAAAACATTATGCTAAATGAAAGGAACCAGACACAAAAGAACACTCATTGTATGATTCTATTTTTATGAAATGCCCAGAGAAGGCAAATCCATAGAGACAAAAAATAGATTCATGGTTCCCAGGGGCTAAGGGAAGTGGGGAATAGGAAATGATGATAATAAATATAGGATTTCTTTCTGAACTGATGAAAAGTTCTAAAATTAGATAGTGGTGAAGGTTGCATAATTCCCTAGATATACTAAAAATATTGAATCATACATTTTAAACAGTGAATTTTAGGTTTATAAATTATATCTCAGAAATTTAAAAAATGAGGATAATATCTTCTTCCTAGAATTGCTTCAAGAATTTACATGAGAGACATTTATAAATACTCATATAATTAAGAGGTACAGAAACCAGGTTAGTACATAAAAAGAATTCTTCCCATTTCAAGGACATAAATGGGAATGATAAACTTCATAGGACTGCAATCTAAATTTCAATGCCAGATCCAATTTAGATGGTCCTTCAAGGGATAGAATTATTTTCAGTTAATGATTGCCCAACTTACTTTACTTGAGGTAGAAATCTGAGCAGGAGACAAGGAGTTCAGGCTCTGACAAGCTAAGACTTGAAATCCTGTGCAGTTTGAAGTTGTAAAAACAATTTTACCCTGTATCTACTTTCCCCCTCCAGGGTCTTTTGCTTTCCCGCCCCTTGGCTCTTTCACCAGAAATGAAGAAAGGAAGAGGGTGGAAGAGGTGTCGTGATTTGTATGGGCACGTCGCGATGTCTACATTCTCCTCACTACAAGGCAAGGGTGTACTTTCACCTCCATGCCTGGCTCAGAGCCTAGAGTTACTCCGTCATTTTTTTCAATGCGTTTGGAAGTTTTATCCAAAGATCCTTTTGACAATGATGGGGATCACCTGGACCCCTCAAATGCATCTGTCTCTGGTGTTGCTTTCAAAATATCCTTTAAATAATTAAGTGACCAAGAGGATACAAGAGCAGATCCATGATAAATAACCTGGTATGATAAATAACCTGGCTATACTATCTTATTTGAAAAGTATTGACTTATCACATTAATTTTTGAACATCTATATCAGTAATGTGAACAATGCCCAAAACTATGGGACTCACGGACGTGTTTTAATGGCAGTTTTGAGTAAGGACTTCCATTGTTTTTACCTTTTATACCACACCATTCACATTTTTTCAAATAATGAGAATGCATTAATCTATATAATGATAATGATGCAAAACAATCAATGAAAAAAGAATATATATAAAGAGTCTAAAAAGAAACTAAATCTTCCACTATAAACTCTAGATTATAGACAGAACTCAATGATTTAAGGCCTCCCTGGTGGTGCTTGGGGCAAGCTCTCACCAGTGTGGCCTGAGTTCGATCCCCAGTCAAGAGATGACCCACATGGCACAGCAGACCTCTCCTGTCTCACCCACTGCTCCCCTCAGCAGTATATTTCAGGTGATCTGCCTGTTCTGCTCCCTTCTCTGTCCCTGGTGACTCCTCTCACTTCTGCACTGCTGACCTACACCCCCGTTCTTCTATTCATAAATAAAAATTAAAAAAAAAACTCAGTGATTTGATATATAATTTTCTGCCTAAAGAAGCTACTACTGAGTATCTACTTACCTGAGAATAGGTGCTATGAGAACTAAGTCAATTATTACTTCTCAGTAAGACCAAAAGGAGATACGGTCTTTCATAAAATTAAAATTAAACTCATAGAGAATTTAGTTCTCAGACTGTTGTGATGGACAGATAATGCATATATCAGAAATTCCAGTATCAGGAATCAACAAGTAAATATTAAATGAGTGAGTTTATTTCACTCCTTTGTGCTATCCCTGGCCTGCAGACAAAGTTGGGGAGAAATTACAAAAGGAAGGCAAAGTATCACTAAATTAAGCAAAAGGTATGTTGTAATTTTTCATAGAGCCATTTAGGCAGCAAAGGAAAAGAAAATTTAAACACAAAGACAGCCAGGTGCACCTTGAACACAGGACATTTACAAGTGGGTTGGGTCGTCTCACTGAGAGTCCAGAGAGGTTTGGCTCCAGGGAGGCTTTCAGCGTGGGCAAAAGACACTGGCAAAGCAGGTGGGAAAATTCACCCCTTTCCCTTCTTAGTGGGAAATTCACCTAAGGCCTTCGCCTTTAAGTGTATGTTACAGACACCAAAAACATCAATTAATTCAAACTTGTCCATCTTGGGGAGCTGAGAACAGAAACTACACCTCTATCATCACCAAATTAGCTACTGACTGATTAGCATGCCAATTAAAATTACTAAAAACAAACACAAAACCAACAGTTGAGATTTTTATAGCAGACCCTAGAGGCTAATGAGCTCAGTGGGTTAATCGGCTAGAAAGCTTATTCTAAACAGCAACGTTACCACATTAGAGTGACACACTGCTGCTCCTTGAAAACCATGTCCTTAAAAATATATATCATTGAGAAACATCTGCTTGATGGTATTACAGTTTCTTGGGGAAATACCAGGTTATTTTCTTTTCTTGCGACTTATGAATCACAGGCATGTTAAGTTCTTGAACCTCTGATTTCCATACACCTCATCCATGTCTTGAGGCTTCCGAGGGCTCTCCAGACCCCACAGTGGTGTCTGGGGGTACCCCCACTCAGCCGCAGGTAATTACTTCCTCTCACAAACCCTCTACACTTTAAGCTTCTGCTCCTACCCACTTGTCCTTTGTACCTCTTCGAGTGATCATTAGTTCTCCTTGAAGAATTTTCTTTTTGCTTTTTAACCTAGTAATAATGCAAATGTACTGTGTATAGTAATATTTACTGAATAAAGAATGAATCCCAAGACTCAGGCGTTCATCATGGTATATACTTTTCCTTCTGCACTCTCAAGATCCATCCACGAGGTCTGTATAGAGCTCACCTCGCCTTTTTGCAGATGAATAGAACACATTAGTGAGAAGGACTGCATTGCTGGCATTAATTCTGCACCCCTTTTCCTGCGTCTAAGCCTCTGACATGCTCTGTCACTTGGCCTCCTGTCCCACTAAAGGGACTGGATCTATTTCCCTAACCCGTTCTATCTGGATTGGGTCACATGACTTGCTTCACCCAAAAGAATGGGCAGAGTGATATTCATGGAAGTCAGTCACTTAGATCTGAAAAGACCTCTCGAGTTTATTCTTGCTCTCTTACATTTCACCCATCTCCACAAGAACATGCCCTGCTAAGGCACTGGTCCAGGGATGATTAGAAACAGGTATAACAGAGTCTGTGGGCCTGCAGGAAGGGGCAGAGCTTCCCAGCCAAGCCCAGCCTAGATCAGCTGAACCCTAACTGGTCAGAGATGAGTGATAATAAATGACTAGTGGTAAGATACTGAGTGTTGGGGTAGTTTACTATGTAGCAATAGCTAATGGCTGCAATGGGCCTACTAAAGCTTTAGATGTGAGAAATTAACACAGATCACCACGTGTTATTACCTAGCAATCCAACAGAAGTAGTAGTGATAAGATGGTGGTGATAACATTAAAGTGATAAGAGCTAACACGTCTTTAAACACTCACATGTGCCAAGCACTTACTTTCAAGGTCTTGACTCATTTAATATCAGTATTAGGCACCCTTTTATAAATAGAACAGTTTTAGAAACAAAATGATTTAGAGATAGCATAGAGCTTTTAAATACGGCATACCTAGTTGCCCTTCATAATGTTTTACATTAGCATGTTGCATTCATCACAATTAATGAGCCAATACTGACATTTTATTATTAACTAAAGTCTACAATTTACTCAGGTTCTCTTTTTTCCCTAAATCTTTTTATTTTTTAAAAGATTTATTTATTTATGCATATAGAACTGGGGTACAGGCCAGAGGTGCAGGGGCAGTGAGAGGATTCACTAGAGACAAAGTGGGGAGCAGAGCAGGCAGGTCCACTAAAATACACTGCTTAAGGGAAGAAGTAGGCAGGTCAGGGGAGGTCTGCTGTGCCATGTGGGTCAGCTCCCTGGGCAGGGAACAAACTTGTGCTGAAGTGGCTGTGGCTAGTTTTACAGTGCTGCGTTCTAACCCATTGCGCCACCAGGGAGGGCCCCGTAAGTCCTTTTTAATTTCCAGGATCCCATCTACCACATTGCATATCATCATCCTATCTCTTTGGCTCCTTCTCCACCCTTCAATTATACACATACACATAGGTAACATTTTTATTAGGATATATTCACATACCATAAAATTCACTCTTGTAAAGTATGTAATTCAGTAGCTCCTACTTGCAGATTAGTCTGTTTTAGAAGGTTTTCATCATGTTAAAGGAGAAACTCTGTACCCTGTAGCCGAAACCCTTCCCCACCTCTAGGCAACTACTCATCCACATTCTGTCTCTGTAAATTGACTTATTCTGGACATACCATATGAAGAAACCATATACTCTGTGACCTTTGTACTGGCTTCTTTCACCGGTGCTTTTAAGGTTCACCCTGCTGTAGCATGTTTTAGTACGTCATTACTTTTTATGGATGTTGTATGCATATACCACATTTTGTTTACCCATTCTTCAAGAGTCAGGTATTTGTGCTGCTCCCATCTCTGGGCTTTTAGGAACAAAGCTACTCTGAACTTTTATGTGCAAGTTTATTTGGGGACACCCATTTTCATTTCTCTTCCTTATATAACAAGGAATAAAATTGCTGGGTCAAGGGGTAACTGCTTTATCTTTTCAAGGAACTGCCAAACTCCTTTCCAAAGGAGCCGTATCATTTTACATTCCTATTTAGCCCCCTTTTTACAGATAAGGACTTGAAGCCCAGAGGGATTAAGTAATTTGCCAAAGTTCACATAGCTGAGAAGTGGGGAACTGAGCAGCATACCCAGCCAATCCACTCCAGGGCCCACGATCTCGAAGCCTATACTGCCCAGTGACATTCTGACTCTCACCATGTGTACATCTCACCCTCGTGCAAGGGGCCTAACTCTCTCCACCCCTTTTCTTGAGGTCCCACTCCAGTTTTGGACCCCATGAATTAGTGGAAATGTGGAGAAAACATCAAATCACAGACGGGAAATAAAAGTATTGCAAAAAAGTGTTTGATGAAGAAACATTAAATACCCTAGTTTTTTTAGTTTAATGAGAGGGCAGAGGTGTCTCTGATAGTAATCAAGCATATAGAAGGCTGATGCAATGCAAACTCACATATGAGTCATTCCTTACTTACTTGATTGAGAGGAAATGAGGTTTACTCTATAGGATGATAAGTAAATATAAAGACCTCATCATTATGAGACACAAACTCTATACAGAAATTTGGGAAACAGTCCACAATAATTGTTTCCATGGCTTATATTGAGGCCTAGTCAGGAGGCAGGAAGATGGACATAATGACCATATATCTATGACATGATATAATCTTTGGCACACAGAACCACAGTTCCTTAGCTGGAACTAACTTACCCTGAATTGCAGACAGATATACAAAGCTGTCTTCATGCTCCAAGTTCTCCAAGAATATCTACAACCACAAAATACAGCAGTGATATGAGTCACAAAGAACAAGCAATATTTAAAAGACCCTTCTGGGAAACTAAAAAAAAAATGTGTTTTTTTTGTTGTTGTTCATTTTGGCTAGTCATTGGTCAGACTTTAGATCTCACGGGGGTAAAAACCATATGTAGGTTTGACCCCATTTTCGTAAGAGTTTTAAAAGGACTGTCCTGAGGTTTAGATATTTCTTACGTAGTCTAAGTATATACTAAAAGTAGGCATGGAGAATCAGAACCTGGAGGAACAATCCTCCATGCATATTCCACTACAGCCTCTCATGGACGACACTGTCTCGCATGACAGGACAGACTCCAGGTTGTGACACCTGAGGATGGTTTTGGGTTGGTTATGTGCAATTGATTGTAATATGATCCTTTTCTCTTGTACTCAGAAAGAATTTGAAAGTCCAAGTGAGAGATACAGTGGGTCTTGTCATGAATCTCTCTACTGTTGATTTATTTCTGAATAAACTTTATTACTTGTTAGAATAATTGACTGCTTTTGTTTGAGGTTAACAAAGGGAGGGAGGGCCTCCCTGGTGATGCAAAGGGTTAAGTCTCAGCATTATGAAACTATCCGAAGCCACTGCAGCACAGTTTGTCCCTGGCCAGAGAGCTGACCCACATGGCGTAGTACGACTCTCCTGTCACACTTACTGCTCCCCTCAGCAGTGTACTTCGTCCATCTGCCTGTTCTGCTCCCCACTCTGTCTCTGGTGAATCCTCTCACTCCCCACACCTCTGGCCTGCATCCCAGTTATCAGAAGCAAAAATAAATAAATCTTAAAAAAAAAAAGGGAGGAAAACTGGCTCAATAACAGTAATTATTATTATATACAATTATTATATTATTATATTAAACTTACTGGTTTTAATACTTTAGTGACTAAAAATATGTATTTTCAATCAGAATTACAATTCTTAGTCTAATGGTCAAAGCACATGGAAGAGACAATAGTAATAGCAATAGCAAGTAGTCTCCTACATCTCGTATGTTTATCACTATAATTAGTGCTTTATATGAATTGTTTTATTTTAAATCTTTCAACATAAAGTGGCTCCTATTATCCTCACTATACAACAGTAGATATTGAGGTGCAGAAAATGTAAAGGGCCTTGTCCAGGACTCTGGTTTGGGATTTGATCCGTAATCTCGTGATCACTTGGATCTTACTTCCTAACCCACAGTGACATCAGGACCATCTCCACAAAGGGAAAAGAGCCCCAGGGAGCATATACTTTCTCTCAAACGCATGTACAACATAAAGAACAGCTTCCACACTGTGATGGCAGGACAAGAGGAGAAGAGACCCAGTTCTGTCCGGCATCCCTTGAGGAAGAATACAAAACAGAGCATCTATCTGGATTGGGTCACAGTGTTGAAAGTGGATCTGTTTATATCACAAGAGGATGTTTTCACTTCTGGCAATTTGTTCATGCTAATGCATCTCCTGTTCCTTGTCAAATGTGATAAGCTGGTGAAGGCCATGTCCAGATCTACTTCCTTCAGATTTCAACTCTCTTCCTTTCCTGCCTGCCTATGCCATTTCTTCCTGTAGCTGGTACTCCGTTCCATTGAGTATTCTAATGAGCTTATCTAAGACTTTCCTAACTTGGTGTCTTGTCTCCTCAGAACACTGACCATTTTCCTGAGGGTGATCCAGACCCCAGGAAAGCTGCACCCCTGCCTACATGCACATGTTCTGTAGTGTGCTCCACTCACCTGGAGAAGTTTCTCTTGCATCTCAAGGGCTGTTGCTTCTCTCTGCTCTATCCAGCGGGAAAGAGTTCGCAAAGCGGCAGCCCGGGTAGGAATTTGGGGATCATAAGCTGCTAAAAGAACTGCCTGGAGCTCCTCTGTGGTTGTGCTCCCAGGCTTCTGGTTGGTGGGAGGCCTGGCTTCATTGGCTTCCTGAGGAATGAGTGTGGCGTTAGACTTCAGGCCAGCCTGGCTGCATTTCTCATGGCTTTGCCGTTGTTCAAGGTGGTGAGAAAACTGGTCAGTGTCTCTCTCATAACTGCTTTGTTGCTGTTCTATTTTGCTTTCTGGATCCTTTTTATTCAGGGTACTTTGGGCAGCCACACTGACAGCCTCGCTGGAAAAGGCCCCGTGGGTAGAGATGGTGATGCGGAGATCAGCAGCAAGTTCTTGGATGACAGGGTCAGGATACATGTCGGAGACTTTTCCTAACAGAGGCAGCAGCCGCTTCAGAACAGCAAAATCACTCGACTTCAGCTACAAAATGAAATGGAGAGTGCCACAGTCAAACAAACACCGCAGAGGCTATAAGGAATCATATTCTTTTTTAAAATGTTTATATCATTGTTCACTTTTGTACAATGTTTGATTTCTCCTCTCAGGTGTTGTCCCCATAAAATTAACACCACCAAGACACCCGTGAACTGTCACCAGACTTGTGCTCGTCCCTCCCATTTTGACCCTTCTCCCTCTTCTTCCCCTGCTGAATGTTTCTGATTTATAGTTTGCCTGCTAGTTTTTTCTTTTTCTTTCTTTTTTTTTTCTGACCCCTTGTATGGTTTCTCTATGGTCCTCCTATAAGTGAAACCATCCAATAGTTTTCTTTTAAGGAAACATATTCTGAATAAAATGGATGGAGAGCAAATATTACTAGTGGGGGTAATCAGCATATAGACTGAGTCATCACTCAATAACAACTGTTGAATAATTACAGCCAATATTTATTGAGTATTTACCACATACAGGTACTTTGATAAAAATACATATATAGATCAGTGATGCATATTATTGCTCTTAATTTTTACAACCTAGTGGACAAAATATGGTATCTTAAGCTTTTATTGTTTTAGGCAAAGAAAGAGCAATATTAATTATCCTTTCATATTTATTAGCTGTCTGCATTTCTTTCACTGTGATCTGCCTATTTATCTTGATAGCTACTGTTACTGGTATACAGTAAAATTCTTTTCTAAATTATTGTATTTTGAGTTTTATTGTATCTTTTTATTGGATTACTTATTCTTTTGACATAAGCAAATGAACTAATACTAATACTAATATATGTCAGGTACTTCGTGCCTGACATATAATAAGTGCAACACAAATGTTTGAAAAATAAACAAAAACAAAACAGATACATATTCCTAACATCTCATTACTATATTTACCTACATTTTAATCAGGTGGAAAATTAGTGAACAGAACAGTTAACTAACAAATCCAAGGTCACAAAGATGATGCCAAGACAGTAAAATGTGAGCTCAAAAAATCTCACTCTGGAGTTCACAGTCCTAGTCCAAATCTGACATGGTCTCACTTGGTTGAATGAAACTGTTAATAACATGCTCTAAAGTGGTTGATCAGCAAACAGGGGATCGCATAGGTATGGAAAGGATTAGAATGAATCACTGGCAAAAAGAAATTTCTTAGAAAGTTGGAGTAAAAATTACATTAGGTTTTATTCTCTCGGGAAGTTTTGTTCTCATAATGCCTTATGAGAGGCAGGTGTGCAATCAGGGAAGAAACAAGAATAGTGATAACACTTTTCATTTGAAAAGATTAGGGAAATTATTATGAGTCTGCATGAGGTCCTGATAATCTGAAAGCCTTGTGGCCTTAAATCCTTTCTTGAACAAGGCATGTTTTGTTTGTTTTTTTTTAAACTTTATTTTTATTTTCATACATTGTTGTTCATTTTTGTACCTTATTTGATTTCTCCCCTAAGGTGCAGTCTCCATAATTCCACACACACGCACGCGTGCACACACATACACACACACATCATCCGTGACTGTCACTGTCACCATAGCCCCTTGTTCTCTTCCCTCCTCGTTTTAACCCCTCCCTTCCCCCCATCAAGGCAGGATTTTTACTTATCCATCCAACCAATCAATTAACCCACTAACTTTCATAGAATCTATATTATCGATACAAATTTTATACTATATGTGCAAAAAGATGTTATTGTTCACTCTCCCAAGTAAATGAAAACTGAGGTCAATTTCAGGCTTGTGCGGTGAAATTTCACTAGACACTTATCCAGACTTCTAGGTTCAAACAATTAAACAATTAATGTGAAACTCATATAAAGTAGAATTTATAGCTCTATAATATGAAGCCTATTATTCATATAAAGCAACTGATCATTCTGATATTACTACAGCTTAAGGTAAGAGGACAATATAAAAGCAAAGATGTGCATTATTTTAAAAAAACAAAGGTAAATTTTTTCCTGTGGACTACGTAGAACTGGAAGAGATTTTAGAATAATTTTGTTAAATGATTATTATGCCAAACTTCATTCAGCATCTCTGCAATATCATGTACCTTTGTTTTGTCTTTAAGCATTTAAAATGGTAACTTACATTATAACAATCTTTTCAACTTCTATTATACATAACAATTTTCTTAAAGATTTATTTATTTATGTATATAAGAACTGGGGTGTAGGCTAGAGATGTGGGGGTGGAGGGTGGCAATGACAGGATTCTCTAGAGACAGAGTGGGGAGCAGAACAGGCAGATGTACTGAAATATGTTGCTGAGGTGAGCAGTGAGCAAAACAGGAGAGGTCTGCTGCACCTTGTGGGTCAGCTCCCTGGCCAGGGATTGAACTCATGTTGCAGTGGCTGTAATAGAGCTGCGTCTTTAACCCCTGCACCATCAGGGAGACCTGCATATAACAATTTCTTCTTAAAACAAGACAAACAGATCAATAGGATAGAGTACAGAGAACAGAAATAGATTCACATAAATATAGTAACTTATTTATAACTAAAAAGAGAGGTAATACAATAGAAAAAAGACAGACTTTCAACAAATAGTGCTGAAATAAGAGGACATTCACATGCAAAAAGACATGATCTTAAACAGTCACGAACACTAACTCAAAATGGATCATAGAAGAAAGGATCAAAGACTCAATGTAAAATTCAAAACTATAAAATTCCTAGAAGATAACAGACAAGAAAAATCTAGATGACCTTGGGTAGGGTGATGACTTTTTTGGACACAATACCAAAGAAAAGATATCCATGAAATTTATCAATAAGCTGAATTTCATTAAAATTAAAAACTTCTGCTTTGTAATGAAAAAGCAAAAGACAAGCCACAGAATAAGAAAATATTTTCAAGAGACATATCTGATAAAGGACAGTTGTCCAAAATATACAAAAAAAACTCTTAAAACTCAACAATAAGAAAATAAACAACTTGATTTAAAAATAGGCAAAAGATCTAAACAGGTACCTCACCAAAGAAAATATACAGATATACACAGTATGTAAAGACATTCTCAATGACATCTGGTGAGGGAACTGCAAATTAAAACTGTGAAATACAACTACACATTTACTATGACGACTAACATCTAAAACACTGATACCACCAAATGCTGGTAAAAATGTGGAGCAACAGGAACTCTCATTCAGTGCTGGATGGAATGCAAAGTGTACACCCATTTGCATTACATTTTGGCAATTTGCTACAAAACTAAACATATTCTTACTGTATGATTCAACAATTGCACTCCTTGGTATTTACCCAAATCAGTCCAAACAAGAGCCTACTCATAGGTGCTGAAAGCAGCTTTATTCGTAGTTACCCAAACTTAGAAGGAACCAGTAAGTTCTTCAATAGGTGAATGAAGAAACAAATTACGGTACATTCAGATAATGGAATGTTATTCATTGCTAAAAAGAAAGTGTTAGGGCCTCCCTGGTGGTACAAGGGTAAGTCTCAGCACTATCAAGCTATCAGCAGCCACTGCAACACAGTTGGATCCCCAGCCAGGGAGCTGCCTCACATGGCGCAGCAGACCTCTCCTGTCTTGCCTGCTGCTCCCCTCAGCAGTGTACTTTGTCAATCTGCCTGTTCTGCTCCCCACTCTGTCTCTGGTGAA
>NW_004567129.1:16395684-16447286 GCF_000260355.1 Condylura cristata
TCTGGTGAATTCTCTCACCCTCCACATCTCTGGCCTGTATCCCAGTTCTGTATGCACAAATAAAATAAAATCTTTAAAAAAAAAAAAAAAAAAAAGAACAACCATTTTTTCTTGCTATTTTCAAACTTCTTAGTCATTGTCGGATTCATCTAATTCCACTTGGTAACTTCACTAATCTTCACAGGCAGGTAGGTGGATTCTGAATCAAATAGCTTATAAAGTACTTAAAGTTATACATACTTGCAGCTTCATAAGTCTACAGATTTACCACTATGAGAATGATCAAGGAAATCTAAGACTATAGGTGATAATTGTTTGTTAAAAAAATTCACAGAAGTGTTGAAGTGTATAGCAATATTCACTTAATTGGTGAATGAGAAAATGAAGCACTTTGCTACTATTCAGGGTCACAGAGTCACTATCAAAATCGAGAACTTACCAAATAGCCCCCCTGTCACTCTGTCACTACTTTTCAACATAGATGTTCTGTCCAGAGTGCAGAAGTCTGTGTAAAAGCTCTGAGGCCTGCAGGAGCAGCCCACAAGTGAGTGGCAGATTTCTCCTCTGCCTGCCTCTCCATGGAGTTAATGGAATGCTTCAGGAGTAGGATGGGCAAGTCAAGTCAACTCACCACTGATTTCTTTCAGGGTGGCAGGAATAAACAAATTAGATGGCGAGTGGTTATAAATGTTGGCACGTTTTCAAATTTAAGAACTGGGGGTTGATCTGGTAGGGTCAGGATTGAAGGCAGCGGATAGTGGGAGAGAGCTTGGGTTCTCCCAGAAGTACTACAACTGGGTGACAGCCAGAGAAGGGCTCCCCTCATTCTGCCATACCTCATACTGCTCCAGCAAAAGCCACTGTTTTAGAAGAATCTGACGGTTTCTTCCAGCAATAAAATTCTCACCTAAAATTTCTTAATTCTGAAAAAAAAATCATTATGTTCTCATTTCTGTATATCAATTATGTTTCTTTGATATTTAGTGAATAGCTTTTATGTCTCGGTTTTATTCACTTGAATTTATTAAAATGGTATTTTTTATATGTGTTCTCAGTCTACATGCCATTTTTATAATGAGCTACACATAAGATACAGCAATATGAAATCTCTTTTTACAAAAGAGAATCCATCAATCAGAGTAATCATAACCACTAAAGGTAAGCTCCATGAGGGCAAAGAGGCCCTAGGAATGAGTTCACTCTGCAATATTCTTAGACAATGGTATGGGATGAGCATGGCAAGCACTAAAAATCTGGGTTCACATCTCAGTCCCACCCTTATCCTCAAAAGTTCAAGTCAGCTTTCAAGTATATAATAGGCCTTGGAATGTTCTGCAGAATCTGCTTCCTGAGGGCCTGGCAAGTTACCGACGCCATACTTTTAGTGGTGAGCAGCCCAGAAATTTAGTGAGTTTGGAATACAGTTATCTTGTTACTAGCCTTAAGTCTTCACTTTCTCCAAGTTAACTCTAATGATCACTTTGATTTCATAAATTAGGAAGGAAAAGAAAAAAGATGTTCAAAGTTTTTTAGGTACTGTTTCATTAGTCAAACAATGAGTACCACTGAGGGACAGTAATGGTATAATCTTCAGGTCTCTGAAGTGAACTCTGAAGCAGAAAACCTTCCTTGACAATGATCACCTGCAAACATCACTCAGAATCATGACTTGGTCCCCTTAATACAAAGACAGAAAACCTAGCACCATGATAGAAGCCATTTCTAAATGTGTGAATCAAACAGGAAAAAAGGTTAATAGATCTAGGGCAAAAGTATAAGGGAGACGTGCTTATGCCCACTTAACTAAATGCAAAGTCAGAGGATTTCAGGATGCCATGGTGAGTCAGGATGGCTCACAGAAGGGCAGGGACAGGAAGTTCATTTACATCAGGAAGGTGAATTTCTCTTAGAGGATGACTAATTCACACAGCCAAACCCTAGAAAGGGAAGCTATAGATAACTGTGCTCTATTTACCACTTAGGATGAGGTTTGAAATTATGTGTTAAGTAAGAGGAAAGCAAAGTAAAAAACACATCTACTCTCTCTCCACTTACAAAAGAAAAGACTATTCATATTAATACTCAACATGAAAAACAAAACCAAGCAGACAACTAAACCTAGTAACAATAACCTTGAGAAAAATGATGCCAGCAGTGAACTTCTTCTTGATAGTTCTAACAGCCAAATATGATACAATGCTAGAAACTGAGACAAGAAAAAAAAAGAAAGAAAGAAACTGAGACAAACCTGTTTTTTCTTCAAACTACATAGGAAATATAAAGTTAGGAGTGCTAAGTAAATCTACCATGAAATGGGCTTCATGATAACCACAAACTCAGACAAAATCCCTTTTCCCCTTAAGGACATGCTAGCGAGAGGACAATTCTATCCATAATATACCAAGAATCAGTATCAGATTTGAGTCCTCAAACTCAAAATCCTACTTGCAGAAGGCTAAGCGTTATGACCACTTTGACTTCCTAATACTGGCACGAAGCCTATCCTGCTTCCTCGGAGTCTCTGCATGTGCGTGTGGTTACCCAGGGCCTGTGGGCAAAAACACACCCACGCCTCACTGTCCCCCTCGTCTGGCACTGCTCTGACCCTTCGTCTCTATAGGTCAGCTCCCCTGACCTTCTATTGGGATCCCAAGAACACCAAGCTCCTTCCTGCTTCCCAGGCTTTGTACGTGACACGTTGTTTAACTGGAAGAGTCTCCTCCCCCTCTACCATATACCTTTCCCAACGCCCACTCACCCTTCAAATCTTAACTTCAACTTACACTTCCTCCCTGGAAACAATTCCAGACTCCGTTGCATCTCATGTTCTCTGGGTACCTTCTACTTCTCTTTTGTGGTACTTCTTTCAGTTCAAAGGATATATTTAGCATTGGAAACTCAAGTTTTTATGTTTATTTCTACATGAACATAAACATTCAGATAGTCTTAAATTCTGTTAGAATTTTAATAATACTTCCAAGTTGGAATCATTATCCCAACTGATCCTCTAAAAGCATTTTGACAATTCAAATAAACTTAAAAAGAATATGTCTAACTACTGTATGGATACATTTGATTTTAGACCAACACTTATTATCACTTCTAAAGAACACTCTGTCTTCACTTGTTTGTTCACTGTTCTTTTATTATTATTATTACCAACTTACTTATTTTCTTGCATCACTGTTCACTTCTGGATGGTGTCTGGCTTCGCCCCTCAGGTGCCACCCCATTGTTCTCCCACCACCATCGCACCAGTATCCATCACCACAGTCCCTGTGACCTTCCCTCCCCTGCTGTTATCCTTCTCCCTGCCCCTCCCCTGCTGTAAGCCACAGATCAATGGTCAGCTTGCAAATTTTCTCTCTTTTCCTGACCCTCAAAGGAGATATATATACATATATATGTATGTATATATATATTTATGTATGTATGTATATATATCTATAAATAATATAATAGTTTATTTTTACATCATTTTTTGCATTTTTTTTCTATCTCAGTTGTAATCCCCGTGGGCTTCCCCCCACCAAATCACCCGTGTGCTATCACCAAAGTCCAGTGCATTTCCCTCCCCCCACTGTTTTTGATCCCATTCCCCATTCCACCCCCATAAATTGTCTCTGGTATATAACTATTCATTTTTATTATTATTATTTTCTCACCTGTTCTGTTATACTCCTGCTATGAGTGAAACCATTTGGTATTTTCCTTTTCTTTCTGGCTTATCTCACTAAGCATGATCTTTTCCAGCTCCATCCATGTTGCTGCAAAGGACATGTGTTTCCTTTTTTTGGTTGCTGAATAATATTCCATTATGTATATGTACCACATCTTTTTAATCCAGTCATCTACTTTTGGGCATTTGGGCTGTTCCCATGTCTTTCCAGTTGTAAATAAAGCAACAGTAAACTTTTTGAATCAGTGTTTTTGTGTCTTTTGGGTAGATACCTAGGAGTAGGATTGCTGGGTCATATAGAAGCTCCATGTTTAGCAATTTGAGGAACCTCCATACAGTTTTCCATAGTGGTTGTACTAGTTTTCATTCCCTCCAGCAGTGCAGGAGAGTTCCTTTCTCTCCACATCGAAGGATATATTTTTAATGGCTATTTACTGTCTGAGTCCCTTATTCAGTCCATTTTCAGGAGGGTAGGGACCATGGCTATGTCCACACAGCATTCCCAGCATCTTAGCTCAATATCCGGCACACAGCAAGTATGTACTAAATATTTTTTGAGTGAATAACCTAAAATTTATAAATTAAATATCCAAAAGATACATGGTATGCTTTAGAAACAAAGCTTTAACATACTGAGTGGTATGGGTTTAACAGTAAGTGTTATCCTAGCTAAAATGAACTGTTCAACATAGAGAAGCCCTGAGCGACCAGCTCTTAGGGAGGTTTTCCTCTGACTCCAGCTGGAGGGACAGCAGCTGAGCTCTGGCAAGCCATTTCCATGCCAATCAAGAGGACACAGTATTCCCCACAGACCAAGGCACTGTCAGGCTTTTCCAAATCTAGCTTTCCTAGGAGGGAAAGGCACTGCCCTGCTGATGGCCAAGCTCACCTGGGTGACAAAGAAGAACTGGTACAATGTTTTTGCCCTCTAGCTTGGGGGGAATTCTCATTAGCCAAGTGCTTTTTGGGCCTCCTGTGTGCATATTCATTTTTCTTTTTTTAAGATTTACTTATTTATACATACAGAACTGGGGTACAGGCCAGGCCAGAGGTGCAGGGGTGAGAAGATTCAGCAGCGACAGAGTGGGGAGCAGAATAGGCAGATCGACTGAAATACTCTGCTGAGGGGAGCAGCGGGTGGGTCCGGAGAGGTCTGCCACGCCATGTGGGTCAGCTCCCTGGCCAGGGATTGAACTCGTGCTGCACTGACTGCGATAGCTTCATAGTGCTGTGCTTTAACTCATTGCGCCACCAGAGAGGGCCTGCATATCCATTTTTATTTCTCACAAGCCATGGGAGGGATGCAACAGTCTCTCTCTTTTCTTTTCCCTCCATTCAAGTTTGCCACTCACCTGGACAGCACCTCCCAGCATGACAGCTACCAGCCCCATGGACATGCTCAGGGTCTGCGATTCCACTGTGCTCTCTGCCTGATGGGCCAAGCTTGCACAAGCTCGCTGCAGTGTGGCAGCGACAAAGTCCACGACCTACCACAGAAATGAAACTTGGAATCAATGAGGAGTGAAAGGAAAAAACTTCCAAATTCTCTTTACATCTTATACCTACATCTTCTTCCTCACCAACGTCACGATATGAAGAACTTTCGAGAATAAGTGGTACTGTGGAGCAGGGTGGTGATTTTACCTGCACAGGTCTCCTATCCACCCTAGTAGGTTGGTGTTCTAATCCTTATTTTCAGATGAAGAAACTGAGACTGCAAGAGGTATCTACTTAAGATAAGTCAATAAGTGAAAAATCCTGTTTTTAGTTTCCCAAATGCTTTACTTTGCTAACATAACTTCCTTTACTTTGCATGAATTTTACCAGAAAATTAAATGGAAATAATTTGTTACTCTCAGATAATCTTAGAGGGTCCTAGGTCTGTTTCTTCTAATGACATTCCCTTCTTAAGAACCCCCCTCTAGTTTTAACTATATTTCTAGCAAGCAAAAAAAGGGGGAAGAATCATGTGATTTATGTAGAGGTCTGTGTCTTCCAACAATTTATACAAATGATCCTATGTTATTTTTTTAAAGTATCAAATATCTTATTTATTTTTAAAAGATTTATTTTTTATTTGTTCATACAGAACTGGGGTACAGGCCAGAGGTGCAGGAGCGGTGAGAGCTTCACCAGAGACAGAGTGGGGAGCAGAACAGGCAGATCAAGGAAGTACACTGCTGAGGGGAGCAGCGGGCTGTCAGGAAAGGTCTGCCACACCATGTGGATCACCTCCGGGGCAGAGATAGAACTCATGTTGAAGTGGCTTTAGCCTCTCAGTGCAGTGCTTTAACCCACTGCACCACCAGGGAGGACCCAGTATCAAAGATTTTTTTTTTTAAGATTTATTTATTTATTCATACAGAACTGGGGTACAGGCCAGAGATGTGGAGGGTGATAGGATTCACCAGAGACAGAGTGGGGAGCAGAACAGGCAGATCAAGGAAGTACACTGCTGAGGGGAGCAGCGGACGGGTCAGGAGAGGTCTGCCTCACCATGTGGTCTCCTCCGGGGCACGAACTCATGCTGAAGTGGCTTTAGCCTCTCAGTGCAATGCTTTAATCCGCTGTGCCACCAGGGAGGGCCCCAGTATCAAATATTTTAAAGGATTATTCATATATAAGATTTTACATCGCATTTACCTAACAAATATGAACTCAGAGGAGTTAATTTGGTTAGCATCATTTGAACTGCACTTGGATTATTCACCTTCAAAAGAAACACCTTAGAATAAAGAACAGCACACTCAGACGCATATGTGCACACACGCATGCAGCACACATATTTAGGATTAATGACTCAAAAGGGAAAAGTCATTTTGAAAATGGGATGGCTGAGATAGACCAGAATAAGCCTCTAAACACCATGCAAACTTGCATGTTTAGTTCCCTGAGCAAGTCACATACTCCGCTTGAATCTTTATTGCAAGCTTAAAGTCAGGAAAATGGCTTGTTAACACTTGTCTTTTAGAGCAAGGCCAGAAACTGGAAAGGTTATTAAAAGTTCCACTTACTGAAATGACAGTGCTGGTTATGGCCATTTTCACCCCCTTCTCTAGACTTAAGACTTATATTGACACTGTAAGTTAAGGACTTCGGCCTTTCCTAGAGAAAATGCTGAAACTGACACCTTGGGGCACTATTTTTTTTTAAATAATATAATAGTTTATTTTTACAACATTATGTGCATTTTTCCATCTCAGCTGTAATCCCCGTGGGCTTCCCATCACCAAATCACCCGTGTGCCATCACCATAGTCCAGTGCATTTCCCTCCCCCCACCATTTTTGATCCCATTTCCCTCTCCACCCCCATAAAATGTCTTTGGTATATAGCTGTTCATTATTATTATTATTTTCTTGCCTGGTCTGTTATACTCCTGCTATGAATGAAACCATCCGGTACTTTTCCTTTTCTTTCTGGCTTATTTCACTAAGCATCTTTTCCAGCTCCATCCATGTTGCTGCAAAAGGCATGTGTTTATTTATTTATTTATTTATTTTTGGTTGCTGAGTAATAATCCACTGTGTACAGGTACCACATCTTTTTAATCCAGTCATCCACTTTTGGGTATTTGGGTTGTTTCCATGTCTTTCCAATTGTAAATAAAGCAGCAGTAAACATACGCGCGTGCAAGTATCTTTTTGAATCAGTGTTTTTGTGTCTTTGGGGTAGATACCTAGGAGTAGGGAGTCACCTATTTTTACCTGTGAAGAAGTTTCTAAAGCATTCTTTGTTTACAAAAGCTTCTATTTCAGCTCAAGTATTGTTAAATCACTAGAATGATCTAGTAATCTGACTCTAAGTTTCTCCCCTCAACAGACAGATATAGATCTATAGGTATATAGATACAGGTGTAGCTATGGCTATTTGTAGATATATATGTATTTTAAATGTTGGAAAAATTGTATGATCCTGTTTTCGTTAAGAAAACTATGTTTGTATGTATGTAAAACAAAACCAGAACACTATTAACTGATGTGTGACAGTGTGAGTCAATGAAGCTTCCTTTCCCCCAAACTTTCAAGCCACATACCCATTTGGAAACCATCAACAGCCTGACTACTCATTGCCTCTGATTCTGGCAGATAGGCATGTGACTGGAACCTGTTCTAGAATTTATGTCTCTGTGTGGAGAAGGGAGAGAGACTTTAGCTTAAAAATGTTTGTAAAGATACGTAATTTAAAAAGGCAAAGAGTCCTGAACGACTATAATGAAAAAACAGCAGTGCCCTCCCCATTTGATTCTGGCTCTATGGGGCAGAGTGATTTTACAGTTGAATGTTAACATTAAACAGCTCCTATTTACCAAGTGCCATCTGACCACACACAGGTACTAACACACTTGATGCTCACACACTCTGAGGGGACACAGAACTGATGGCAGGACTCTGGCAACTGAACAAAATGGTGCTGGGCCTCATGGTTGAGCACGTTTTCAGCTTGTCACGACCACCCAAGTTCAGTGTCTCTCAGGTTCAACCTTTCTCAAGAATAAACCTTCAGTTTCTGCTGGGGAGGAGAGGTGGGTGCACAAAGCTGAGGAAGGGGGCTATGGAGATGCACAGAGCTTGTTCAGCCTTTCTACCTGTTTTAAGCTGATCTAGCGGCTCCACTGTGTCCAGGCTCCTGCAGTGAGAAGCAACTTGCTTCTGTTTTTTTGTTTTTGTTTTTGTTTCTAAAAAATGTCAACCGCTTTATAGAGGTAAGTGCTTCTTGACTTCTCCTGTGTAGGTAGTTAGCTTTCCACTTTCTGAAGCTTGCTGAATCAGCTACTATTTTCCAGTCTCCAAATCCTTTTTATTATCCTCTTTAATTTGTTGTCTCTCTTCTCTTGCTGTACTGCTTCCTATCATTTCCAGAAGCTGAGAAACACATGCACTCAGTATATCATCAGTTAGAACTCCTGACTTTGTAAAATGCTGACCTTCTACACTTTTTAAATGCTTTTACAATGAGCGTGTGTTCCTTATGTTTAAACCATTTTTAATGTATGAAAGAAAAAACCCACCGTGAGGAAACTCATCTACTCTACCAGCTAAAGTAAACTAATACAGAGGCGCACAGAAGGTGGCAGCTAACTGCAAAGCCGCAAAAGGCACTGGCTCTTTCCACTCCAATTCCACCAACCTCCTTACGGTCCCTCCACACTCCACATATGCTCTCATATCTGGAACACTCTTCCCCTAGGAATCTCTACAGCTTCCTCTTTCTGTCTCCAGATCCTTGCTCAAAAGGCTTTTTTTCAATGAGATTCTCCATGACCACCTTTTTATCAGATTCCCTTATCCATCTTGGATTTTCCTCTGTAGCACTGATCACCACCTACCACAGTGTGTGCTTTACTAAGTTGTTAGTGTCTCTTTCCCCTCCCTGTATAATGGGAGCCCCACCAGAGCAGAGATATGCACTGATATTACTCACTGCTGTGAACCTTTGGAACATGTTTGAGAGATCAAAGAACCTGGGAGTTGGTGAAGGGCTCTGTATCAGCGCATCCACCAGCACAAGCCTCCCTTCTCTCTACAGTATCTCACATACTGATACACCATCTGCCAACACTCTTGACTGAATTTTTAATCTTTCATCCATAAATACTCCACTATGCATTTCTAATAAATAAAGGAAATGTTTCTTTTTTCTTTCCCTTCCCCACCCCCGCCAAAAAAAACAACCATACCATGATGATACCCCATGACCAATTTCTTTTATTTTCTAATACCTGGTCCATAACTTTCAAAAATATCTTCATACAATTGGTATATCTGAATCCGGATCCACACAAATGCTTTCGGTTGTTAGGTCTCATCAGTCTCTTTTAATCTCTATGATCCTGCTGCCTTTTTAATGCCATTTATTTGATGAAAACACTGGGCTATTTGTACTACAGAATTTCCCACATTCTGGATTTAGCTGATTGCTTCCTCCTGGCATTGTTTAATGCTGTCTTCTACCTAGTTTCCTTGATTTAGGTTCAGCTTGGGGGTTTCTGGTTTCGTTTGTGCTGAGAACCCTCCCCAGGTGGTGGCATGTGTCTCCGACCACACCCAGCTGCAGCTGTTTGTGACTCATGAGTTGGAGCTGAATATTTAGGGAGACATACACTAATATCGACATTGAGCCTGAAATCCCTCAAAAATGAGTTGGATAGATGGACATACGGGTAAATAAATGATAAAGGAAGTTTAATAAAATGTTAATGGTAGAATCTATGTGGTAGATATTCAGGTATTCACTATAAAATGTTCTTAAATTTGAGTTTTCTAAATAAAATGCTATGTAAAAACAAGTAGTTGGTTTGGGTATATTTGACCTAATATCTTCACTAGAAAGTACCCCGAATGATTTTGGCAGACATTGATGATTACTACCTAGATCCATTCTTTCAACAGGGTATTGCAAAATGTCATCCTCTGTGGTTTTCTGGGAAATATTTTGCTGTAATTCTTGTATAAAGAAAAACGTTCCTTTAAGTCTATTTGGTTACAATAAGTAAAATTCCTATAAAACAAAAAGGCAAAATAAATAGTTTTGCCCTCTATTATCAATCTACAAAATAATTCAAAGATGTCCTAAAAGATTTGGTGGGGGGAGGGGGGTAGTTCTTGGCTTTCTTAAAATAACTTTGATGTTTTTCAGTCCATTGCAGGCATTATTCTTTTTCGTGGTAAAATTGTTCTAGGATGGCCAATAGGACCCCTTCAGGCTGGCCCAGATGCCATTAATCTCAAACAGCTTGCTTCTATTCAGACACAAGACACCCTGAGGCTTACAGTGTACAATTCTGCCCTAGACCCTCAAGTGAATCTCTACTCCAGTGAGCAATTTGTTCTTTTAGTAGGAAATGGTACATAGAAACTCTAATTTGGCATCCTGAATGCTCACTGCTACCGGGTTGTCATTGCTTCTTGGCACCAACAGTGGACCAGGCTATTTTTTCAGAAGATAAAAATAACCAGTTCCTATTGATACACCCAACTGAAACTCACTATTACAGTGTTCTTATTCAAGGTCTTTTATATTTTTACATTTGACATTTATAATTCTTTATGCTGAAAATCTTGATTCCTATAGTAACAAAATTTATTACAACTTACAAAATCCGTGTGTGTGTGTCAAATAACTTATCAAAGTCATCATTAGCAATAAGTGCTAATGCGATTTAATGCTTCTGATACAGAAATTTAATGTTTCTGGATTTAATGTCCTGATACAGCTAACCTTAGCTGAAGGATAATTTCATGGGACAAATCACTTCTCTATCAGGCTACCACCATTGTTCCTTAATTAGAGATAAGTGGCAAATGCAAGTCATATCAGCCTTCAGGCCATTTCCCCTTCCAACTAGCATCCTGAGACAAAAACATAAGGTCTAGGTAAAAAGTCTTTACAGGGAACTGATATAAACATAGGAAAAACAAATCACCCTACTGAGTAACAAAGGGTCAGTGAACTGAGGGAGAACAAGCCAGGAAAGAAATCATGAACATAATTCTCATTAAACAGGCGTGATAAGTCAGAGCTGACAGGCAGCTGCAAATTTTCTCAGCAGGAGCTATAGTGAAATGCTGCTTAGCAACACCCGAAGGCAGCCGACAAGGAGGACCATACAAAGAGCTGGAGAATCCGATTTAAGCATGACAATCAGACGCTCTTACAACCGGCTATTCACCAACCAAGCAAAAGCTAATTCTGCTAAAGTGGTAAAATATGGAGATGGCCCTGCTGGTGCTTCATTATTTTTATTTCCTATTTTTAAAAAGCTCATAAAAATAATGTCTGAGTGGGTAAAATGTAGGCACTGAAAAAAAAAATGCAGGCACTGGTTCACCTAATTATATACTACCTTGAAAGCTTTTTAAAAAAAATCTTAAAAAAAATTTTTAAACTTTACCGGCTTCTGTGGAGATAAACTGTGAGTTAGAGGAACTAAAAAATTCAAAGCAGGGATTATTGTTAGTGATTGTTTTTTCAAATTTGAGTTCCTACATTCTCAACCTTTGGTACACATTAGAACCATCATGGAGCTCTAAAAAATACAGATGCCCACAGGTGATGTGGTGATGGGAAGGAAGCCCATGGGGATTACAACCTAGATGGAAAAGGGCACAAAATGATGTAAAAACAAGCTATTATATTATTTAAAATATATATATACAGATGTCCAGGTTGTAGCCTGGATGTGCTAAATTAGCAGCTCTAAAAATGGACCAGACATTGATATTTCTAAAAATATACAATTTTATTTACCCCAAGAGTTGAAAACCACTGTGTTAGAACAAACAAGCAGTTAAAACAATACTCAAAAGTTTTATGTGCATGAAAAATCACTCAGGAGCTTGTTAAACATGCTGATTATGGAAGTGCTGACTCTTGGCCTGGGTGGCTCAGGTACTTACATGCTTAAGCAGAGTTGCAGGTAACACTGATGCTAGTCTCATCGAACCACATTCTGAGTACCATTTCCTGGGCATTGTGGTGGGAGGGGGCAGGAAGGGGAAAGAATATAAAGAAACCGAAACAGGCTAGGATCTGGAAAGGAGTAGCCACTAACCTGAGTGATGTTTGTGAATATCTGCTCAGACATTCTCTCACACAGAATAGCCACCAGATGCAGCACCAGCAGCCTCTGCTCCTGACCTTCCATGAGGAGAGTTCGGTGCTGCTCTAATTCCAAGAGGCTTTTGCTGGAGAAAGGCTCAGTTTTTAACTCTGCTTCATCTTCCATGGCCACATGTGTCAACTCCTACCAGCATGGGAGAAAAAAAAAATCTGTGAAACTATGGGCTGCAAAAATACAGCAGGAAAAGGGCTTGAAATATACATTTAAAGAACTAGTCAGTGTTCATTGCAACATTATTTATAATAGCTGAAATCTAGAAACAACTACCCACAGTAAGAGAATGAATGGTGTATGTGTTATAATGGAGCAGTTGTGTTACATGGCACAAAGGAAATGTGGACACCAGGGCTAACAAGAAGCAGGTTTAATGCACTGGCACTGACTCAGCAGATCCACATCCCAAGGCTGAGCCCTGTTGGTAGGAAGTCAGGGGCTTACATACACTTCCAGTTTCTACAAGGTTCCTAGTGGGTTTGTGCTGGCAGCTGAACATGGTTAGATATGACGTGCCTCCAGACCAAGAGGAGAGTCGTATAGTTGCACACCACGAGTGAGTAAAGGGTCAGCAGCCATGGGACCCCTCAGGCCTATCCTGCCTCATGGCGGTAAGTGGTCTAGCAGGAAGCAAGATTCCTCTCAGCGACTAAGTTGCATACCAGGAACTGAGCAAAAGGTTGTTACTAAGATTCCCAGGCTGCTTATCTCAGGTCTCATCTTCAGTTGAGATAAATGAACTAATTCCATGTCGGTCTCAATCTAGAGGGATCTCAAAACCACTATTGAGTAAAAAAAAATGTTAGTTGCAAAATAATATGTATGCTGAGAGCCCATTTATTTATTTAAAAGTTATTTATGCATACAAGAGCAGGGTTGTAGGTCAGAGCTGTGGGGGTTGAAAGGATTCACCAGAGACAGACTGGTGGGAAGAACAGGTGGATTGACTGAAATACAGTGCTGAGGGGAGCAGCGGGTGAGAAAGGAGAGGTCTGCTACACCATGTGAGAATTTAAAACTTAATAATGGACATACATACACACAAAGGACTCATTTGACAGACTACAGCACTTTTATCACTAGACCTCATGCCATGTAAAATTTCCAAAACCTTTGTAAAAATTATTAGATGCGGCCCTCCCTGGTGGCGCAGCGGGTTAAAGCATTGCACTAAGAAGCTTAAGCCACTTTTGTATGAGTTCGATCCCCGCCTGCCCCGGAGGAGATCCATATGGCACAGCAGACCTCTCCTTACCCGCCCGCTGCTCCCCTCAGCAGTGTACTACATAGATCTGCCTGTTCTGCTCCCACTCTGTCCCTGGTGAATCCTCTCACCCTCCGCATCTCTGGCCTGTACCCCAGTTCTACATGCATAAATAAATAGTAATCTTTAAAAAAATCATTAGATGCTTCTACTAATAGATCTTCTAATAGATAGTTCATCACAATGGAATCTATAGGACCTTCTCCCATTCCTCGCATAGTGAATTTCCTGAAGGTTAACATTTTAAGTTCCTAAACAATTAATGCTTTACCAAAGTAACTGACAGTTTAGATCAGTGGTTCCTAACTGTGCCTGGGTAATTTTGCTCCCTGGGTGGGGGTGCAGGGGGACCGCATTTGGCAATGTTTGGAGACATTTTGGATTATCATAATTGGGTAGAGGGAGGGTGACACAGGCATCTAGTGGATAGTGGTGTCAGGGGTGCTGCTAAATATCCCACAATGCACAGGAAAACCATCTCTTCCCCCACTCATCAAGAAATTACTTGGGCCCAATCTCAACAGTACCAAGGTGAGGAAACCTTGGTTTACAGCAAACCCCTTAGATTTTTTTTGTTTATCAAACCATCATTTAAAAAGTTATCCAATTAAGAGCATACCTCTTTGGAATGTTATTAGAATGAGTGGCTGGGCATGGCGATGGTAAATGAAAAAGCATCAACAAAGTGCTTCCTGGGGGCCCAGTGTACTATGGAGGAAGACTATAGACTATGGACTTTGGTGATAGGTGTGGTATGGTGCACACACTTGAAGAAGTGCGAACCTACACCCAACACCATACACAGTGTCAAAAGTCAGTGTTACCTCAATAAAAATAATTCAATATTAAAAAAGGGTCTTGCCTTCCAGTTCTGGACACACTGCCTTTGATTCCCTCTCTGCACTCTTCCACACCCACCAACCTTAAACTCCACAGACGTTCTCTTGGAGTAGACACTTTATTTAGGGGGAAAGAGTGGAGGAGAGCTGGAGGACAGAGAATCAGAGATGGCTTGGCTTCTGGTCTTAACAGTGCAAACAATGAGGAACAGTATGCAGTCCAAGTTACTGTGGACAATCAGAGCAAAAGGAAGCACAATCACCAGCACTAAGAAACCAACCAGGAAAAGGTTTCAAGTGGTTACAAAATGAAATGAGAAAGGCTGAACTGCTAAATCTCCTTTCCAAATACCTGACAAAACAACAGTCTGAAAGGATAAGGGATTATTCTATAGCAGTAAAACCTGCTATTAACTTCAAAAGAGTTCTTATTGTCAACACAGAGCAAAGATTAACTCTTTGATAGATCAGAGTTTGACTTTGGTCTTCTCTTAAATTTCAGGGCAGTTTACTGTGGAAAGTGGTTTGATCACCTATACTGTTGAAGACAAATTTCTTGTTTTTACTAAGCTATGCTACTAAAACAAATAATTACCCTTCTGTCTTCTGATCACTTCTCATGAATTAGAACCTAAACGTTAGGACACAAAATTATGACTGCCTCAAAAATTCAAAGGGGCACTGGTACTGTTCTGAAACAAAGCTGCCTACGGACTGTCTCAAGTCCTTACCTTCAAGCAGAAGATGAAGAAGTCACCTGCCAAACCACATTCTTGGCAGTAGGACAGCAAGTCCCCAAGATGTTCCATCTGGCTCTGCTCTGAGGAAACCTTTTGATACAGGGCTTCATCTTCATCTTCATCACTGCAATGTAGGAGAAAATTATCTGGGCAATGTCACCAGAGAGTAATATTTTTCCCAAACACCGTAATAATCTTTATTCTAAAGTAACATGTTATTTCTACATTAAATCATTACAAAGAGTTTTTTAAATGTTTAAATTATTTTCCTGTTTCTTCAAGATGGCAAAGTATTTAATCTCAGAGGCCAGGCTATCATAACTTGCAGAATCATATGTTCAAATGGGGACAAGATTCATGACGGAAGTAGCTTTGGATGTTGAGGAATTACTAATTATTTCAATAAGTTGCAAACCCAAGAAGGAAAAATATATAGGCTGTATGCAGATCTTCTGGTTCCTGAGGAGGAACAGACGGTGAGAAGGTACAAAGCAAGGTCAGGTCATAGAGGGCTTTGATGCCACTCAAAGAACTTGAACTTTTCCCGATAACAGTGAAGGGAACTGGGCAGAGGAAGAGACACAGCTATCAGAGGGAGAAGCACAGCCAATCTGAACTCAGAAGAGCCAATTAGCTGAGACAGAAAAATATACAATGGTTCAGAGAACTGAGTAGGGCAAATATGATCTCTAAGTAATAAAATGTGACTTTAGTTGTGGAATACCATGCTATGATTTCTGCAGTTTTAAGAAATTTCTCATGGGGTACTAAGGTTTTTTGCTTTTATGCATCTGACAAGTAAAAGATACAATGTTATTATACTATACCATATAAAAGCCAAGATACAGGGTTATACTGTGTCATATAAACAAATACAAAGGCACAGAAGATGTACTAGGAAAAAAAAACACTAAAATATTTAATATAAACAGTGAATGGGAGAAGTGACTTTCTGTTTTCAAAGTTATGTTCATAACAATTATTGAAGTTAATTACTGAAGGTAATCAATACTTGTCAGTATGTCCCAAGCTGCTAGTTCACCGTTGACATGGCCTTTATTGTCATCTGGTAGAATGAAGAGCCCGTGAGCTCAGCTTACGACTACCTGTACATTATCTCAGAATCCTCTAGAAGATTTCGGTCATATTATCTCCACCACATTTTATTTAGAGATGCAGCCTAAATGGATAAACATTTCTTCTAAGCTTCTGTGACTCATCCTGACTGTGAGAATGAAGTACTGATTCAAATACTTCAAAAAAAAAAAATGACTTAAAGAAGCACTATTTTATTCATTCTTAAAATTTTAATGATAAAGAGTCAATTGGTTACGTTTAGTTCTAGAGAAAGAAAACGTCCATGTCCAAAGAGTATGAGATCTTAGCTGCTTTTTTTTTTTCATTATTATTATTACAAAAGTTTATTTTTACATCATTTTGTACATTTTTTTTTCCATCCCATTGTAACCCCCGTGGGTTTCCCATCACCAAATCACCGTGTGCCATCACCCTAATCCTTAGCTGCTTTTTAAGAGTATCTTTAATCAAATTTCTCACTGCTATCCTGTACTGGGTATAGTGGCACAGATATGGAGGTACCAACAGTGTTGTGTGACTGTAACTTTAAGGGACTAGCAATGTGAGCAGGATCATTAAAAAGAATGATGAGGCCCTCCCTGGTGCAGTGGGTTAAAGCACAGCACTTTAGATAAGCCACTTCCACATGAGTTCGGCATGAGTTCGATTCTGCCTGCCCGGAGGTGACCACATGGCGTGGCAGACCTCTCCTGACCCACCCACTGCTCCCCTCAGCAGTGTACTTCATCGATCTGCCTGTTCTGTTCCCCTCTCTGTCTCTGGTGAATCCTCTCGCCACCCCTGAGCCTCTGGCCTGTACCCCAGTTCTGTATGCACAAATAAATCTTAAAAAAAAAAAAAAAAGAATGATGAAACCTCTCTCTCTCTCTCTCTCTCTCTCTCTCTCTCTCACACACACACACACACACACACACACACACACACACTTCTTTGGCTGGAATGGGTGTCAATTTTTTGGAGACATGGGCTAAATATTTTAGTATCTAATAAAATAGAGACGCTATTTTCAGGAAAGAAAAAAAATTCATGCTTTCAAAAATAAGAATCCCTCTATATAATTTGAAAGGGATCCTAGACCCTTAGAAGTTGCTGCAGAGGCCCCAGGTCAAAGCTACATTGCTCTTCTGGCAGTAGATGGAGAATCACTTAAATCACTGCCTATTATTTTAGAGACTATATTTTCAAAAAGAGCTGTAAGGCCTCTCTGGTGGTGCAGGGGTTAAAGTCTCAAGAGACTGATCAAGCTATCACCAGCCACTGCAGCATGAGTTTGATCCTGATCACTGGCCAGGGAGGTGACCCATAGGGCACAGCAGACCTCTCCTTTCTCACCCACTGCTCCCCTCAGCAGTGTACTTCATCGATCTGTCTGTTCTGCTCCCCACTCTGTCTGTGGTGAATCCTATCATTGCCCCTGTACCTTTGGCCTACTTCCTAGTTCTTCTATGCATAAATAAATAAAAATAAATCTTAAAAAACAAACCTGAATATTTTGATGTGTGTATACTAAGTGCACTAAAGCCTTGTTAAGATAGCAGTAAATGATGAATTAAATGTTAAAAATTTATCTCTGTAGTCACTAAATTGGTGTGTTTTTCCAAACTGTTCTTTAAATAAACAGGCTAAAGGATTTTAAACTCTTAATTCAAGGGCATGATTATAATCATAAAAAGTTCCAATGTTCAACAACTTTTGCTAACAGCATGAGTTTGTAGTGATAATTCTGTTTGCAAGCAATCTTTTCCCCCATTTTATCAAGAGCATCATTTTAAAAGAGTATTTTAAATTTTTATCAAGTTAACCATGAGTAATAAAATTAAGCACTTCAACAAACCAGTGTTTTGAATGTGAAGTGGGCATTTAAATTGATTAGCTTCACCAGTTAAATGCTATATGGATCTGATCAATAGGAACTTAGGTTCTGAGGCAATAGCATCCTATATCCATTACTCAGAAAGTGGGAATACTTTAAAATATACTCATGAGATATTGGAGAAATAAATCATCCATTCCACTAGCATTTACTAAATTAATCCCTATGAGAAACAAACCCCCATCACACAATTACCACAGAAGATCAATTGTATCAATTTCCCTTACAAATAACTCTGAACACACACATACTATGTGAGTCAGAGAAAGAACTGGGTTGTGTGGGTGTTGAGGGTGAACATATGCCTCCCCTCACTCTGAATCACTGCAAAGACTTCAGAGTAACAGGGCTTGTTGTGAGGCTGCAATAAATTGTACCTACGATTCACTAATATCTGAGAAAAAGTGTGGAGAATTAGTGAAGGCTTCTCTGTCATTTAGAGAATATAAATAGCAGCACCTGAGCTGCCCAAGCTTCTGGTTCCCTTTCTACCAGCGCCTCTTAGTGGATGACTCACAAAATGGCCTTTTGGGTACAATGAAATCTGAAGAGATGGTAAAGTACCAATGGACTCACCAAAAGGCCTCTTTGATGGCGACCACAATGCCCCCTTGGGTGGCAGCTCTGAACTGACACAGAGAATGGAGAGAGGGCACAGATTTGTCCAACCTTGCAAATCCTTTCAGGCTAGCAATTGCCTTCTTCCTCTCCAGCTTCCCCAGAATCCATAATAAGATCTCTTGGCAAAGTGACCTGGCAGAAAAAACAGTTATAAATGAGCTTGTCATCTTCCTCTACACAGCTAACAAACTAACATTAAAAAAAGAAAGACTGTCAGGTTCCCTGCATTTAGAATGCTGGCATAATCACCTAGTACCACTGAAGGGCAGGAATGGAAAGTAGACTTTCTGTGAAATTCAGAAATGCAAATATCCTCAAACTCAATAAGTGACTGACTAATCCTTGGCTTTCGTAGCAACCCTGATATGACACATACACTCCATGTTAACTTTTTTCCAAGTGTACCCACTGCCTTTGAATCAGGCACTATGACAAAAAACCCACACTGACAATGCCATCTACCATCAATGGAACCAAGAGCTGGCGACCAATAAGCAGTCTACCAACAATTTAACGTTGATTCCTCATCCCCTATCTGTGCCCACCAAATGACTGTCTGCTTCTTTCTCAGTCTCTGAGAAAGACATGATGCTGTTTTGAGAACTTGCTAAAGTTAGTACATGCTGGTCCTCTGAATCCAAATCCACACATTTGTAGCCACCATCTTCCACTGCTTTCTCTCTTGCCACTGCTCTTGGGGCTGTGGCTAGAAGGATGCATTGACCAAAAGTTATGAGTAAAGCATAAACTTTGAATGATAAGCGAGATGGAGTCCTTTCCTTCATTAGTAAGGGTGGTAATCTCCAGTCAATAAGCTACCATTTACTGAATTGGTTCCTTGCCAGGAACAGGGCTAACAACTTTAGTGCACGGTTAGTCTTCATGATAACCCTATGAAGGTACTTTATTGTATATTGGATTATATCCGGGAACAGACAGAGAGGAGGATCTAGAAATACCAGAAATCAGAATTCTGTTGAATTTTATAAAAGAACATTAGCTCTTAAAAGGAAAAAAGGAACAACACAAGCAGTTGTGAAAATACAGCTGAGAGAAAATGAATCCTACTTAGCCTGTATACAAAAGATTATTTTCTGGATGCCTAAGAAATCCCTCCAGTCAAAACAACATTGAGCAGCAATAACACAAATCCCAGCCCCCATTAGAGTGCCACATATTTCCTCAGCTCCACTTGACTCCCCACAAAGCAGGTATGACCCAACCCCTATCTCCTCCATTCTTAAACATGTAATTCCAGTATTTCTCACTGATCAAACAGTGGCATGTTTATACATGTGAACAGAGATTTTTGTCTTTGGTGTCTAGAACAAAGAAGGGAAGTCATTCTAGAAACTATATCCAATCCCATGCCATCTACAAAACTCTTTCTTTTCCAGATGAGCAGAATAAGATCTGCTTTCCTGACTGTGAACTGTATTCCTGACTGAAAGAAGAAAATCATTACAAAGTGGAGCAAGTGTATTCAAAAGAAGAACAAAAACAACACATTTATAAGGAAATAGAGAGCTCTAGGTTGTTTACCTTATGTGAGACACGCTCTGCTTGGTGTAACAGTAGAGACAGAAGAGCACGCCCAGCACTGGGAGCAGGGAGCCCAGCAGCACTGTGGAAGGTTCATTTCCGACCACGTACACCTAGGGAACAGGAATGGTGAGAGGTACCTGGCCGCAAGGCCAGACAGTGGGAATCAAACACCATACAACTATCAGCAGCCCTTCTAGTCTGACTGGAAGCAGCACGCCAGTCCTATGGTAGGACATTCAGATTTAGGCTCACGAGCCCACGTGAGGTTGGCAAACAGGGCGCCTGCAGGAGTGGTGGCCTCTCCCACTGTAGCCCTCGTAATTGTCACACATTCATTTGTCCCTTTCTCTTCTGTTTTTTACTCCGAATCTGCCTAACCCATTTAATTTTCACCTCTACAATAATTCTCTTACTGCTGAAGGTCTGGCTCTTAGAAATTAACAAGCATTTGCTACCATATAGAAAAAGTGGGTTCTTTTTTATTATTATTATTTTATATATGTATATATATATAATAGCTTATTTTTACATCATTTTGTGCATTTTTCTATCCCAGTTGCAATCCCCTTGGAATTCCCATCACCAAATCACCCTGTGCCATCACCATAGTCCAGTGCATTTCCCTCCCCCCACTGTTTCTGATTCCATTCCCCACTCCACCCCCACAAAATGTCTCAGGTATATGGCAGTTTATCATTATCATTATTTTCTCGCCTGTTCCATTATATTCCTGCTATGAGTGAAACCATCTGGTATTTTTCCTTGTCTTTCTGGCTTATTTCACTGAGTATGATCTTTTCCAGCTCCATCCAGGTTGCTACAAAAGGCATGTGTTTCTTTTTTTTGGTTGCTGAGTAATATTCCATTGTGTATAGGTACCACATCTTTTTAATCCAGTCATCCATTTTTGGGCATTTGGGCTGTTTCCATGTCTTTCCAATTGTAAATAAAGCAGCAATAAATATGGGGGTGCAGGTATCTTTTTGAATCAGTGTTTTTGTGTCTTAAATACCTAAGAGTGGGATTGCTGGGTTATAGGGAAGCTCCATGTTTAGCAGTCTGAGGAACCTCCGAAGAGTTTTCCATAGTGTTTATTTTCCATAGTGTTTGTACTAGTTTGCATTCCCAGCAACAGGGCAGGAGAGTTCCTAGAAAAAGTGGTTTTGAAAAAAAAACAAAAAAACAGACCCTCCCAAACATAGCTTGCTCTAGATTTATGACTTTAATGGCCACATGGGTATACCCAGTTCACTCTTAAATTTCAAAAACAGGCCCTCCCTGGTTGCGCAGCAGGTTAAAGCACAGCACTGAGAATCTAAAGCCGCTTCCGCATGAGTTCGATTCCCGCCTGCCCCGGAGGTGACCACATGGCGCGGCAGACCTCTCCTGACCCGCCCGCTGCTCCCCTCAGCAGTGTACTTCCTCGATCTGCCTGTTCTGCTCCCCACTCTGTCTCTGGTGAAGCCTCTCACCGCCCCTGAGCCTCTGGCCTGTACCCCAGTTCTTTATGCACAAATAAATCTTTTTTAAAAAAAATTTCAAAAACAGAGGTTTTATAGGGTTATGGATGAAAATGCTGACTTTTATTTACAATAGTTACATTATGTATTTCAGCTGCACCTTTCCAAAAGGCTAGCACAAATGCCTTCAAGCAACTTTTTCTTTTTTCTAAAGATTTTTATTTATTTATTTATTTATGCTTACAGAACTGGGGTACAAGCCAGGGGGCAGGGGTGGTGAAAGGATTCACCAGAGACAGAGTGGGGAGCAGAACAGGCAGATCAACAAAGTACACTGCTGAGGCGAGCAGTGGGCGGGTCAGGCAAGGTCTGCTGCACCCTGTGGGTCAGCTCCCTGGCTGGGGATTGAACTCGCACTGGAGCTGCTGTGGCTTGCTTGCAGTGCTGTGTCCTTACCCATTGTGCCAACAGGGAGGGCCCTCAACCAACTTTTTCTGAACATACATTGAAATTAAGCACTGTTCTAGGCATTGTAGTAAATACAAACATGAATGAGACCTTATCTCTTATTGATGATCTAATAGGAAGAATAAAACAAGTAAAACAATATAATAACAATAAGCCAGTTACAACAACATAATTCAATAAAAACAGCAAAGTATTAAATACAAAATGGATTCAAACTCCAAAGAAAAACAACAGAATTTCAAAATTTCACTGCTATAATAAATCAACTAAGAACTGATAGTGCAGACAGTGATAGTGTACAAGGTGTAGGGAAGTAGGAAACTGCTGTTTATGGAGACACAGGCTGGGAGTATCTCTTTGCTTTCCCAGAGAACTCTATCCCTTTAAATCAGCCCTGGTTTTTCACACCCTGTAAGCCTCTTGACTCCTCTGTGGAACCAGATAACAACAGAGCCAGCTTCCTGTGCATGATCTAATCTCTATAAACCCCATTAAATGAAACACATTGTATGGCAGTGTTCAGAAGTCATATACAGGCCTAACTATGATATACCAATTACAGGAGGTTAGAGAAAGAGATCCCCCAGAAAAAGTAAGGACCTAATGTTTGGCTCAAGATCCTGTGTTCCAGAAGGTAATCCCTGTGGAGTAACCCTCCCTTACCAGCACCTTTTTGTCCAAACCTGACCAAACCAAACAAAATAAAGCCAGAATTAAGTCAACCAAATTGATTTGATTGGACCAAGCACTTCAACTAACATGAACTCAATCAAGCACATTTCTCAGGGGTTTGTTATTGTTGACAAATTTCTCCAATGTCCAAACATCTACTTTTTTATTTTTTTAGAGGAAACAGGTATTAATCTTGTATTTAGAAAAAAAATCATACCACTATTTATACACATACATACTTTCCTCTCAAGGTTCAGCAGATGTTCACTGAGTGCCAACTGTATGCTAGGCACAGAGTGGTAATGAAATCATCTGCTTCAAAAGAGCTTTCTAATAAAGGGACTGTAAATAAAAAATATGAAATATGGTGTCAGATTACAACGTGTATGATAAGAAAACAAAACAGGAATAGGATGATGAGGGTTAGAGCCTGTGGAAAGAGAGAAGTGAGGCCTAGCTCCTCTCAGTCTATCAACTAACAATCCATTAAGCTCACAGACAGGGCTACGGAAACAGGAATTGCTTTTTCAAAGAGGAAAGATTTCAATATAAAGTCCTGTTGGACTCAATCTGACCTGTGAGTTTTCTATACGACATCTCAACCTGAGTGACCACTGACATACACCAGAGTGTCATTTCCTTCCCCATATTAATAGTAAAAATTCCTCCTAGTACTGTGCCTTCCTTGTCTTACTTTCCTTGCCAGAGTATATCAATTTCCCAGATGTTTTGGACTGACCATCTAAAAGCGACCTTCAAAATCCAGTTTCTTTTATCTACCTTAAAGGTTGTTCTGTGTCCTAGTGACCAGACTATATTTTGGAGATGGTGACCCAGCCTCTGCCCTACCTCTATATATTTGAATGTTCAACCATTCATTCATTCATTCACTAATTAAAGTATTTACTAAGCATCTAACCACCATGAGTGACTTCTTTACGTTCCAACAGCATTTTAGAGCTTACAACAAATAATCCTTGATATATGATTATCTCTCATCTCTTCAACAAGCCTTGAAGACAAAAGTGAAGTTCCTACTTGACCACCTATCAGAAAGGAAGACTAAATTGTGTGTTGCCTGAATGTTTAGTGGATAAGCAGTTTAAAAACAATCCTGAACAATTTAAAGGAGCCCACAAAGCAAACAATGCCTACCATTCACTGCATGTCTACTCAAGAATAAACAAGGTAGTCAGCTAAACATTTAACATATAATCAATTCTCGTAAGAAACCTGCAGGTTAAGCATTTTTTCCCCCATCCTAAAACTTCAAAGAATGGAGGTTCAGATAATCAGATTTGTTGAGTAAAAGTACACTATATAATTGGCAAGTCCAGGAATGAACCCAGATCTATCTGACATAAAATCCATGCACAACCCAGAGAGAAAGAAAGTAGATAAACAGTTGCCAGAGGATGAGGGAGGACTGATCACATGAAAAGGTTCTGAAACAATGCTGTGTGATGGTCATGTGATACTGTGAGTGAACTTATTGCCACTGAACTGTGCACTTTAATACAGTTAAAATGGTAAATTTTACAGTGTGTTTCACCACAATTTTTAAAAGAGCAAAGCATGTACCCCAGGGCTCCCAATACTCACCACCCCTTGTGCATGTTACTTTCATTGCTTCTATCCCTAACCTATCCCCCCCCCATCAGAGTCAGTAGCTTCCAGCTGATCAGGCTGTTAATAACCCTAGTGCTGTAATCTTCTGCAAAGTACAATGGCAGCTCCTGGGTGGCACCATGGACAGCGACTTTTATACCACCACTTCCTTCTAAACCTAAAGTCTCATGTAGTACCTTCCAGGCCCTATCATCCCCACCCCTTTTGAAGCACAGGTCCCTTCTTCCAATTTCTTGCCTGCCACTGAACTCACAGGCAGGTTAATAGATTGGTCCTCCCCTGACATCCAACAATACCCTCTACTTATTCTCCAGAATGGAATCTGGCCACTGCCGCCCCAAATCACTGAATTGTATCTGGAGTTTAGTGATCCATATGAAACAAAGGAGGCTGGGCTGGTCAATGTTGGACTTCAGTCTTCTGGTGCTGACTCCAACAATGACCACTGCCCTAGAATAAGTGATCCTTCCAGTGATGTCATACTGTATACAGAGGAAAGTGTTGAGGCCAGTTCCTTCCAGTCTCCTCCACACTGGGCTGGTGACAGCACTGATCCAATAAGCAATGAAGATACAAGAAGCTGTGCCTTCCACTGGGAAAGGGCCCTAACCTCTTGCCTGTTCTTCTGTATTCACCTCTTTCTATTTGAAGATCTTCCCTGTTCACTTGGAGGCAAAGTGTGGTGGGACTTCAAGTTCTGAAACATAACCCAATATTTCTCTTTTAAAGATTTATTTTATTTATGCATGCAAGAACTGGGGTACAGGCCAGAGGTGTAGAAGGTGAGTAGATTCACCAGAGACAGTGGGAAGTCGAACAGCAGATCTACTGAAATACAATGCTGAGGGGAGCAGCAGGAGAGACAGGAGAGGTCTGCTGTGCCACGTGGGTAACCTCCCTGGCCAGGGACTGAAATTGTGCTGCAGTGGCTATCGATAGCTTCATAGTGCTGTGCTTTAACCCACTGTGCCACCAGGAAGGGCCCACAATCCAATATTTCATAAATCATTTCTTCCTGCAGTAAAAATATTCCATACCATTTGGAATTTCCTGTTTTTCCAAAAATATAACTAATGTGGGTATTTCACACATGGTTGCTTATAAATAGTTTCACTGACCAGTTGATAAGTCAAATGACTTATCTGAATCTCACTTCCCTTACCTAGGAAATTAAATGTCTGAATTAATCAAACCTACAAGCCTCTTTTATGTTTAACCTATTTTTCTCTGATTTGACCACAATTTTAATTTTCTTCAATACCTTTCTAGTACCTCAGCAGCCATCCAGAGGTAAGATTAGTTGAAAAAAGTTAGCTACTCCTTTTCTACTCTGAAATTTTTGAAACACTGAACTTTTAACTTGACCAAAGTATAATAAACTTATAACCATTATTCATGATTTCCATTCTGCTATCAGTTCTGAAGTTGGTAATTCTCAATTTTTGGTGCAAATAAGTTTCTCTGAGAGGAACAACAATTGGTATTTTAAAGAAAAGTTAAAGATCCATACTAATGGGTAAATTTTCTGGCATAAAAATAGGGTAGGACTGAGGGCAAAATAAGAGGCCAATATGGATCTATGAAAACAGCAACAGCTCAGAATAGATCAGACAAGGAAACAGACGGGTACCCATGACCCCAGTGGCAGTCTGGGGATTTCCTCGTTCCTTTCTGGGGATTTCCACATTCCTTTTTGAACGTGTCTTGGCTTTCTATCACAAATCTAGCCATGAGGATAGGCGTCAGTGGTTAAACCTCTCAGCCCTTCATCTAAGCCTGGAGGGCGGCCCTATAGGTAACAGTGCAGGAATCTGGGACTCTAACCAGGGGTCACACAATACTTTAACTCTTTGTTTGCTTGACTGGTTGCCCCTTGAAGGCAGCAACCAGCTCTTAATCACTTCTGTATTTGTAAAGCTAGCAGAGTATCTGGCATCCACAGGGACTTGGCTAATTTTTGTGACTGACTGAGAGAATCCAATAAAGAATGAACAAAGTAGGCTGACAGCTGTTTATTTCTTCAAACGCCTATTTTCTTGTGGGACTGTTACACTAACCTTTATGTTAAAATTAACCATAGCTAGAAGCTACTCAACCAGCATTAATTAACTGAACAAAATCAAAGAAACTCAACCATGGAAGAAAGAGCAAGTTGTGAACAAAAGAAGGCTTGATTTGACTGTACTGGCTCATTCGCCATCTATCAGTAATGTCTGGGGGACTGATTTTTTTCTAGAAGGAATGACTAGAAAGTTAAATTAAAAAGGAAAGAAAAAGTTAGAATCAAAATTGTCAAAATTAATTAATAAAAAAACATCTTTTTGTCTCCTAGCAAAGCAAAATATAAATCAATCCTCTCGTGCTCTGTTTTTTGTTTTGTAAACTTCATTATCTGTTAAAACACACCGCAAGAGACCACTCTATAGTAGCTAAAAGAACATTGGTAGCTTCCCTGGTGGCACAAGGGAACTCTGAAGCTATCTACAGTCATTGCAATGCTAGTTAGATACCTGGCCAGGGAGCTAACCCACATGGCGTAGCAGACCTCTCCTGTCTCAGCTGCTGCTCCCCTCAGCACTGTATTTCAGGGATCCACTTGTTCTTCTCCTCACTGTCTCTGGCGAATCCTCTCACTTCCCACCCCTCTGTACCTCTGACCTATACCCCAGCTCTTGTATGCATAAATAAATAAGTTTTCTTTTTTAAAAGATTTATTTATTTATGCACACAGAACTGGGGTACAGGCCAGAGGTGCAGGGTTGGTAAGAGGATTCACCAGAGACAGAGTGGGGAACAGAACAGGCAGGTCGATTGAAATATACTGCTAAGGGAAGTAGTGGGCAGGTTGGGAGAGATCTGCCACGCCACATGGTCACCTCCCTGGCCAGGGATCGAACTAGCACTGCAGTGGCTGTAGATAGCTTCATAATGCTGTGCTTTAAACTGCTGTGCTACCAGGGAGGGCACAACGCCCTTTCCAAAAAAAAAAAAAAAAAAACATTGGGAAGTCGAGACTCAGGAAATGTGGTATGAATTTTGCTTCTGCTACTGTGTGATTGCCCAAAATCACAATTTAAGTGATTAAAATGGGTAAGACACTTAAACTAAGACATTCAATCTCAGTCTCCTCGTTTATAATGTGTGCATTACATTTGGGCATAAGAACCAGTGAAGATAGTTCATGTCAAAATACCTTGCAGAATATACAGCACTATGCAAATGTTAAGTTCATTCCTAAATATTTCTTCCTGTCAATATACTGTAAATGGAAAAGTTTTCTTAATTCATGATCTTCTCTTGTGTAGGGATACACGTGTGCAAATGCAAACACGAGTTATTCACAATCCAACTGACCAAATCCTAACACTGAAATTCAGAACAGTCAAGAACTTCATTTTATCTCTATTAAAAATTAAACTAGTCAAGCTGCTACCTTCTATATTAGTGGTTCTTTTGACCGTAGCATCCAGAACTTCTAATGTATTAGTGAGTCTAAGTAAGACTGGGAGAAACAAAAGAATAAGGCAAGTCACCCAGCAGAGGATTCTGTACTATGCATTCTTTCAGACCTTATTGCATAAGTCATTTTTAAAAAGACTTGCACTGAACAAAAGGGAATTGACAATTTTTTGAGCACTGAAATATGCAGTGAACACACAAAAATGGACCTTCATCCATGAGTCACCTAAAGCCACTGGATGGTCAGCCCTGGAGCTAGATTCCAACCGACGTGTGCTAGACTCAAAGGCCGGTTTTTCCACAATACTACCCCACAGTACCTGAGCCTCAGCACTCAAAAAGCCTAACACTTGCAGCTCTGGAAGGTGTGAAGGTCATGTCTTTTCATCCTCTGCATGTTATTCAAGATCACAGTTAAATGTGAGATGTGAACATCCAGAAAGAAGGTTGCATTCTTTCTGGATGAATGGGAGGGTCCAGGAGTGAGCAGGAAGACTAATTTTTCAATCTAAAATCCTTTCTACTTGTTAAATTTGTACCATGTACAAAAAGTATTTTTTTCCTGACAGAGTGAGAGAAAGAGAGAACAGTCCCTGGATCACTCCATTCCCTAGTGCGATTCAGGACAAGTTATTTCATAATCTTTGGACTTTTGTTTCCTTTATTGTCAATTTCATTTGTCCAAACTCATAAACTGTACCACGACGAGAGCACCCCAATATAAGCTACTAATGACAGTGACATGTCAACATAGGAAAATGGACGATCACAGATGTCCCTCTGTGTGGGATCTTGCCAGTAGGAGAGGCTGTGCATGTGGAGAGGCAGAGGGTGTAAGGGAACTCTCTGTCCTTTCTACTCAGTTTTTCTGTGAACCTAAAATTGTTTTAAAAAGTAAAGTTTTTCCCCCAAAATAGGGGTTAGACTAAACTATTTCTAAAGTTACTTCCAACTCTACCATTCCATTATTCTAACTTAATCTCCAAAAAGAATTAAAAATTCACAAAAAGAAGCCAACAGGCCGGTCTCACAAAGAAAATTTAATTAGAAATTCATTAAGATTAACTGGGGGGAAAAGACTTGGATAATTAAAGTCAAGATCCCCTCAATCTGGAAACAGAGATAAGATGGGAATGAGAATGGAGAAAATAAACTAATTAGGTATCTTCTAACCTCTCCTACCTTAAAATTTCTCCTACCCTGAGGGAGTCTCGGGAGAGTATTGCAAAGAATATTAAATAGAAACATACCCCTGTCCAGTGTCAGATTCTGGCAGTTCGCTTAAGAGCAAGAATATATCCAAATCAGAAAAAAATGGAATTCTTACCCTGCCCCCCCCCAACCAATGTCTATGCCCTCTGGGTCTCTTTCCCTGCTCTGGACAAAGAAAAACTATGTACCCCTCTCATACCCAGGAGGACAAAAGAACTGAAGCATTCTAAGGGTCAGGCCTCATGTTTGGAGAGAGTGTGAGAAGCCATTGGCCTGAAAGTGGTTGAGATGAACACCAGATGTAAGGTACACTCACAGAAATGGCGAGCATTACTTAGGCAGGTGAAGTACAAGTGGCAACCCCGAGTTTTCGATTCCACAGGATTAGTCTCTGTGTCTGACCCACAGTGTGGCAAACATCCCACAAGGCCCAGCTGAGCACACGGCCCCACGGGCTGCTGTCTGTGAAGGAGGGAAGGGTGTAAAGGCCTTCCCCAGCAACTGTTCCAGCCACAGAGTTTTCAGAGGATGAGGGTTTATGCCTTTAACTACCAAAATGCTTATTTCAAGTCTTTTATATCCCTCCAAAATGGATTCTATGCCTCCCTAAATAAAGTATACTGAACATACCAGCCTCGACATGCTTTGCTTTTCAAACTGTGCTCTTTTTAGGTATTTTTCTGTCTCCTTTTTTGCTTTTCTCTGCTGTCATTCACTTGTCAGCATGTCTTAGTATAACTAACTTCTAATTTGTTACTTCTAGTTCTGTTATGGTCTTGAAAACCAGATAACCAATCTGATAATGGATGAGGATAAAGAAGAAACTGGCTCTGCGGCATTCAGGGCTCTGCATTTAGCTGTTGAGACGGCAGCCAGATGGGCAGCTGTCATAATACAGGTGACACAGGAAGTCAAACTGGAAATGTCAAATGAGCCACCAAGATAAAACAGACTTAAAGCTTCAAAGTAAAACAACAGACTAAGATGAAAACAGGACCACTAAAGAAGCCTCCATTTAGAAAGAGCATAGAGAAGGAACAAAAGTGTGGAGACAGAGCAGATTGATAAGGAGGATTTGGAAGGAGCTATTGGGAAGAATAAGTCCCACCTTTCAACCCAGCAAGGATAAAAAGACCATCTAATATTTTAAGGAGCAAAGGACCCAGCAGACATTTCTCTATAGATAACATGCAAACGTCCAATAAGCACATGACAGGCTTCACATGACAGCCATCAAGGAAGTGAAAATCAAAACCACAGTGCGATACTACTTTACTCCTAGTAGGAGGGCTATACTTTTGAAAAAGGGATATTAATGTGATGATGAGAATATGGATAAATCAAAATTTTCATAGACTGCTGGAATGCTAATGGAATGTTATCTGGCCTTAACAGGAATGAAGGATAGCTTACTGCTGTGATACAGATGATCTTTAAAAAGATCATGCTAAGCTAAAAGCTACTGCAGAAAGACCACCTATTATAATTCCCCTTAAATAAAATATCCAGAGCAGGCAAGCCTATAGATGCAGAAAGTACATTAGAGGTTGCCTAGGGATAGGAACAAAATGGAGTGGGGGAGAATGGGATGTAAGTTATGGGTATGGGGTCTTTTTAAGAAGGACAATGTATCCTAAAACTAGACTGTGGTAATGGCTGCATAATCATGTGAAATGAACACTTCATATGTGTCAATTGTGCATTATGTGAATTGTATCTCAACATATCTGTAAAAAATAAGAGTGAAATCAGAGCTGGAAATGTTCCCAAATGGCTCTCTAAAATTAAACACCCTCTTGTTACCAAGTGAGTTGCTGGATCAATTCAACCATCCCAGCTGTTTTCCTTATTTCCTGCCTTTGAGCTGTACTCTGTAATTTAGTATTAGCAGAAAGCTAATAAAGACAACACATCCTTTGTTGCTAAATTTTACACAGTGTTTACCATTTTCCTCCAACATACACATTTCCTCTGTTTTCCCACTGCAGCTGAGCTGCCAAATCTCGTAGAGAGAATAATTACCCGTGCACCCCTTCCTGCTTTCACGACAGACCAATCCCTGTGCATAATCAAGTGTCTACAGCAAACTAATGTTTTGTTTGCCTCTCCAGGATGTTTTAAATTCACTAAACTATTCACTGAACTATGAGGATCCCCTCCCCTTCTTTGAGGGCAGAAATAGTAGAAAAGGCAGGATTCATTATTTCTGGTTTTTTTACTGGCTAATTCACTTGACTTAAAGAAACTGTTTTGCTTTCTTTATCCCCCAAAAGCAATTTGTTGACTTCCAAGAAATAAGGAACAGTATGAGAGGTTTGGACCAAAGGTTACTCACCATTAGTCCTACCTCTGCCAGCACTTTCAAGCCTTTTGACATAACCATTTTCAAATTTATTTTAATTATGTTCATTGAAGTAACATCAATTTACAACACTGTATATGTTTTAGGTATAAGGCTGAAACTTCGACAAAACACAAAAAGATCAACTCCTACAAATAATAAAAAACTAGCTGCTACTTAAAACCACAATGCACCCAACACTGGCAAAATTCCCTGAAAACAACTCAAATGTCTCCCAATAGAAGAATTAAAAACCAAATGATGATACAGTCATATAATGGGATAAGATATTTAACAGTGAAAGTGAACAGTGAAAATGAACAATTACGATGCCATTTACACAAAATGCAAAATCACACACAGTACCACTACAAACAGCTTAAGCAACAATATAAGTTCAAGGTATTGGCCCCTTCAGTGGGAAGCAAGGGACATTCAGGTAGACAGAGGACTTCGACTAACATGGTAGTGTTGAATATTTTAAGCTAGTCGTGGGAATGAAGTGTTTTCTTTTCATTTGAACTATTTCATAATAAACTAAACTTTTCTTCTCTCAAAGTCTATTGCTTTGCCAGTCATTTCCATAATGATGTGCAGTGGGAGTTCATGTGAGATTTCATGCCCCATCATGCACAAGCGTCACTCACCCTCCACCAAGCCCCCAGCGCCACTGGCCTCCTTCCCCTGACTATGCCCCCAGTAACCAGTAAATTACACTCTAAAATGTGTAATTTGCTGCCCTAGGATAGAAATGAGATGTGGAATATGTTTTTGATTACTGAGCTATAATTCGCATGCCATAAAATTCATTCCCAAAACGAACAATCCAGTGGTTTTGAGTATATTCACAAGGCTGTATATCCGTCATACAGTCCAACTCCAGAACATTTTCCTTATCTTAGAGATAAAACAAAGTCTATATCCATTAGCAGTCACGCCCAATTTCCCCACCCCTGTCTTCAGCAATCACTCACCTATTTTCCACCTCTAAGAATTTGCCTACTGTGATCATGTCATAAAAATGGAATCAGGCAATACTGTATTCTTTTGTGTCTGGCTTCTTTTAAAGTTTAAAAACTAAAACTTTCAAATGATGATCTGTGTTGTGGCATGAGCCCATACTTCATTCCTTTTTATGGCTGAAATTATTCCATTATATGGGTATATCACATTTGTTTCTTCATCCATCAGTTGACAGACATGCGGGCTGTTTCCACATTTTGGTTATTATAAATAGTGCTGCTATGAACATTTGTGCATGAGTTTTTATGTGAATACATTTTCATTTCACTTGGGTAGATACCTCAGAGTGGAACTGCGGGTCACACAATGACCTCATGTTTAACTTTTTGAGGAACTGCTAAACTCTTTTCCAAAGTGGCTGTTTCATCTTTTTACATGAAATAAAATTTTGAAAGGTGTTTACTAATATGAGCAATTCTAATAGTAAAATATAATTTCAGATTTATTAAAGTCAACTTTGAAGACCATTTATCCCAACTCCATCTGGTCTTAACACAATGGACTTTATTTTTGCCTTAAAATATGTATTTCATATATAAAATTATAATCATAGAAAACATACAATTTACTCTTTTTTATATTCTTTTTTGCATTTTCAATATGTATTTAGTTAGTCATTTGCAGTATTCATTTATTGAGACTTCTTAGTGATGGTAATTACTATCAAAACTTATAAAGTAGATTCAATATTATCATACACTTCTAGGAAGCCTACAGTATGGTAAATGCATTCACATACTTTTATCAGTGATACGTGCCAGTAGAGAATATAAACTGCTTAACATTCAAAGTAAATAATGAAACAGATAGTTTTAAAGTGTATCAGTTCTACTCACAGATTGTTATTTCTAGTTTTCAAAGTAAAAAGATTTTGACAGTTTAGAATGTAAAACCAGTCATGCCAATTCTTGAAGGACTAGTTAAAAAGAAAATTATTTTTAGATCAAATACAAATACTAGCTTAAAACATTAGTGACTGAAGTACCAACCTTAAAAATATCCTCAACACATCTATTAAGTTCTTCTTCTGTCACCAAAATGGTCCCTGGTGCCATGTCACTCTCTGGAATCTCTAGAGAACAAAAACCAAATTAGCCAAACTCAGCTCCTCAATGAACAGAAGAAACCTGCCGAAGGAAGTAAGTTTTGCTAGAAAGATAGTTCAGTAGTTAGCAAGTAAATTAAAAATTCGAAAAATTGACATGGTTACCATTGTACAATACAGCAATATTAAATTGATTTCATGGAATCTATGATGCCACTGATTATCAGCATACAGTTATTTTATGTATCACTAAGAAAGACATATAGCTGGTAACCTAGCTCATGAAGAATGTACGGAAAGAGATGTCCAGTAAATAATACTTTAAATGAACAGACAAGATACGGAATAAAAATAACTGATCCACAAGAGGAATGAATCTCGGCCTCCAAGTCTAGAGCCCATAGTCTAAACTGTAACAGGGGCTCTTCAATGAAGAGTAAAAGGCACAACTAGGGAACTATTCTATGTTACAGGAAACTAAAAAATGATGTAATATGGGCCCTCCCTGGTGGCACAATGGGTTAAAGTGCAGCACTGTGAAGCTATTGCAGCCACTGCAGCATGAGTTTGGTCCCCAGCCAAGGGCTGACACACATGGTGCAGCAGACCTCTCCTGTCTTGCTCATTGTTCCCCTCAGCAGTGTTTTTCAGTCATCTGCCTATTCTGCTCCCCACTCTGTCTTTGGTGAATCCTCTCAACACCTTGCAACTCTGGCCTGTACCCCAATTCTGTATGCATAAATAAATACATCTTTAAAAAAAAAAAAGACATAACAAGTAAATATAGTGCATTATTCTTGACTGGATTCTGGATTTTTAACTAACAGTTTCAATTCTTGGGAAAATGAAAGAAATCTGAATAAGGTCTGCTTATTAGGTGATGTCTATAAATAATTCTTCAATGTTTCAGGAAAAATATGTGTGCCTGTAGAGAGCATAAAACTGAATGTGGTCAAGATATGAAGTTGATCAGTCTCCATGAAATGAACAGGGTTTAATATGATCTTCAATATAATATATTCCTGGAAAATTTATGAAGTGGATTTTTCAAAATAAAAAGTGGAAGTTATTAAAATACCACAGACTTAAGTCACTTAGATCTGAGACCTAGAAGGTCCTTCAGAGGGCCCCCCAGCCAACACACAGCCTGCCTTACCTGCTGTGCTTGAGCACCGATGAAGAGGTGCCAAAAGGGGCTGCAGCAAATAATCTGCTGCCAACTGTGGGTGTTCTCTTGACAGAGTTATAAAGGTAGTGGTGGCAACTCTCTGGAATTGTCGGGCTGTCAATTTATCTTGAAAGTGAAATAAATCCAGAATCTAAAAGAAAAGTTACATGAGTTAAACACTAGGTTCTTCACAAGGTGAATCGCATTAACTAAGAAGAGGAAGCACTAATTTCTTTAAGCTGAAGAATAAACCCACTATAATTCAACAGAACTAGGATGTTGTTTATTTATTTTTAACAACCCAGTATATCGATGGGTATGAGAACTAAAGAAGCTGCTTTTTCTTAAATAATTTTATAAAATTTGTAACATACATATTCATGTAGAATGTTTGGAAAATAAAGATTGAAAATGAGCATGGGAAGGGAAAAGGGAACCTGGGATTGAAGAACTAGGTCCTCAAGCAAGTTGGTGATTCATCTTACTCAGCTTCAAGGTGGCCTTGAGTGTGGCATTTCTGAACCCTACCAGCTAGGACTCCCTGGCTCTCACAGAATGAAGTTGGTGCATCGTGGTGTGGTCTGCAGATTCCGAATTGTATATCCATGTCTCCACCTGCCTCTGACACATGAGTGTAGCTATGCTATACATGGCCTTGAGTCTCTGGGCTTGCTGCACAGTCAGGTGGAATCTGGAGAGTGCTCCAAGTTACACTCAGCCTTCTCCATGTCCCAACCTACACCTACCTATCCTGCATAGGTAATACCAACTGTGTCTGTGCAGTGAGCAGAGAGATCAGAGAGCACTGTCCTCTAGAACTTTGCTGTACCCCAGCCAGGTGATGGTAAGCTCTGTTGCCTGGCACTCTGTTGGGGACACTCTGTAGGATTCTGGGTGGCTAGGGGTGGCTCCACTGGACACTGGTTCCTAGGACAAAGTTGCATGACCCTGTGGAGCCAGGGAGAGCCAGCTGCCTGCAACCCCACATCTTTCCAGCAAATCATGGAGAAACTATGGGCCACTTTGCAGGCCATGTTGGAAGTTTTGAGACAAGTCTTGGGTTTCTCCGGGGAGCTCCTGCTCTGTGCTACCTTGCTGGTTTCTGTAGTAAAGAGACTGATGATAAGAAAAAAAAGAAAAGGCCAAAGACGTCAGGCCTGTTGAAGCTCATGGAAAAGTTGAAGAGGAAACCAGACTACAGACACAAGCTTGCAAAGCTCTAGAGTTGCCTATGGTGGAGCCCAGGCCTCCTATGTTACAAGCCCTGTGCTTGGTGGCACTTAATCAAATCCAAATTAGATTGTCACTTAGAGATGCGGGAAACTTCCTTGACAATGGACAGAAAAGTGAGTGCCCCCTGAAGGCCTGCCTCCAGAGACAGACGCAGTCCCTTGGAGAGGCAGTCGAAGCCCACCGATTCGGAGACTGATGTGAAAAACATAGTGAAAAAATCTCAGGACCACACATGACCCCTTTAGAAGAAAGTACTGGGTGGTGTGGGTGAAAATAAGTGTCTTCAGGAAGGTCTAGAATTGCTGTCCCAAGAAAGAGAGGGATGGAGCCAGAGCATGGGAAGGAGCGAGGAGACTCGGAGCGCTCGCACACACAGATGGAGCAGGTGCCAGTGACAAAGTGAGCCAACCACATTCTGTGGCGGGTGTCAAAGACCACTGTCTGCCTGATCGCGTTAAAGAGGAACATGCAGAGGTTGGTTCCTTGGAAGGCGAAGGAAGGAGAGACACACGAGGCTCACATCTCCTGGATTCTCTGACGGAAGAGAATGTGAAGCTTCTCATTTATGCTAGGAACTCAAAAGTGTCCTTTAAGAGACAAACAGGAGAAAATCGAGAACAATGCTGAAAACCAGGTGAAGAAAATTAAACAAAGTTTACTGGACACATACAAAGCCTCAAGATGGAGCAGGCATTTTTGGAGTCTGAAAATTCTCAGCTCCGAAACGAGATTCAGAAGCTTCGGCTGAAGCACCAGCTGCTGCTGAGTGAGAGTCTGAAAGGCAGCTGCTGAGAATGTCGATGTGCTGAACTCGGAGAGGAAAGGCCTCAACAGCGACAGAAACCGCTGCTTCCTCTCTACAGCCACGGCCCACGACAGGTGCCCTCTTCAGAAAACTGGAGAGGACCGCTTTCCCGTGTCAAAGCATGGTTTCTTCTAAGAAAAGCAAGTCCAGGAAAGAGGGATGGCAGCCCTGTGAGTGAAAGACTGCTTCCCCAGCTAAGAAGACAATGGCCACTTCGATACCAGCTACCGACCAGACCGACCAGTCACCTTTGAGCCTGTCCTAAGGACAGCCTTTATCAGTGCTGCAGCTCCAGGAAAAGCCCACAGAAGTCCAGAAGCATCAAGGGACTCCACCCCCTGGGTCGCCACTTCCCCTGGGAAGGAGGAAGACACCCCTCCAGAAGGGTCACTTGAAGGTTCAATTCAAACTTCCCAGCAGCCACACCTGAAAAAACACATCTACAACAGGTCTTCTCTGAAAAAGCAGTGACATATTTTTTCCAATACAACTCTATAAAATACTTTTTCTTTTAAACTGAGGCCACCCTTAACATTCAGTTCTGTGTATTTCTGAAACTTTCCAATATTTTTACACTTTCCTCTAAAATATTAAATTCAAGCTATATGGAAGAATTTATTTTTCCTAATTGCTAGACATCTTTTCCCCAAAAATCTTACTATCATAAATAGCACTGACAAATAAAATTTATAGGATCAAGTCTATAGTATATTTAGGGGCCTGTACAGTCTGTTGTGTCTGAATTATCCCAAAATATTATATTTTATTTTCAAAAATATTTGATCTCCAATAATTATGAGCAGGTTTGCTCTAGGCAAAAAAAACTGCATTTCTGTTCCCAACTTTAAAGGCACCCTTGCATCCTCTGCAGACAGGAGAAATCTTCAGTTAAAAACTGTGACATCTGCAGGACCACTGTTGTATGTGGCACCTGTATGTTCCCCTCCTGTCTGCATGTGTCTCCTCCAAGGGCTATTATTTCCTCCCACTTTCCTAAGACATCCAGAGTAGGGTCATTAGCCTGTCAAAATTGCCCCAGTCTCAGTTTAAATGTGTGTGTGCGCGCCCTGTGACAGATGCTGTCCTGTCCAGAGCTGGTTCCCACCTCACACCCAAGCAGTCACAATAGTCTCCTGCCACTGCAATGCTGAAATGGAGTAAACGGTTTGGAGATGAATAAATGAATACAAATTGTTTAATGATAAAAAACAAAAAACTATGACATCCGAGCTAAAGCTACTTCAGCATGAGTTCAATCCCACCCCGAAGTGATCCACATGGTGCGGCAGACCTCTCCTGACCTGCCCGCTGCTCCCCTCAGCAGTGTACTTCGTCAGTCGGCCTGTTCTGCTCCCCTCTCTGTCTCTGGTGAACCCTCTTACCACCCCTGAACCTCTGGCCTGTACCCCAGCTCTGTATGCATAAATACATCAATCTTTAAAAAACAAAAAACTGTGACATCTGACATTGACAGAGATTCAGCAAATCTAAAACCTGTGACCTAATTACATCATTTTGTTAAATACCCAAACTAGAACTACTAGTTTTGGAAAATATTTGCTCAACATCGCAAATGCTAACTTTGTCCTACAAGATGTTTTATACTTAGCACTTTTAAGTACCAGGCCTTTGCATGTGTTCCTAACCATGCTGCCCATGACAATGCTGAAGAACAACGTAGCAACTGAAGGACCTTTTTTGGATTCTACTCCAAAAGGAATGTTATGCCTGGGGAATTCTGATTAAGAAGACTCTGTATCTTGTAGACAAAGATGTGGGAAGACACACATAGTAGCAGCAGTCAAAAATTTAATGTCCATGCCCTTTGAAGCAATAATTTCAATCCTAAGAATTGCACATGTGCATGATTTCTGAAGACTAGCAACAGCAAACACTTGTAATTGCAAAAGAATGGAAACAACTCAAATGCCTATTAATAGGAACCTATTTTAAAAAATTATGGCACATCAATATGAAATACTATATGCTCATGAAAAAGAGCAGGGTAGCTCTATAGGAAACTACTACATGAAATGATCTCCAAAGTACACAGTTTTCATTTTGTTTTTCACTTGAGTCAATATGAATTTTTATTCCAAGGTACAGTGTTAAGTGAAAAATAGTGTGTGTGTTATGTTATTATTTAAATAAAAATTAGAATACACAAACATACACCAATTCATATAATTGCACATATGTAATATAGAGAACATCTCTAGAAAATAAACAAGAAATTGGTAACAGTGATTAATTCTTGAAGAGAGCGGTAATTTGGAAGGAGACATACATTTCTGTTTACTCTTTTGTCCTTTTTAAACTGTATATCGTGTTAATTTACCTTCTTTACTTAATAAAAATTTTCTAAAGAAAACAAATGATAAGGAATAAGATAAAATTTTAGTTCCATCTTGCAGCTCTGAGAGCAAGTGGGGCTAGTCATTTGATAATGGTGAGGCATTTTAGCCCTACCAATTCAGCCTGTCTCCTCCATAGGGATGGATTCACTTACCAGAAAGGCCCTTCGCTGAACAATAAACATAAATATTATATTGCTTTTCCCTCAGTATTAGAGCACATTAAAAGTCTTCTTTCTATAAATAAGCAGATAATCCTAAAACAGTCAAAAGAAACAAAATAACTTACCTGCGGGCAGATACCCTGGTAGTAACTCTCCAGTGAGAGAGACTGTTGGGGACAAGAGGCCAATATCTTGGCAATCAAGTCACACTTCTTCCAGTCAGCAGCCGTTGCCTCAGCGTCGCTCCCACCAGCCGCCCCCGCTGTCAGCAATGACACAGATGTCAAAAACTCAGAGCAGCTCCCATGTATGGTTTTCTCTCTACTGAAATTATGTATTTCTTCTATACAATGATCTATCCCTCAGCATTTTCATTTTGATGTTGGTTTCTGGGAAACTCAGGGACAACGACAGCACTTTGTCTCCATAATGATTTCATCCATACAACTTAACCCTAGCTGCTCTCAGTGTTTGCTCCATTGATGCTGATGATGCCCATTATATGTGTCTTCCGTTTAAACTACCTCATGGAGTAAACAGAAACTGGATCTACCCTCACATGATTAGAAAACCTGACAAAAATAAGCAGTGATTATCAACCATATTGAGTAACTGGCAGCCTGGGGCACTGGGTTCAACAAAAAAGGGGAGTCTGATGGTTTTACCCTGACTTGTTACCAGAAGAGTTTTCAAATCACACCACAGAGGGGAAGCTTGGCAACCTGTTAAGTTAAAACTTAGTTCAGAGTTCGGGGAGGCCGATGCTGAATCTTCAGGGATAAATATCAAAGAGGAGGAAGTTACACAAAGAGAGAGCTGCAGAGATATTCCCTCTCGTCTTTGGTATAATCTGTATGTGTGTATGAGAAAAACACCGCCAGCTGCAGCAGAACCATCAGAAAGGTGTAGGTGGGACAATCTCCAGAGTTCACTCAGGATGGAGCTGGTTTGTGCTCCCAGTAGCCCCAGGCACTGAGGGAGGCCTTCAGAAGGGGATTCCCTTAGTAGTGCATCCATGACTTTAGATTAAAGGCTGATTAGACCCACAGGAACAAGGCTTAAAAGCTCAGGACAGAAGGACTATTATACTATAGACAAAACTCAGAAGCCCCCATCAAGAATTACAGTTTTATAATCAGTGACTCCTGTTCCTTTTCTTCTTCTCCACATATGCTACTGAGTAACAAGGGATGTAAACTGAGCTCAAATTTGTGATTATCAAGCAGTTCTTGAGTAAAATATGACTCTTTCCTGGGTTTGAAACCTCACCTTGAATTACTATCAGTCACTGAATATCCCAGTCAACAAATATCTGATATATCCGAATGTATTAAAAGGAGCCCTCCCTGGTGGTGCAGTGGGTTAAAGCATAGCACAAAGAGGCTTAAGCCACTTCCGCATGAGTTTGATCCCCGCCTGCCCTAGAAGACAGCCACATGGCGAGGCAGACCTCTCCTGACCCACCCGCTGCTCCCCTCAGCAGTGTACTTCATTGATCTGCCTGTTCTGTACCCCACTCTGTGTCTGGTGAATCCTCTCACCCTCCACATCTCTGGCCTATACCCCAGTTTTATACGAATAAATAAAATAAATCTTTAAAAAAAAAAAAGGAGACTTAATTAGTTTGAGTATTAATAATGAACGCATTAAAAAAAAGCAATATCAATCTAATCAAAATTAAACTATAACTATATTAAGGGGCTGGATGTTTGGTGGAGTGGCAATAAGGATTTGAAAGAAAATAAAATCCTCTTCTACATATGATGAGAAATTGATGATGGCAAACACCAAGAAATTAAGAAAATGTTGTATATGCATTCTAGCTAGACAAACAGGTAAACACTAGAAGAATCCAGTTACAGAGCTCAAAGAGGGTGACGCCTGGAGTGGGACGCGGGTGTGACGGTGCCAAGCATGGCTCTTTCTCTAGCAGCCTTGTGGGCCTGTTTGACTCTTTAAGTGATGTGCACATATGATTTTGTATAGAAATTAAATTATAATTGATTTAATTAGTTTATTGTTATTATTTACTGAAAATTAATTTAAATTAATATAAACTTAAATTTTAAAAGACTTTGCATGATCTTGAACTTATTTTCTATTTACCAGAACTAGAGAATATACTTGTAGAATTAAACCTCCAGTTTCATCCCCAACTTTGCATCTCTGAGGCATCTCTAGCTTACAGAAACTATTTTGTACTTTAAGTCCTCAGGTGAAGTGCTGTGAGCACCTGGGGGAAAGAAGCACAAAGCCCCTTTCCATTGAGATTACTGCATTTTCCTTAGGATTTTACTTAAATTCTCTGGGCTCTATTATTTTCTCTGCCATTACAGATTATTTGAAAGAGCTGACACTGTTATTCAATAAGTGTTAAAGACAAATGGCAAGAAAATGAGTTTCTCTGGACAAGAAGGTCATGATGGCTTAACTCCTAAATGTCCACAACCGCAGTTTGGTCTCAGTCAGGTCTGACAGTCAGATGTGAAAGACCAGTAATTCAGACTGCCCTGAAGGGAAATGGACACCAACATAGCAGAAACATGTTAGTTCTTACCACCTGCTCCTTCCAAAATGCCCCGGACCACTGCCTGGACACCATTGGGTCTCATTAACCTTTCAGAGAGCAGCTGCCCACACAGACGCCGAAGCCAGGCTGGGGCCTGACACCTAACTTGGGTCTTCACATCTGTGCAGGACTGAAAAAGGAAGGCAAAGATATGAATTCAAGGTCAATGAGCTAGACGGGATCTGTAGGAGTTATTTTAAAAATATGTTCTGAGGTATACTTTATTAATGATATTAGTGACATCATTAATAATGACTTTAGAGGCCTCCCTGGTGGTATAAGAGGTTAATAACAGTACTATGAAGCTATCCACAGCCACTGCTGCATAAGTTGGATCCCCCGCCAGGGAGCTGACCCATATGGCACAGAGACCTCTCCTGTCTGGCCTGTTGCTCCCCTCAGCAGTGTATTTCAGTATATCTACCTGATCTGTTTCCCACTCTGTCTCTGGTGAATCCCCTCACCATCCCCCCAATACTTCTGGCCTGTACCCCAGTTCTTGTATGCATAAACAAATAAATCTTAAAAAAAAAAGGACTTCAAAAGAGCAACATTTTTTCCCTTTATATAAAAAGACTCTCCTTAAGAAAGACTTCAGCGGGCCCTCCCTGGTGGTGCAGTGGGGTAAAGCACAGCACTGAGAAGTTAAAGCCACTTGAACATGAGTTCGATTTCCACCCACCCTGGAGGTGACCACATGGCGCGGCAGACCTCTCCTGACCTGCCCACTGCTCCCCTCAGCAGTGTACTTCGTCGATCTGTCTGTTCTGCTCCCCACTCTGTCTCTGGTGAATCCTCTCACCACCCCTGCACCTCTGGCCTGTGCCCCAGTTCTGTATGCACAAGTAAATAAAAATCTCTTAAAAAAAAAAAAAAGTGTGTCTAAAAAAAGACTTCAGCATCATTTTTTAAGAAAGTAGAAATAGAGTGAAAGTTCAAACCCAGAAATAAACACATCAGTTAAGGAAATAAAGGAAAGATTTTGGAAAGACAAAGCTCATGTAACTGTCTCTAGATGCAGTCCTTCCAACCAAGGAAGATTCTTCTAGGTGCCACTCACCACTGAGAGACAGCTCATGACAGTGAGAAGACACTGCAGCCCTGGCCTCCACGGTCTTAGCTACCTTGACCCCTTGTGACACCATAGTTTATAGAAAGAGTGGTAGAAGGGTTTAAAGCGAGCACTATGAAGCTATCTGCCACCACTGCAGCATGACTTCGATCCCTGGCCAGGGAGCTGACCCACAGGCACAGCAGACTTCTCCTGTCTCACCCACTGCTCCCCTCAGCAGTGTGTTTCAGTCAATCTGCCTGTTCTGCTCCCCACTGTTTCTGTTGAATCCGCTCACTCCCCACAACTCTGTCCTGTACCCCAGTTCTTTTATGCATAAATAAATAAATCTTTAAATTAAAAAAAAAAACTGTCTAAAGCCTAGAAGAATATATACCATTATGTTTCTCAGAGGACCTAAAAATAGCCCCAATAACAGCACTAATTTTAACTTCTTAACTTCAAATACTCTACTCAAATATTAAGATGTCAAATAGAATGTATTGTCAAAGAATCAAATTATAGTTTAAAAAAATGTAGTTTCAGGGCTCTCCCTGGTGGCGCAATGGGTTAAAGTGCAGCACTACGAAGTGAGCAGCACCCACTGCAACACAAGTTCAACCTCTGGCCAGGGAGCTGACCCACACGGCACGGCAGACCTCTCGTGTCTTGCTCACTGCTCCCCTCAGCACTGTACTTCATCAATCTACCTGTTGTGCTCCCCCCTCTGTTTCTGTTTAATCCTTTCACCCCTCACACCTCTGACCTGTACCCCAGTTCTTTAAAAAAAATCCAGTCTCAGAATAAAGAAGATATATTTTAAAGAAAACTTTCAAATAATAAGTCTTAAAAAAAGATGATCACTGTTTTCTTGGAGAAAGTGTCCATTATTCCATTAAGTCAAAAACACATTAAAAGGTACTCTAAGGGTCAGTATAACTTCATTTCACAGATTGCCTATTTAAAGATCAAAGATGAAATGAAATTCAACCAGGTCATCAACTTTCCTGGGAACAGTCAGCATACAATGTCCCCCACTGTTCACCACAGAGTCCCCGGCCTGATTACCTGGGGGGGTCCTCCCTGGAGGAGAAGCAACTCTCGCACTACTAGTGGCTGATACACTTGATCGAGTATGTCCCTCAATGCCTTCTTAGAGAGAGCTCTTTCTTCTTCTGTTAACACCTAAAAGAAACACTGGCTTTAGCAGAATTCAAATCAGGCATGCAATGGAAAGTAATGTTTATTGACTGTGTAAACTTGTGAGGGGAAAGAAAGAGGCTTCTTTCACCTCTTCATTTCCTTCCACCAGGAGAAGGCTGCCTTACTGAAATGCCCCCAGCCCTCTCTCCACCTCCTCACTCAGCTCTGGTTAGGAGAACTTATTCATGGCTTCTGTCAGGGGAGTACTGGTATGTCCTGCTCTGACATATTGTGAACACTGTCTCCCCAGTTAGTACGTGAGCTGCTTGAGGACAGGACTGTCTGATGTTTCTGTAACCTCCACAAAACCTTCCAGGTCTAAGCACTCAGCTCCTAAGGATGAGCAAAAAGCAAGCCAATGTGTCTAATACCTAATAGCATGAATACTGAGTTATGCAGTGTTCCTAGTGCTTTTCCCACTTTATCTCATTTAGTCCTCCCAAGAACTTAACGAAAGAGGTATGAATAGTTTAATGCTAATATTAGTAGCAGTTACTTTTTAATGAACACTGCTGCGGATTGGGCTAGGTACTTTACACAAATTATCCTTAATTCTCAGAACACCTTCCAAGGCAGGAGTGATTATCCACATTTTATATCAGAGGAAACAAGCGCTCAAAGAAATGGCCAGAGTATCTGTTCCACCCAGTGACAAGAAGGGACAAATGGAAGTGCTAACTCCCTTAAAAGAGCGATTTATCCACTAAGTAGGCTTTGGCGATTCAATAGGAATTCTCCAACTTTTCCAAAGAACTAGGAATTGTCTTTCACAACAACCATACACAAATAAAAACATTCTCTCTTCGTGCGCTCACCTCTTCCTCAGGCTTTAGTGGTTTTCTCTTAGTTGGGCAGAATCCCAGCTGGCACAGGCCTGCTACAATGTCTCCCAAATGGCGGCAAAAAATCAAGCTCCCTAGAGCAGTGTGTTGAGCAACATTTAAGAGGATCCTGCAGCTGCTGTACAGTCTCTGGGTGGCAGCAGGGGCAGCATCGAGACAGACCACATCTGGCACAATGGCCCCAAATGCAGTCCTGGATCGCAGGGGGACCCCCACACCAGGCATGAGGTAGGGGCAGAGTCCCAAGGTGACCACGAACTGCAAGGCAGACTGCACAGTCTTCTGCTGAGAGATGCTGAGTGTATCAGGGCTCAAGGCGGGAGCGGCTTCGGGTGTGCGAGGGTTGGGTCTACCTGGGCTGAAATCAGCTGCAAGGTGGACCATGGTTTCCTTCAAGCATAACAGCAACAACAAGGTCTGGGAGGTAAAACTCCAGGTGACATCCACAGAGTTTTGTGGCCATTCTGCCTTTTTGGCAATTTCATCCCTGAGGAGTCTCAATGTCTTCCAGTGAGGATCCTTCAGGAACTTGTCCTCCAAAGCAGACAGGTTAGATTTCAAAGTAGCCAACAGGACATCATGCTTTGTGATCTGCAGTGAACTGGAGTCTGATCCTTTTAAAGACAAATCAACAAAAAGATCATATACAAGGAAAACAAAGTGAGGCCTGGCTCGGAGGCCGTGGCAGAATTCAAGACCACGTGTCCCACCTTCCCACACAGTCTGGACATGGTCGGAACATGGACCTAACATGTTACACTTCCACTAGCTTGCTTCTGTGCAAGTGTTTTGAGGACAGAGACCATGTTGTCTTACTGGGCTTAAACTGTAAATACAACAGAAATGTCAAAGGCTGTAACTTACCGTACAAGATTCATGTGAATGGTTCTAGGTGCCACAGATAAAGCCCTGAACCAAAGTCCCTCCCCTCATGCTATTACATTCCAGTAAGGCAGATCTCAAAATGTAGACATAGGACTTAAAACTACTAGAGTGATCACTTCTAGTCTCAATTGTTCCTGACCTTTCCTAAAATGGTCTTTTCTGCTCTCTACTGATGAGAGAGCCATATTCACCCTCCACAGCAATTGATAGTTAATGGCCCCCTCTTTGAAACTCCTCTTTGGCCACTGAGTTACCCCTCGTATCCCTGCTGCTGGTATTCTATGGCCATTCTGTCCATGTCTCCTCTGCTGGCCCTTTTTCCTCGCCCAGATATTTCCAGAGCAAGTTCTGAGCATTCCTCTATGATGAGCTGACCAAAGCCATTTTTTAAAAAACCATCTATATATTTGCAAATGACACATCTATCAAAGGACTAATATCCAAAATACATAAAGAACTCAAATTTCAACAACAAACAACCCAGTGTTAAAAAGAGCGGAGGATCTGAATAGACACTTCTCTAAAGAAGATATAGAAATGGGAAAAGGCACATGAAAATATATTCATCCTTATTTATCCTTAAGGAAATGTAAATCAAAACAAAGACAGAGCACCCCAGACCTGTGAGAATATCCATCATCAAAAAGACAAGGAATAGTGTTGGCAAGGATGTGAAGAGGGAACTCTTGTGCACTGTTGGTAGGAAGTAAATTGGAGCAGCCACTGTGGAAAACAACATGGACTGCTCTCCGCACCTGCCCCCAAACAATATAAATACCACATGATCCAGCTAACCCACTTTTGGGTATTTATTTGAATATGCCACCTCATAATACCCAATATGTGGAATCAAGGTTGCCAAACTATAATCTGCAGGTCAAATCACACCTATCACCTATTTCCATAAATAAAATTTCACTGGAACAGAGTCATGTCCATCTACTTACAAACTATCTATGTCTACTTTCAAGCTACAATAGCAGAACTAAGTATTTACAACTGAAACTGTATGGGTCACAAAGCCCAAAATATTTAGCATGTTTACAGTTGCAGACTTCCGCTTTATATCAAGTTAGCAGCATAACTACACAGAAAATTATTTCAAGTTACTTGATACACAGAACTTTGATGATATATCTGAGGACAAAAATCAGTCAAATGAACAAAAGTCCCTTACGAACAGAAGGTTTGTTAATGGTGGTGGTATTAGATTTATTATTAAAATATTATATACACTTGTATATAAATGAATGGTTATATACTTATGTATGTGTGTGTATATATATATATATATATATTTCCCCCGTAGGAACCAATATTTTCATATGTGAATAAAACCACAAATGTAAAATACATAAGAATAGCTAAGTAGATAAATAAATGATAAAGAATGAAGGTCACAGAATATGGGTTTTCATTGTAAAATTCTTCAATATTTCTATAGGCTTGAAAATTTTCACAATAAAATACTAGGAACAATTTAAACACTGTAATATTTCATTGTAATTAGGAATAACAGTAAAACTGATTTATATTTTGTTTTCTGAAAATCCATGCATTTCCAAGCTCTAATCAATGGGTAATGTATGAAGAACTAATACTTCAGTAGCAGTCATTACACTAGTGGTCATATTATGGCCTCTGAATATCACTTCTCCTTAAAGAGAGTTGCTTTAAAGAATGGGGCAAGAGGACCCTATCACTGCCAAGGCCCATTGCAGTAGCCTGAGTCCCACCCCCAGCCAGGTTGCTAACCCACATTTGGCGCAGCAGACCTCTCCTGTCTCACCCACTGCTCCCCTTAGCAGTGTTTTTCAGTGAATCCACCTGCTGGCTTCCCACTGACTCTGGTGAACCTCTCTCACTTTCACACACACACAGAGGCACATCTGGTCTACACCCCAGTTCTACACACACATACACATACACAAAAGAAGGGAGCAAGAAATATATAAGAGGTATCTGGGACATCTTATGCCTGAAAATAAAGGAAGCTATCAAAGAATACCAGGGTCATGTCAAAGAGCCCAGGAGGCACCTTTAAGTGGCCCTCAAATGGGACAGTTTGAATGTCAAGAACCATGAACAATATCATATATACAAGAAATTTGTTAGTATATAATACAGCAAAAAAGATACTTCAATGATGACCTCTGCAGATTACTAGGACTATTACTTTATTACTGTGAAAACTGATCAATACAGGAGCAATATGAACTTAAGTATTAACTAACTACATATTAAAATATAAGCATGTCTATGTACATATGTGTATTTATGTATAAAGATAGAAAAGATTCTCAAAAGTTATACTCCAAAATATGAACAATGATCATCTCTGGGTCATAGGGTTATGGGTGATTTTTCTTTTTTGCTTAATTATACTCTTATTTTTCTCCCTACAGTGATTGCATTGCCTTTATATTTAAAAAAAAAAAAAAACAACTATGTAGTATATAAGACCACTTTCGGTAGACAAATATATCCCAAAATGTACCCTCAGGTTGGTAGGATTAAGCCATTTTAATTTTAATCTCTTACTTTCTATTTTTTTTTTAAGTGTAACCATAAGGAATAGTAACTACTTTTGCAAAAAGAAATACATATGAACAATAATTTCATTCTTTAAAAACAGTGAGAATGAGAAGAGAAAGAACTGTCCAGTACTTCTGGAGGATTGTCCAGGGTAAGTGTCCTGACCCACTGACATGAATTTCTGGTGGTTTTGGTTAATATATACCTAAAAAAAGGAAATGAGTGCTCTCTAATGGTTAGTGTTGGCACTATTACTACAGCCAAACAATCTCTAAGTGACTTCCTGCATACTTATATTTTAACCCAAACATGAGTCACTGTGATTTACCAAAGTTATTTTTTAAGCACCTCTTAATAAAATAGTCTTCTCTGCCCTCTGCTGGTAATAAAAATACAATCTACTTGAGAAGAAATAAAGGCATTTCCTTAAAGAAGCAGTTCTGAAAGTGTGGTATAAAGAATTAGGTTTTGAAGGTTTTCCAAGTTTTGCTCAGGGAGTCTGCGAGATCCAAACTATTTTCATATTAATACTAAGGTATTATTTACATTTCTGCTCTCGTTTCCCCATGAATGGACCAAGAATGAAAATTTCTTTGAATTCAGGTTCTATACTACCATTAATCTTTCAGAAAGTACCTGTTGCTGAGTTTTAGTAGAGCATAACACAATTATCTAAAACGAAATCTCCCTTTTCCAACTACATAGCTATGTAAGTCTAGATTTTCTCCTCCTATCATGTCATATTGAACAAAGAAATATGAAACGTTAACGGTCTCCTAATTAACCAGACAAATAAGATTTGAAAAATTGTAAAATACCGTCCTTCCTATTAACTTATTTTATAAAATGTTGTTTTTCATTTAAAATGGCATTAACGTTTCATTTTAAAAGTTCCTCTAAAAGCCTTCATTTCTAATGCAGTCAATAGCACTATATCTAAACCGCGGCTTTTTTTTTTTTTTTGCTGGACTCCGCGTGTTGTTTAAATCTCCGCCTTAGAGCGCGCGCCGAAAGGGTTGGGCGCTCGCTTTCTACGTCACCAGCGCCGACCCTCTCAGAGGCTGTCCCGTAGTGCCCACCTCACAGGGTCGCAGTCAGGACTGAGCGAAGTAATGTTACCCATGGCGCTCAATAGTGCCAGGCACAAGGTAAGCGCTTAAGAGACGCAGGTTAATATAAGTATTCAACCGTCCCCACTCCTTTCCTTGAGCCTCGGTTTCCTCAACAGTAAAGTGAGGCCTGGCAGACGATACCCAGAGCCCGCCAAGAGCGAGACTCGGGGCCCGACGGGCCCGGGGACTACCAGACGGGAGCACGTTGTGGGAGTCAGGACAGTCCTGGAAGACTGGCGGTCGACATGCGTCCTCTCACCTCCCGGGCTCAGCAGCAGCTTCAACGCTTCCAAAATCCGCTCCAGCTCGCACGTCTCCAGAGGCCCGCTGCCCCGTGCGGGCCGAGGTGCCGCCATGACTGGAGTGGAGACCCGCCACTGGCGACTTGCTCAGGTGCCTCGGCGGCTCTGCGTCGCCGCCATGTTGAGTGTGGCGGAGGCGGAGACGCGCTGGGGGCGGGACCTATCGTTGACGCCCCTTTGCAGAATAAATGTTCTATTAGGCCCCTTTCTCGACAGCAAAACCCTACCATGCCTACAAGCACAGCCAATGCTATATAAAGAAGTAGTAGCTTGTCAAATAGTATGTAGTTCGGTATGAAAACATTAGTGTACACAAACGTTAAAAACGAAGCTACAAATGTTACTGGTGATAGGATTTTTTAAATGGTCTAAGTAAAGTTAGCAGTAAAAGTTCAATCTTTGTTTTATTTACAGGCACTCTGAAAAAATTCAGTGTGGATTGAAACCTTGTCCCTCCCCATCCTCCCTACCCACACACCACAAATTGTGTTAATATTTTGTAAAGCAAAATATTTCAAGATTCAGAAGATGATAGGAAATGGGTGTTAGCTACCTAAATCCCGGTGGAACATCCCAAAATGTGGTCTGAAAGTCACACAGAAAATCTAGGGTAAATTTTTTTAAAAGATTTATTTATTTATGCATACAGAACTGGGGTACAGGCCATAGGGTTGGTGAGAGGCTTCACCAGAGACAGAGCGGGGAGCAGAACAGGCAGATTGATGAAGTACACTGCTGAGGGGAGCAGTGGGCCGGTCAGGAGAGGTCTGCTGCACCATGTGGTCACCTTCTGGGGCAGGGATTGGACTGATGCTGAAGTGGCTTTAGCTTCTTAGTGCTGTGCTTTAACCTGCTGTGCCACCAGGGAGGACATAGGGAGTAATGTTGTGTTTTTTTTTTTAAAGATTTATTTATTTGTGCATACAGAACTGGGGTACAGGCCAGAGCCTCAGACGCGGTGAGAGGCTTCACCAGAGACAGAGTGGGGAGCAGAACAGGCAGATCGACGAAGTACACTGCTGAGGGGAGCAGCGGGCCGGTCAGGAGAGGTCTGCCGCACCATGTGGTCACCTCTGGGGCAGGCGGGAATCGAACTCATGCGGAAGTGGCTTTAGCTTCTCAGTGTTGTGCTTTAACCCGCTGCACCACCAGGGAGGGCCGGGAGTAATGTTTTTGATGGTAATGCCTTTAATAAGCCTGCCTCTCCTCACTAAAAACCAATAATTTCACATATCATCGTCACAACCCCTCCCACCCACTTTGTGAAATGGAGACTGTCAGATACTAAAGGAGGGAAGGAGGGCCTCTGAGGAGTACCAGGTGGTACCTGTTGGCAGGTCTCACACACCAACACAGGCTTTCTTGAAGGCTGATTTTAGAAGCAGCGGCCAGGAAGTGTGAGCTGCTTCCCCAATGTCCACCTGGGGATTGTCCAGCCAACTTCTGTGCATAATCTTTTTGTGCTCACCTCCATCACCCACCCCACTTCCCCATCCCCACCATCCTATTCAGCAGTTGCTTACTATTCAGTTTAAATTCTTGTTGCTTGGGTATAGCTCTGGGGGTTGGAGGGGTAGATAAAAGCAATACTTGAAATGCACTTTGGTGGGGATGGTGTGAGGTTCTGTGGGTTTGAGGTACCCCTTTTCTGCTGTATGGAGTGTCTCTGGGCCCCAATTAGTACAAGTGCTCCAGTGCACTGTAATTACTTGCTTCTCCTGCCCTTTTTTTTTTTTTAAAGATTTATTTTTTTGTGCATACAAAGTTATTTTTTAAGCACCTCTTAATAAAATAG